>NW_028230444.1:14466495-14783794 GCF_043228905.1 Azolla caroliniana
GTCGGAAGGAGGTCCGGTTCTGCTTACCGGCCAGACAATCAGTGCACTTCTCTAAATGCACGTTCTTCACTGGGATGAGGTTGTCGTCTGCAAGCCTCTTCATCCCCTTCTCACTCATGTGACATAGCCTCTTGTGCCACAGCTCACCGGCAGTGTCGGAAGCCACGTTCACTTCTTCCGGACATAACCGGGCATTCATCAGGTACAGTGTGTTTACCTTCCGGGCCCGAGCCACAATCAGGCTCCCTTTGCTGAACTTCATGACACCGTTCCGGATGCTACCCGTGTAGCCTTCATCATCTAGCCGACCGGCTGATATCAGGTTCAGACGAACTTCCGGAACGTGTCGGACATCTTTCAACAACAACTTGCATCCGGTTGGTGTTGTCAGCCACACGTCTCCTATGCCGACAATTCGGCATGTTCTTTCATTCCCCATCTGGACACAGCCGTGATCACCGGCTGAGTAGGATGAGAAGCATTTCCGGTCCGGGGTAAGGTGGAACGACGCTCCGGAATCTACCACCCAGGTCATCTCATCGCCGGCATGGTTTATCTCACTCTCCTCGGTGATGAGCATCAACTCCTCTTCACTTGCCGCAATTGCCGTCGTTCCCTTCCGGTCCGGCCCCCTCCGGTCTTTACCGTTCCGGTCTGTATCGTTCCGGTTCGTACCGTTCCGGTTCGGGGTTTGCTTCGAATCGGTACCATCGGTTTCCTTGTCTTTACGGAAATGCCGACAGTTCTTTTGGAAGTGTCCCGGCTTGCCGCAATAGAAGCAAGTAGGCCTCCCCCTTGACTTTGATCGTGTCCCCGACTTCTCCCGGTTCTGGGGACTACGGTTTCTATGTCTTCCGCGTTCCGATTCGGTAAGGAGCGCTTTGGAGTCGGAGCTCGTATCTTTGTCTTTCCGATGAGCCTCCTCATCTAGCAAGCTCGATTTTACTCTTGCTAGGGATAGCCGTTTTCCTTCCGGCCCAGCGTTGCCCAAAGTAACAACTAACGTCTCCCAGCTATCCGGGAGGGAACCGAGCAGGAGTAGCGCTAGGACCTCATCGGCAAGAGGTACTTCCAATGACGTTGCCTGGTGAATCAGCCCCTGGAAGGCATTCATATGCTCCGCCATGCTGTGGCCATCTTGGTACCGGAGTCTTACAAGCTTCCGGAATACCGACGCCTGATTGACAGCATTTTTGTTCTGGAACATTGTGCCGATCTTCTCCCAGAGCTCATGAGCCTTACTCTCTTCATTGAAGTTGTTGTACAGGCTCATGTCGATGAAGCACCGAATGTACGCCGTTGTCTTCATGTGCATCACCTCCCATATCGCGGCGTCAATTTTGTCCGGTCTCTTGTCCCCGAACTGAACCGGCAGCCAGAGATCTTTTACCACGAGCATGTCCCTCATCTTCGACTTCCACACTGAATAGTTGGAGCCGGTGAGCTTGAACATGCCGCCAAACGATTCGTCCATTTTCTGTGTCGATTTCGCTCTGATACCACTTGTTGGGAACTCGACGTTCCTTATGTCCGACGCTCGGCCACAACCGAGATTGTGGAAAACCCCAAAAATAGGGGGAAAAACCACGGCAGCCCACAAGCTGCAAACTGTCACTATGCAGAAATATACAACAGTGAGATCACTGAGGCAACGACCTCGTGCTCACAGATCTTCGCCACAGGCGGCGGTTACAACAGAGGCAACGACCTCGTCTCTCTCTCTCCCTCTCTCTCTCTCTGTACAGTTACGCGCTCTGATTTCTTCTTGCGCCAACAAGGAAGAATAATAATCACACACACACACAAAAGTTTGCCCTAAGTCATATTTATACTAATATGACTTTTCGGCTATTTACAAATGTAGCCTTGATGGGCTTCATCCGGCTTCCCGCAGTCGGGCCTACACCATCCGACTCTCCGCAGTCGGGTACTCCTCATCCGACTTCCTGCAGTCGGGCCTACACCATCCGACTCTCCGCAGTCGGGTACTCCTCATCCGGTTCATACCGTTTCGGCCTCGGCCTTTCGGCCTCGGCTGAGTTGGTTCGTCGGCACTGTTCTTCTCCCTTCCCATCCGGAGGGACCTGTCTACCAACAAGAAGCAGCGCAACAAGCGGTTGAGCGAGTAGTCGAAAGAGTCAGCCGTTTCAACGGGGACAAAGTCCCATCTTACTTGGAAGCCTACAAGGCGGAAATGGAGGAGCGTGGCATAGACGAGGCGTTAAGGCTGGAGTTCTTCTGTCGGGTCATGGTTGTCCGGATGCATGCGGAAATAAAGGAGCTCCGTGAGGCTCATAGTTCGTGGGAGCCCTTCAAAGAGGCGCTCCTGAAGGCATACGAAGGACGGCGGAAGAGCCGGGGACGGCACGACTTTGACCTGTGGGTCGCATCGGCAAAGACCCACCGGGGCGCAGCCAAGGCGTTTCGAGAGTTCGAGCGGCGGCTTGCTCGGCTCTCGGAGCAGGAACAAGGTTTGGTGGGGGCGGACAAGGTCCTATTTTTCGTCAGGTCGATCGACCGAGCGGAACGGGAGGCCATCGGGATTGAGCTCGAAGATGATGATGGAGCGAATGGGCTTACGGAGGACTGGTCGAAGGTCGGAAGGGTGTGCCAACGGCTAGACAACGAGCGAGCCGAGAAGGCTAAGAGGAAAGTACGCGACGGCGTGCCATCACAGCGGGAAGAGGCCGAACGGCAAAGAGAGTCGGCAAGGGTAGGCGTTGGGGCCAGGATTGCGGAGGCGTACGCAGCTCTCGAGGCGATGCTCGACGAAGAGGAAAGACAGTGGCCGCAAGCCGAGACTGAGGAGACGGACTTGCCCCACGCGACGGCGGAAGATCGGTACCACGGTACCACGGGAGAGGGTGCGGAACGAAACGCCCTCTCGACTTGCGGAGATAGAACGGCCAAGGACGAGGCCGAGATACTGATCGCGGAACCGGAACGTTGGGACCAGCGATTTCGGGCGTGTCAGGCCGAGATCCCGGTCATTGGAGAAGCAAGCCCAGACGGGGCTTGCGCGATCGGTAAGAAGACGACCACCGACCACGAAGAGTCAGTGGCTACGGACAAGGGCGTAAAACGGACGGGCGATTCTTTGTGTCTTCCCACACTTGCTCCCGAGACGATGGCAGTCGGGCCCGAGTGCCCACATGAGTCCCAAGCGGAGGAAGGCAGCGGCGAAAGGCCAAGAATCACTGACGAGACGATACGAGGAAGGAATGGACGAAAGCCCACGGACCCGATTCCAGAGAACTCGGCATTCGGGCCCGTATGCCCATGTAAGACCGAGGAGATGGATGGCGGTACCGAGGAGTCCTGGCACGATGCCAGTGAAGATGGATGGGTAACGGCCTGTGAGGAGGCCGAGGACGGACGCGGCACGAGGAGATCGGCATTCCGATATGGGTGGAGCGTGATCCGGTCGTGGATCGTTCGATCGGGGCCGGATTTGGCATGAAAGTGCCGATACAGAAGGGGGTGTGGGACGAGCCACCCTCTTTTACATGGGGAGAAAGACCGACCGGGCGAAGGTCGAGAGTTGGAAGGAGAATGAAAGCCGGTCCTATGGAGTTCCTTACACCGATCCGGCTGCCGGCCCGAGTGTCGGCGTGAGTCCTATAAGAGAGACCGGTGGCGACAGGAGAACGGGACTCGGCAATCCGGAGAAAGACGAACGGACCCGGACGAGAACCGGGCGAAGCGGACTCCCGGATGACCATTCCGGGAGGGAGGAAGAGAGCAGGCCTACGAAGAGGCCGAGGACACGGTACGTCGGTACCACGGGAGAGGGTGCGGAGTAAACCGCCCTCTCGGCATGCGGAAAAAGGAAGACCCGGGACAGGGTCGGGAAGACAAATCGGACGCCCAAGGAGGATCCTTCACAACGATTCTAGAGACTTTGGCAGTCGGCAACGCGGTCGACGTAAGACCAAGATACTGACGGTGGCGGCGAGGGGACGAAGGCAAGGGCTACGGATGGGCGGTCTACGGAGGATCCTTCACACCGGTTCTAGAGACTTCAGCAGTCGGCAACGCGGTCGACGTAAGACCAAGATGCTGACAGTGGCGGCGAGGTGACGAAGGCAAGGGCTACGGATGGGCGGTCTACGGAGGATCCTTCACACCGGTTCTAGAGACTTCGGCAGTCGACAACGCGGTCGACGTAAGACCAAGATACTGACGGTGGCGGCAAGGTGACGAAGGCAAGGGCTACGGATGGGTGGTCTACGAAGATCCTCACACCGATCCGGCGGTCGGCCCGAGTGCCGTCGTGAGTCCTACAGGAAAGGTCGGTGGCGGCAGGAGAACGTGATCGGACGACAGGAAGCGACAAACGGCAAGGAGGTATCAGGCCAGCGAGGCGGCCACGGACCAAATCGAACCTTCCGGCAAGGTCAGTGGGCGTAGGAAGTCCGGTCCTACGGGATCCCCACACTTAACCAGAGACTCTGGCAGTTCGGCCAATGTGGCAACATGAGACCGAGAGAGAAGGTTGGTGGCGGCAGGAAACGGGACCCGACGACACGGAAGACACGAGGAGAGTCCGGGAGGGACTCAAACAAAAGACACCCGAATTTCGGCAAGCATAGAAACGGAGCCCGGTCCTATGGGACCCTCACACCGATCCGGAGACCCCGACTGATCGGCCAACGTGGCAACGTAAGACCAAGGGAGAAGGAAGGTGGCGGCAGGGAACAGGACCCGACGACACGAGGTTTCGGAAGGAGCCCGTAGGGGCAAACACGGGGAGGTGTGTCAGGCCGGAAAGGCACACCTGGGACGGAATAAGAGTCTCGCAAGTGGCCATCGCGGGCCGGATCAAAGCGTGACTAAGGGACAGTGTTCGGCACGGGCGGAAGACGGCACAAGGGAGGTGTCGAGAATGAGGTGACAAGTGCCTAGTGGACTGCACAGGGTCGGAGTCAGGGGATGGCAAGGGAGGCCGGAGGAGGATCCTCCACACTCACTTCGTAGATCTCGGTAGCTCCGTCGAAGTAGCGAAGACTGACATAGCAAGCCGGGATTACAAGCTGGTGGGGGCGAGGGGACGACGGCAAACGGAAGACTCAGGACCTGTTGCAGCAGCACAAAGACGGGAAGGGCCAAGCGGGCTACTACAGGGTGTTCCTCGAATGCAAAGGACACCAGTATGCGGGGAGCGGCGATGCACGATCTGGCCGGGAAAGGGGCCGACAAGGCGTGCAATGAACCGGAGTATGGCACAGGCGGTGCCAAACAATGGACGAAGGTATGTGGCACACGGAGGTGCTGGAGCGGGAAGGCGAGCGCGGAGAAGACCGAAAAGGGATCCTCCACACTGTTCCAGAGACCATGGCGGTTCGAGCCGACGCGGCGATGTAAGAACATGGAGAAGGAAGGTGGCGGCGAGAGGACGAGGGCATACGACGGGAGCGGGGCGTTCATACGGCCAAACAAGGGCCAGCGGAAGTACGCGTACTACGGAGATCGCGGCAGAGGACCCATCGACGGGTCGAACGAGCCTACGGGGAGGTAAGCGCGAAGGAATATTCGAAGCCGACGGATCAAACCGGCAGCGAGCCGGGATGCGGATCACGGAAGACCGGTTTCTCACCGGCCGAAATCTCTCACCCTTCAACCGGACTTGGCACATACCGGTGGATGTGCGGTTAGGTGGGGGCGGATGTCATGAAGAAATTCGGCCGAAGGCAGAAACCGGGAAACATTGGCTACATCGGCGGGGTGCAACGTGTGTACGCACCCATGTACATTTAGTGTGAGTAACGAGGGCGCCTTTATGGCACCGAAGAATAGTCAAGTCGGGACAGACGATCCCATGTAAGTCGGGATTTACCCCACATTGTAACGCATCCCTCTCCTTGTTCTATAAAAGGAAGGGAGCGCCCTTTGCGAAGGGGTTGCCCATTTTGCATTAGAGGGTATACCGTTAGATTTAGGGTTTCTTCTTCTCCTTCTTCTTCTTCATGTTCCCTTAGGGTTTGCTTCAGCTCCTCTCCTGCGCAAGACCTCATTCGGCGCGACGAGCCCGTGAGCTCCTCGACCGGCGGCTTGGCAGCTGACAACTACTGTAACCTACCTCGGTCTGGCTCGAAGCCGGGAATGTATTCTTCTGTTTATGTATATACATTAGCGTCTGTCTGTGTATATTCGCGTCTCTGTTGGTGTCAGGTGCTTCCCCTTTCCTGCGTTTCTTGTACATGAGGGCGTGAGTCGGGTCGGCATGTGTGTGTGTGTGTGCATGTGTGTGCTTGAGTCGGTGTTAAGCGCGCGCTCCCTCCCTCCCTCTCTCTCTCTCTCTCCCTCCCTTCAGTCTCTTCCTGTGTTCTTCTGGGATCCCCGGAAATGGTGAAGCACGACTTCCTACGCTCCATCACTCCCTAGTCCAAGACCCCCGTGGTCCCGCCTTTCTCCACGCACGCGCGTAATAACGCGACACCGGCAAGACGCCTCTCTTCCGGAATATCCCTCATCAACATCTCTGCCCGGTAGGACGCTAAATAACTTGTGGCATCCTTTCCACTGAACCGGCCGATCGTACCGACGATCGCCTCAATAGCCCTGTCAAGGGCGCCGGTGCCCTCACGTGCGCTCACTATCCGGTCCACGGCCGAAACCATGGCCTCTGCAAGATCCGACCCCCTCATCTTCTGCTCCTCTGCCGCCTTGTTCACGTCGGGTTCACCAAAGATATCGCGTTACTACGCGCGTGCGTGGAGAAACGAGGCGGGACCACCAGGGTCTTGAACCGAAGAGCAGGTGATAGAAGGGGAAAGAGAAAGAGAGAGACGCCCGGTTACGTATGAGCAAAGAAACACAGGGACACGGCCCGTCAACGCGGAAGACACGAATGGACACAGAGACAGAGAGACACGAATGTTTGTATATTAACGAATGACACATAAACAACAGAGCACGCGAGCGGTTACAACCGAACAGGCCGGCGAACAGATGTCGATGCCTGCTCGTCTACGCACGAAAGGGGATAGGATGGAGGTGCTGCCGGAAGCACACAAGCATACCTCAAAGCAGCGCGAGCCTCCCGAAAACTTGCAGAGAAGAGTGATGGAGAACGAATGGAGGAGAAGCGTTCGGTTTCGGTCCGACAGCACTTCGTCCTCCTCAATGCATTATCCCCTCTCCCCGCGTCTCCCTCTCTTTTATAGCTTCAAGAAGGGAGTCGTTTCCCTCATTAACTTCCTACCTACCGAATCTAACTACCTAGGATATACCTTTGTACCTAATTCTCTATTATATACATTAAAGGGCGCGCACGCATGAAGAGCCGGTTCACGCGCGCTATGCACCGATTGCGCTAAGGGACGGTTTTCTTCACGACACCGTCTTACCCGTTTACATCACATTAATTCTCTGTCCTTTCGAACAGAGATACTCCTCGATTCTCCCTATAGAATATTGCTACCTAGGATCTGACCTTTGTGCCTACCTATCTACTGTACAACAAGGGGCATGCCCACGTGTAAGGGCCGTTTCACACACGCTATACACGGTTTGCGCCTGGGGACGGTTTTCTTCACGACATCCGCCCTCACCTAACCGCGCATCCACCGGTAATCGCCAAAATTGGGTTCCTACTGGAGAAAACCGGTCCTTGCTTTTATTCCTCGTTTACCGGTTCGTCCTCCGCCTCGGGCTGCTCGTCGTTGCTGTCCGTGCCCCCTAGCTCCGGCTCACTGTCGTGTCGTTTCTTGAACGCTTTGATCCTCTTCCCTGCTACCGATATCGCCATTCTCGTACCGTCGAGCTCCGCGAGATGGTACGTCCCATTGTCGTTGGCGCCTGTTACTACGTAAGGCCCGAACCACCTCCTTGCGAACTTCCGCGTGGCCTTGTGCTGATTGTCGAGACTGCTATCGTAGACTAGCACCCAGTCGCCTTCCTCGATCTTCCTTGTCCGGAGCCGGTGTGTTCGGTCGAACCGGGCTTTGTTCCTTATCCTCGCTACCCGAAGTTTCTCCGTGGCTCGCTCTACGTCCTCCAGCCTCCACTCGAGCTGTCGAATCCGCGCCACCAACAGTTCCTCCCGGCTCATCTCATCCCTCCAGTCCACCGTGGCCCACGAGGAGATCGTTCGCTCTGTTGGCATGATCGGCTTCTGTCCGAACATAAGCTCGGCCGGCATGAACCCTGTTACCGAACTATGCGTAGTCCGGTCCGCCCACAAGGCATAAGGTAGTAGCCATGGCCAGTTCCCGACTTGGCCTCCGCACGCCCGTACTAGCGCTTTGAAAATTGGCCCGTGTTCGCACTCCACCTTCCCGTTCGCCTCCGAATTGTACGCTGTGGTGAGCGAAAGTTTGACTCCTAGCCGGTCGAACAGCCCTTCGGCGTCTTCTGCATCCAACTCACCATAGTCAGCCATGATCTTCCCTACGCACCCGTATCGGCATACCACGTCCTCAATCAAAAACTTGCATACGGCTGCAGTCGTCTTGTTCTGCAGGGCTCGGCCTTCAACCTAGTTTGTTAGATCCTCCCGAGCCAGCACCAGATACCGCATCTGTCCGACCCCCATTGGCATCGTCACCAAATCCACCATCCATTTGAAGTGGACGGTCGGAGGGTAGGTCGGGTGAAGCTCGTCCCGGTGTCGGATCATGGAGTGGACCTGGCAGCTTTCGCAAGTCATCACGAACCGATGCACGTCCCGGTATAGTCCCGGCCACCAGTACTTCCCTTTTAGCTTTGCGAACGTGGCCCACGTTCCATGGTGTCCAACCCAAGGACTGTCGTGGTACGCCGCCAGCAAATCCTCCTGTTCCTCCTTCTTCGCCACCACTCGGAGCGGGATGTCGTTCCTCTTCTTCGGGTGCTTCCATATGTACCCGTCCCGGAGAAAGAATCGGTAGGCTTTCTTCCGAATCCGGTTGGCCTCGTCCGTTGTCCATGCCGCGTCTGGTGTCATCGTTTTCAGGAACCCGCAGATCTGCAGCCACTCCCCGTCGTACTTGCTCTTGTAAAAATCATTAAGCGTTGGAGTGCATTCCCTACCGGTTGTTACGTGAGCCGCCTTGAAGAAGTCCACGCCGACTTCCTCGTCCTCCGAAACCATGCCGCCCTCGTTTTCGAACCTCACCCTTGAAAGCATGTCGGCCATGGCATTGTCTTTCCCAGAAATGTGTCGTATTTCCGGATTCAGGGACTTGATGTACGTTATCCACCTGAGCATTGCCAGGTCCGGCGTCACGCATCCGAAAACCATGCCAAGAATTGGCAGGCAGTCCATCTCGATAATTACCTCTACCCCGATCAGGTAGTCTTTATCCGCCTTTACCGCCGAAACGATACCCCAGAGCTCACGTTTAACCTGGGCGTATCCTCGTTGTCGCTCGTTGAGAACCTTCGCGCCGAACCGGATCGGGAAACGCATGTCGTCCTCGTCCTCTTGGTTGACGACCCATCCGATCCCGGTCGAACTCGTGTCTATCGTTACGTAAATTGGAGTGTCGTTTCCGTAGACAGCCTTTCGGAGTGCCAGAGCTGCGGCAAGTGCTTCCTTCATCTTTCGGACAGACTCTGTATGCTCGTCTCTCCACTCGAATTTTCGCCCCTTTTTCAGCAACCCGTATAACGACTCCGCAAAGTGAGCGTAATACGGGATCCATATGTGGTAGAACGTGCACGCTCCCAAGAACCTCCGAACCTCCGTGACTGAGCTACAGTCGTCCTTCATCACGAAGATGGCTTCTACCTTAACCGGAGACGGTTTCCGGCCGTACGACCCGCATAGGTGTCCGACGACCATGATCTCTGATTGCCCGAAGGCCGATTTTCCCCCGGAGAAGGTGAGCCTCACGCCCTCCAACCTCTGCAGCACCTTCTCGCAGTCATCGATGTGCGTCGCCACGAATTTCCGGCACCCATTCGGTCCAATCGTCTCGTCCCTTTCCTCCACCGGGCATCCCTTGATCGGGACGTCGTCCAGAAACGACATGGTGATGTCCGGGATACAATCCCTCAGCACCTTGTTCATTGCGTTCACCATGTGAGCCACCGAGTTCGTCCCTCCTTGTGGTAGGGTACACATCCGTACTAGGCCAAGAGGAGTTGGCATTGTCGTGATGTCTCTGCTCTCTATGGCTAGCTGGAATTGTTCATACCCCGAGTAGAGATCACCGACCGAGTAAATCGACCTTCCGGCGAAGGCCTCCGCGAACTCGTCTATTGTCGGTCCGATTCCTGCGTTTCGAATGGTCACCTTGTTGACCGGCTGCAGGTCTTGAATAAAGCGCAGCGTGCCATCCTTCTTCGGCACGGTAAACCACCGATTTGAGTATGGGGCACTTGACGGTTCGAGGATGCCCATCTCGACCTTCTGCTTTAACAGCTCCATCAACTTCGGGATGTGATCTCTGGGTACTGGAATCGGTTTGAGACTCCACGGCACATGCGGTACCATGAATATCACCATCGGTTCCACGATTGTCGAGTCTACGCACCCGATCTCCTTCGGTGAGAATGCGAAAGCCTTCCCGTGCCTTCCGAGCATTTCCCGAAAACGGTCCTCTTCCACCAGCAGTAGGAACCCGCCCCCACCGATTTTGAACTCGCGTAGCGTTATGTCGGTGAACGCGTGTCCTATGCGGGCCGGATTTCGTAAACTCGGGTCCGACGCAACCCCCTTTATTCGCAACTCGCTGCCCACCGGCAAGGGAGCCGCGACCGGCCTCACCTTCTGGTCCACAGTCTTGTACCTCGTGTCCACCCGGGCCGTCCGATCCGACTCGAGCCCTCTACTGAAGTCCGCGATGACTTCGTACATCCTTTCCGAACATACCGGAATCGTTTGGTCCTCTTTAAGGACTCCTCCGACTGCCTCTCGCAGCTCCCCCAAGGTATCGTCGAAAGAGACCACCTCCACAGCTCCGTTGATTTCCTCTCCAAGGCCGAGGATACCACATGCCCGAAGTCACTCCTCCGCCCTTTTCTTCTTCCTGCCTACAACGTCGACTATCGTACACCCTCCGTTGTCGGAGAACCAAAATTTCCTACTTATAGTACAGGTCTTCTTCGCTATCATACACTTGTGGGGTTTTCCCGGAGTGTCCGGACTATCACGGCCCCACGCCTTGATAGCCCTCTCTAAAAATCCTCTCGGCTTTCGCCCCCGAGGGTCTCGCGGTTCCGCTCATGGTTCGGTCTTACCGTCAGGAACTGAACCGAGTGCCGTCCATCCTAGCTCTTGACCCTTGCATAGGCCGAGCCATTGTCCAGCACCTTGGTCTCCATCCATGCTGCCGTGATGTACGGTTCTCCTAGTATAACCGGATGTGAGGACGTCTCCTGCACGAAGAAGTGTTGGTCAATCTCGACATCGCCGATCTTTACTCGTACATTCGGGCAGGCTCCATGCATGTTCTTCGGTGCCATGCGTCGTTGCCCGTATCTTCCAACGTGCTTGGTGTTGATCGGCCATTTCCCCTTCTTGTAGAAGTCCATGGACATCAAATTGATTTCTAAACCGTGGTCCACCAACGCCACCACTGGTTCATGAACATCTCCGATCTTCACGGGGGTCTCCGTAGTCGCTCTGGCCCAGTGCGGCCTCGAATAGTGGCTCTCCGCCAACTCGTCTTTCAGCGCCATGTCCTCTATGTGCGTCGTTCGCACCTCCATCGGCTTCTCCGGTTCTTCCTCCGTCGACAGCCTCTTCCTCTTCACCAAGTCTACGATGGAGTTGTGGAACTCCTTCTTGGCGATCCCGAGCACTTCCCTCAGCGACATTTCCACCCTGCTGTCGAGGATTCGTTCCTCCAGGACCTTTTGTAGGTCCGTGGTTCTTTCGATTTCTGTGCCCAACCGGTACCCGCCCCTCTTGGGAATATCCTGGGCACCGGTCACACCGGCCTCATTCCACCTTTGCCCGAACCGAGTTTCATATCGTTGTGAGGGCCCGGCCCCTCCGGTTTTCCCTACCCGCTTGTCCTCCACCAGAGCCTCGTAGTTTTGACAAGTGGCTTCGACGAAGCCCATCTTTTCTTCCACTGGATCACTCCATCCGGTTACCTCCCGGACCCGTTTTTACGCGCGGTCCGCCTCTTCTTTCCGTAGTCGTGCGCCGGCGAGGCCTTCTAGCATCGTCGGCCAGAACCCGGCTTTGTTCTTCTTCGGGGCCTCGCCACCTCCGACCCGAATACCAGCTGACGCCGAGTAGTGGACGGTCTCCGCGTGACGAGCCACCGCCTCCTCCATCAGCCTTTTCATACCTCCCCGCCCGACATTCAGGTCCAGGGCCCTTCGGGTCTCGCTGGCGTGCACCCGACCGTTCCACAGGTACACCACGTTGCTGCTTATCGCCTCGGCGAAGTCCCCGAAGTCTTTCCGGATGTGGCCAACCGCGTCACACCACATGCACCTGTTTCCAGCCAGAGGTCGTCGGTCACGGCCCTATTCGCCACCGTCCCTCCGTGCTTGGGCGATCTGGAGATCCTTTACCATCCGTGCCAGTTCCTCTAGAGCTGCTCCCCCGGACGAGCCCTTGACCATGCCGGTCGAAGCCAATCCGGTCTCGAGCCAATCTCGGGTCTCTTCCCCTCGCGTTGGTGGTGTTGGCTCGTGCTTCCTTGGTGCGACAGAGCCCGCCCCCGTCGATCCTTTGTCAACCCATTCCCGCCGTTTGTCGAAACGGCCACAAACCCTCTTCACCACGGCCCAGTCGGCCCGTCATCAGTCTCCAATAGGAGGCCTACTGGCTCTCGATCCCGCTTGTCAACTGACTTAACAAACAATAGGACACGACTTGTGTCCCAGAATGGTCTGGTCAAGCACCGAGAGGCGCGCGAAGCGTTCCTCAAACTCCCGGAGGAGCACCGACGCGTTTCTTCCTTTGTCGGGGGTCTCCACCCACTCCATGAAGTCCCGCTTCGAAAGTCGAAGGGCATCTTCAAGCCTGTATTTTTCAAGGAGCCGACCTTCGAACTCCTCCCAGGTTCGGCTCTCGGCCCGTACCTCGAGCACCTCCGTATGGATGCCCGGCATCGCCACTCGAGGGAATCCGGCTAGACGCCTCTCTTCCGAAATGTCCCTCATTACCATCTCAGCCCGGTAGGATGCCAAGTAGCTCGTGGCATCCTTCCCACTAAACCGGCCGATCGTACCGACAACCGCCTCGATAGCCCTATCAAGGGTGTCGGTGCCTTCGCGCGCACTCACTATACGGTCCACAGCCGAAGCCATGGCTTTTGCGAGGTCCGACCCCCTCATCTTCTACTCCTCTGCCGCCTGTTCATGTCAGGTTCACCAAAGATGTCGCGTTGCTACGCGCGTGCGTGGAGAACAAGGCGGGACCTCTGGGGTCTTGGACCGAGGAATAGGTGAGGAAAGAGAGAGAGAGAGAGAGAGAGAGAGAGAGAGAGAGAGAGAGACGCTCACTCACGTATAGACAAAGAAGCGCACGGGGACGCGGCACAACAACACAGGAGACACGAGTTGAGAACACTAGAGTATGTATGTAAATAAAGGCATGTATTTGTACGTATGCAGACGACTCGAACGGTTACAACCGATCAGGTCGGCGAGGTGGATGCCGACGCCTGATCACCCACGCACACAGGAGAGCAAGATGGAGATTCTGCCAGAAGCACACGGGCGTTCCACGGAGCAGAATCAGCCTCCTGAGAACTTGCGCAAAAGAAAGCTATGGAGAACGACAGAGAAGAAGAGCTCGGTCCCAATCCGACAGCACTTCGTTCCTTCTCGTGGCGATCCCATCTTCTCCCCGTCTCCCTCTCTTTTATAGCTCAAGGAGGGAGGCCGTCTTACCCGTTTACATCACATTAATTCTCTGTCCTTTCGGACAAAGATACTCCTTGATTCTCCCTATAGAATATTGCTACCTAGGATCTGACCTTTGTGCCTACCTATCTACTGTACAACAACGGGCATGCCCACATGTAAGGGCCGTTTCACACACGCTATACACGGTTTGCGCCTGGGGACGGTTTTCTTCACGACAACGTGAACTGTCTCCTCGGTTCCTTGCGTGGGGAGAGCATGCCCCAATCTTCGCTACTCGTCGGCTCGTCATTCCGTTGACCACTCCAACTCAACCAATCCGGATTCAGACCACTGATCCAGAGGGAAGTTGGAATATCCACTTGATCGGATTCTGGTATGCTTCCCTCTGCTCCGGAATTCGTAGCCTCATTCGCAACATCGGCGTTGGTTCGGGTGATGAGAAGTACCAAGATGTTGATTCGCCACAAACGACATCGCAGCTAACTCAGACTTGCTTTGACCGGGGGTTGTAGCACTTGTACCCTTTCTGCTCGTCGAAGTAGCCAACCAAGATACACTTCTCGGCCGTGGCATCTAACTTCTTCCACTTCTCATCCGGCACATGCACATATGCAATGCTGCCGAATACCCAAAGGTGCGCTAAATTCGGCTTCCGCAGGAAATACAGTTCGTGTAGTGACACCTTTGAGCCTGAGGCAAATATCTGATTCTATATGTATACAGCCATCTGAATCTCTTAGGCCCATTAGATCCAGGGCATGCTCTTCTCCTCCAGCATTGCCCTAGCCGCTTCTACCAACGTCCAGTTCCGACGTTCGGCCACGTCGTTCTATTCTGGTGTGTATCTACAAGAGAACTCACGTCGGATTCCCTTGATTTCTAGATAACTTGTGAACTGGCCGGAAAAGTACTCTTTTCCACCATCCGATCTTAGAAAATTACACTTCCCTCCGGTTTCTCGTTCTACATGACTCTTTAGGTCCTAGAAGCACGAGAAGACTTCGCTCTTTTCTCTAGGTGTGTCGGCTGAAATCGTCGATTAAGGAGACAAAATATTGACTCCCACCGATGCTCACGTTTTGTGTTGATTCCCATTCATCCAAATGGATAAGATTGAGCCGGTTCCGGTGCCGATTTTTCTCATCGAGGACTAGAAGCCTATGCTGCTTCTCGACCTGACACATTTCACAAATTTGGCTTTTCGGCCACTAAACTTTGGTAGTCCAGGAACCACGTGTTTCGAATGCATCCCATGAAGCTTCCACAAGTTGATGTGGCCGATTCACTTATGCCACAGGTCGATGTCCAACTCGACCTTCTATCCTTTTGCGAACATAGCGGTGCCTACATTATTGGTTTAGAGGATGAACACTCTTCCATCTCGGCACCCTTGCGCGATGATCCAGCCTTCCTCCTCGATGAAGCATTCGTTGTGAGTAAATCGGACTTGCATTCCTTGATCCAAAATCTGACCGACCGACACCAAGTTCTTGGTTATCGTCGGTACATACAGGACATTCCTCATGATTCCCTTCTAGTGGACATGACTCAAAGGGACATCTCCGATGTGCTCAATGGGATGTGGGGTGTCATCTCCGGTTTCGACCATCCCCAACTCCTCGAGAAAGGAGAATCACTCTTTGTGGTTCATCATGTGATTGGAAGCTCCGGAGTCCACGTACCAAACTTCCTCCGACTACGAGTCGGATGCCACCATTCGGTTGGCCTTATGCTTCATTACGAGGGTCGGTCCTGACCCGGCCCTCTCCGAGCCTCCGCTGAAGTGCGATCGGTGACGCCTATCTGCATCCCTCCAGCTCGATCTGGCCTTGTCCGAATCGGTCCTTTTTTCCTAACGCTCACTTTCTCTGTGACCCTTTCGGTCACAGTACCAACCGTCTATCTTGGCCTTTCCTTGCCGGCTCCTGGTGCCGCCTTGACTACCCCTGCTTTCGAAGGGTCTAGTACAACTGTCGACACTATTTTTGTGCCTCTGATTCTGCTCTTCTCAGTCGCGTGCATTGTGTGCCGATCCGCCTTGACCGCCACATCCACGAGGCCTCTCTGCCTCCGTATGCAACATCTCATTGTCGGTGTGCGTATTTGTTGACACACCCACTTGGTTCTCCTCTACAAGGAGCATCGATAGTAAGTCGAAAAACAAGGGCGTATTCTCCCTTGTATAGATCGCCGTTCGGAATGCTCCAAACATTGATGCTAGGCCCCCGAGACAGACCTGCACCATCTCATCCTCCTCGATAGTCACATTGACAGAGGCAAGGGAGTCACAGATCTCTTTAATCCCAGTCGTGTAATTAGCCATCGACATGTCTTTCTGTCGGGCGTTGCTCAACTCCTATCGGAGTTGCGGCGAAGACCTTCTTTAGGTTTCCCCAAGCTTCCCTCGGCGTCCCGGATATGGCTTAACAACTCATCGTCGACACTGGATGCAAAGCAGTACATCACCTTGCTTGTCTCTTGTTCCCAAGCTAAAAAGTCCTTGTGTCTCATATCAGGTGTTGTATCATTGGCTCTGTCGACATAACTCTAATAACAATGCCCTAGCAGGTAATTGTGCATCTTGTACGACCAAGATGCATAGTTGGTTCTATCAAGCTTCTCCATCTGGAGTGAGCTAGCCATTCCTCTATCCATTCTTTCCTCCCTATTCTTTACCGGGTGATAGGGGTTGTCTCTAACAAGTCGCTTGTCCGCAACTGTTGAGAGGACAAGCTCAACCGGAGCCGGATCGGAGCCTAGAATGAAGAACCAGATAGGTGTCCGGATGGTATCCGGAACCAGGAGCCAGATCGGAGAGCAAGATCGGATTGTAACTAGTAGGCCGTTAGAGGCCTATGAATCTAGCCTAGCACATAGGCATATTTTTAGGAGTCAGTGTCAGTCGCTCGTATCAGCATTGAAGTACTTGTCAGTCCTTTTAAGGACTTGTATAAAAGTGCTCAATGCTCACAAAGAACATTGTATGTATAGAGTGTTATTATTTTGAGTTGAGTTTTTTACTGTTCTGCTCTCTCTGTCTCTCCCGTGTATTCAAGCTTTCCATTAAACCGTTGTTCTGCGTTCTTCTCTTATCAGGACTAGCTAGTTTATTCTTAGCTTCCGCACATTATCTTTCACATGGTATCAGAGTGTCAGGGTTGAGAATCCTCTGTTGCCAACGAGTGACGCTCATAGACAAACCCTAACACCCGGTAAAGAACTGAGGAATGGCTAGCTCGCTCCCGACGGAGAAGCTCAACAGATCCAACTATGCATCCTGCTCATACAAGATGCACCAATACCTGCTTGGGCATGGCTACTGGAGTTATGTCAACGGAGCTAACGATATAGCACCTGATGCGGCACACAAGGACTTCCCGACTTGGGAACAAGCGGCAAGCAGGGTAATGTATTGCTTTGCGTCTAGTGTCGCTGATTAGCTCCTCAGCCATATCCAAGACGCCAAGACGCTAAAGGAAGCTTGGAGAAACTTGAAAAGGTCTTCTCCGCTAGCACCATGGCCCAGAAGCTGCAACTCAGATAGGAGTTGAGCAATGTACGATAGAAGGACATGTTGGTCGAAAAGCGGATCAGCCACATCAACTTCCAGAAGCTTCATGAGTTGCAGTCAAAACATGTGGTCTACAGACTGCCAAAGTTTAGTGGCCGGAAAGGCAAAATCTGTGAAATGTGCCAGCTTGGGAAGCAACATAGACTTCCATTCCCCAAGGAGAAGAATCGGAGCCAGAATTGGCTTGATCTCATCCATTCGAATGTGTGGGGACCGGCACAAAATGTGAGCATCGGTGGGAGTCGGTATTTCGTCTCCTCCATCGACGATTTCACCTGGCACACTTGGATCTATCTAATCGAGAAGAAAAACGAAGTCTTCTCATGCTTTCGGGATTTGAAGAACCTTGTTCAATGCGATACTAGAACAAAGATCAAGTGTCTAAGATCGGATGGCGGAAAAGAATACTTTTCCGGCCAATTTATGACAAAAGGAATAAGACGGGAGTTCTCTTGCAAATACACGTCGGAGCAGAAATGCATGGCCAAGCGTCGAAATAGGATGTTGGTAGAAGCGGCAAGGGCGATGCTCAAGGGAAAAGCATGCCCAAGTTTTATTGGGTCGAAGCAATTTGGACAATCGTCTACATCCAAAATCGAATATCTTTCTCAGGGACAAAGGTGTCGTCGCATGAACTGTATTTCGAACGGAAGCCGAATTTGGCACACCTTCAGGTGTTCGGTAACATTGCATATGTGCATGTACCAAAGGAAAAACAAAGTTAGACGCGAAATCCAAAAATAGCATTCTGAGTTATAAGTGTTATAACCCCCAATCGAAAGCAATCTGAGTTAGTCGAGATGTCGTGTTTGATGAATCGGCATCTTGGTACTTCTCTCCACCCGAACCCGAGGCGATTTCTGTAGATGATTTGGTGGAATCCGGAAAAGAGAGAAGCCTCGCGGAATCTAAACAATCAGATAGTCTGACTTCTCTCCAGATTAGTGGACCGAATCGGAACTGGTCGAGCTAGAGTGGTCAACCAAATGATGAGCCGGCGAGTAGGGAAGACTCAGTCGTGCTCTCACCGCGCAAGGAACTGAGGAGACGGTTCACGCGCAAAGAAAAGGGGAAGAAGAAGATGCCAGAGTACGACACCGGCATAGCGAGCTAGCCATTCCTCTATCCATCACTTCTCTTTCTGTTATTACCGGGTCTTAGGGTTTGTCTTCAGATGTTGATGTCGGCTACAGAGGTTCTCAGCCCTCGCGCTCTAATACCATGTAAAAACGAAGGTGCGGAAGCGTCAGACAAATCGGCTCCTCCAGATAGCAACAGACAGAGAGAGAGAGAGAGAGAGAGAGAGAGAGAGAGAGAGAGAGTGTGTGTGTGTGTGTGTGTGTGTGAGTGAGAAACACAGAGTGTACACGGGAGAGATAGAGAATGAGCAGAACGTTAAAAATCTATTACAAGACAATAATAGTTCACTCTCCCTCAATACAACATGCTTCAACAGCACTATTTATACAAGTCCTAAGAGGACTGACAGAAGTACGGTGTACTTCAATGCTCACACGAGCGTCTGACACTAACTACGAGTCATTAACTACCTAGCAGTCTAGGCTGCTACTAGGCTTCTGGTTATTGTTGGATCCGGCTAACCGGATCCCCAACTCATCGACTCACTTGCTCACCGGCTCACCGATCCGGCTCATCCTTCAGGATGCCGATACGGATCCGGTTGAGCTTGCTGCTCAACATAAGTTAATGAAGAGAGAGGGTGACTCTATATAAAGCACCCTCCTCATACTTCATACTAAGTCGGTTGTGACTCCTTGTAATGCTACATTTTCATTTATCATATTCTCCTTGTTAATATACATCTCCTTCTTCTTGAGTACTTCATTTTGTCTCTTATCCATCTTGTGTTTCTCTCCTCTCCTCTTTCCTCTCACACATACACATAACACACATCTCTTCCGCTACACAAGAATCACCATTGATTCTTTACAAAAATAAATAAAAAATAAGCCATCATGTAGGGGTGAGGAATAAAGCCATCATGCAGGAATGAGGAATAAAGCCATCATCCAGGGGCGAGGAGTAAATCCATCACGCAGGCGGAAAAATAATAATAATAATAAAAGAGAAAAATGAAGGCCATTAAAAAATGAACGAAAACCTCGAAACGGTGTGATGCTAGCCATTTAAAGCACACCACACGTCACACAGCCACTATTAAAGCACACGACATGCATGCGCGAGAATCGAGAAAAGGCGGTAAAGATGGGAACATAAAACCTCTGCATGAAAGAGTCTCTCTCATTTCACGAACACAGAGCACTTAGCACACAAAGGCAAATACGGGTGATTAGGCGAACACAAGAAGCTACCACAAGCACACCAAAGCTCTCCACTACCACTGAAACAGACGACACACTGGAGCCGATGGCACTTTCCGAGATTGCCAAGAAATGGTTCACTCAACATAGCTTGGAGGGCTTCCTACGGATAGCAGAGGTTGCTCTGCACGAAGAAATGGAAAAGGTCGCGAAGAAGATCGACCTAGAAGTAATCATGGAGGAAGCTATCCGCACGTTAATCGGATTGCCGGAGGGAGGGATCTACTCCATTGAGAATCCTTCCCCAGAGACGCTGACGAAGTTCTTCCGGGAGTACTCCCTAGCTAGAAAAGCATACCGGACACAGGACGGCAACGACGCCTTGTTCCGATAAGTAGCTCGTGTGCTCCACGAGTATGGGTTCGTGCACCCCCGACCCCCGGCAATGCCAAAGAACAAAGTCGGATTCATCATCGCCACATACGAAGGAGTAAAGGTGGATTGATCGGTAATCATCGTTGATTGTTTGCACGCGGCCATACAATCGGTGGTAGACGGCAAGAAGGTGTGGATAGCAGTGGCTCAATGGCTCACTCTCTTGGTACCGCCGATGCTGACATTAAAGGCAAAGACGCGGGGCCGAATGACCGATATGACGCCAAACAAGCCCTCGAAACAGCAACAACTCCTTGCCAAGCACACTCTCGGTTGGACAGAGGGAGGCTCATCAAAGAAAGAAAAGGAGTAGCCCAGTTGGAAGCGGCAGGTGGAGACAGAGGCACCGATGGAGCAACTAGTTAGGCCTCTTAAAATCAAATTGCATCGGCAAGAGCAAGAGCTGCCTAACTTGGCTCAAGGGATAAACATGGGAACCCAAAAGGAGGAGGCGGAGGAAGAACCTATCGACACTCTCCTACGTCACCAGAAGAGAAGCAACGCGGAGCAAAAAGGGGATGAATCGGGTCCGGTAAAGTATAGCACACTGACGCCCCACTCTGAGGGACCAGAGTCAAGAAAGGAAATGGAGCCTGTTCGGCCAGTAACGGTAACAAAAGTACCAATCTCACCGGGTCGACAGGCACAGCAAGAGAAGGAGTTGCCGCTAGAGACAACATTACAACAATGGTTTGTGGTGAGAGCAGAGCCAACACCACAACCGGAACCGGCAAGGCAACAAGGCACCAGCAGTCAATGGTTGCGATGGATCAGAGAGCAGGTGACCGAGGTTGTAAGCCAAATTGAAGCAGAAGAGAGAGCACAACGAGATCGGTTGTTTGCCACAACTGAAGAACTCGAGAAGGCCCGTTCAAGCATCCGGAGCATGGAGGAAGAAGTTGAGAAGGTCAAAGCAGACATGGCCAGACAGGTCAGTCCGGGGCCGATAGGACCAGAACCAGTGGCGTCAGTGACTGAACATATATATAACATGCCGGTAGCTCCTACAGCACCGGACACAAGTATTATACAGGAGCAAGAACTCTCCACTCTCAAGGAGGAGTTAGAAGCCCAGGAGGCCATGAGGGCTAGAGAACGAGAGCAGAAGAAGACAACGGAGGAGGAGAAATGAAGAATCGAAGAAAACCCCTGGAAAAGCTGCCAATTAAATGACCGGTTGAAGGAAGAAAAGGAGGTGCTGCTACAAGAGAAGGATAAGCTCCTGCGATCAGTGGAAACCGAAATTAAGCGGCTCAAAGAAGAACTCTGGCAGCAGAAAGACTGGGAAGACCGCACCCGACGCCAAATAAACCAAAAGTTGAAGCAGAAGACAGAGGATCACAAGCATTTGGATGCAGAGCACAAGAAGTTGATTGCAGAAGGTGACCGACAGTAGGAGAAGCTAAGGAAACTCCAGAATGAGATCAACAAAGCGACGGAGGCAGTGGCGGAAGAGCGGACCAAGGCGGTCGACATGGCAAAAGCATTGGAAGAACCGGTAAGGGACCAGTTGGAGCTCACCCGACAGCATTATGGGGAGATGGAACGAGATAAAATGGCGTTGAACAGAGTTCAGACAACTTATCAAACTCAATTGTTGGAATATGAGGGATAAGCACAGGTAAGAGCGAGCCTGATAAAGAAGTTAAAGGAGGAAAAGCAGGCTGCGGAGGACAAATCCAGGATGGGGCTGGGTCGGATCCGCGCCATTGTGCTAGCATGGAAAGAAAGGACAAAGAGTATGATTGGTGAAAGTTCAGTGCAACGGTGGTCAAAATGGGCACAACAGGCAGCACAATTACAAACGATGCGAGCGGACGCGGAAAACCAGAGAAAGGACGGTGACAACTTCTACAATATGGATGCGGAGAGCATTGTGACTATCTGGGAGGAGTTGTTGAACGATTTCTTGTCCCTGGCAGGGGAACAATTGGCGGCTATAAGGCGGCTGGTAGAAGAGTTGGATGATGACCAGCTTGGCACTCAACTCCAGTTCGAACAATACGAACAGGAGCGAAGACGGCAGATAGCATCACAAATGTCAACGGCAATTACCATCAGTGACGGAGAGCAATCTCCAGAGCAGCCACCGAATGTAGCCGGGACTGGAGGAGGCCAGCCAAATGAAGCCCAAGTAGACCAGCCGGAAGAAGTCGGACCGGAGGAGCCATACAAAGGCCCAGTGCAGCACTAGAAGGAGCCAAGGACAGAGGAGCTAGAGCCAGAAGCGTAGAGACCAGTAGAGCCGGAAACGAATAGAACCAGAGAGGAAGAGCAGGCCGGAGACCATCAACAACATCAGAGACTACAACCAGAGGAGCAACTGCCCGATGAACCATTGGAACCCCTAGACCAGAGCATTCTAAACATTTTGGAGGATGCATGAAGGGGCTAACCGTGGGTTCGACGTACAATATATTGTTCCACGGGCACGCCATGTGTTGGCCGGTTAGGCCATAGTATCAAAGGGGAGCCGGTTTTGGGAGTTGTAATTAGATCAATTATGATAATAGGACGGAAGGATCCGAAATCGGTATGCCGATCCGGATCTGGACCGATTCGTAGCTGGTTGCTAGTTGGCACTAGTTTGTAACACGGCGGGATACCTATAAAAGGATCCGGAGACAATGTAATTAACAACGGATAATGAATAGAGAAGTGATGTGTCTTTACATATTGTTTATCTTGTTAATGTCGTTCTGTGCTTAATGTGATTATCATACGCGTGTATCAAGTTAATCATTTCCGAATAGTAACCGGGAAGGATCGGTTCGGTATTACGCTCTGCACATTCCTTGCCGTACCACCCCTTTGGTGACACCTTGTGTTAGGGGCTTGTCCAGCCCAATGACCAACAAGGCCGACATGTACAATGTCTTCGGTCAGATGGAGGCAAGGATTACTTCTCCGATGAATTTTCGTCTTTTCTACGAAAAGAAGGAATTCGACAAGAATTTTCATGTCAACATACGCCACAACAAAACGGAGTGGTTGAACGAAAGAATCAGCACATCCTCAAAGTAGCACGAGCCATGATGAACAAAAAGCACCTACCGAAGTCGTCCTGGGCAGAAGCAGCTAACACGGCCATATACCTCATGAATCGGTGTACGATATCGGGTGTGCATGAACTTACTCCGCAAGAGAAGTTTTTCGAAAAGAAGTCGGACCTATCACATGTTCGGATATTCGGCTCCATTGCCTATGTGCACATCCCCAACGAGAAGCGACAAAAGCTCGACTTGAAGTCGGAGAAATGTATCCTCGTAAGATACTGACTAGAGCAAAAGGGGTACAAGTGCTATAACCCCTCAACTCGAAAATCCCAAGTCGAGACGTCGTTTTCGACGAGTCCACATCTTAGTACGCACCAAAGACAACTTCGACTCTGATTCCGCTCGACCCGGAATACGCCGAAATAGAGATAGAAGCCGAAGATCGGCTCACGCGCATGTTCGAAGAAAGGCCGATTACGACAAGGTTTAGTGGGCCACAAGAGCCTCTGAGCAATCAAAGCACATCTCAGCGGAGTCCGAAGCGGGACAAAGGGAAGGCGAAAATGTTGGAGTATGAAGACGATCACTTCGACGGCAACAAATCGACTGACTCCCTGGATAGTGAGTTCGAAGGCCTTGACATCCGGAAAAATGGAGCGAAGAAAGCCTTCGTATCCGCAAACGAGAAGCTCCGTCAATCCACCCGTGAAAAGAACCTCGTAACCCGATTCGGCGACAACAATTATATGGCGTACCATTACACCTTTATGATGAAAGTAGCGATAGTACAGGAGCCAGAAACGTTTTCCGAAGCCGCGAAGGACCCCAGATGGGTTGAAGCGATAAATGAGGAGATGCAAGCACTCTCCAAAAACAAGACATGGGATCTTGTCCCCCAGTCACCACACAAGAAGGCGATCGGCTGCAGATGGATCTACAAGGTGAAGAATAACGCCGACGGCTCCGTAAATCGCTACAAAGCTTGAGTCGTAGCAAAAGGATACGCACCGACGCATGGAGTCGACTATGAAGAAACCTTTCCCCCGGTGGCAAAGATGACAACTGTGTGGACCGTGATCACACTTGTAATGGCGAAAGGGTGGCACCTCCACCATATGGACGTCAAGAATGCCTTTCTTCAAGGAGAATTAGAAGAGAGTGTACATGGTACAACCACCCGGCTTCGAATTGCGTACTCATCCGAAAGCCATGTGCCGACTCAAGAAGCCACTCTATGGCCTCAAGCAAGCACCACGTGCTTGGCATTCGAAGATTACGCAATATCTTCATCAAATTGTCTTTCAAATGTCGAAATTCGACAACTCCCTCTACGTACGAAACGACTCTAGAAGCTCAATTGTCATCATCCTATACGTGCATGATTTGTTCATTGGAGGAGAAAGTTTAGTCGACATCAACAAGGTGAAATCCCTCCACTCTAACAAATTCGAGATGATGGACATGAAGGAACTTCATTACTTCCTAGGCATCGAAGTAATTTGGATTCCGACCTGCATTATGATCTCTCAACGACACTATATTCTCAACTTAGTATACAAGTTCGGGATGACAGAGTGCAAATCTGTGTCAACCCCTCTCAATCGAAACCTCAAACTAGATGCCGACTCCGACACAGACGAGTGCAAGCCGACTCAATATCGACAACTGATCAGGAGCCTCATCTATCTCATGATCGCGCAACCCGACCTCAACTATCTGGCCGACCTCCTTAGCCAATTCATGCAAACTCCACAACATATCTTCGATTGCGCTAAGCGAGTATTACGATATGTGAGTGGCACAATGGATTACGACATTCTTTACACATCAGCCACACCAATTTGACTCAAAGGGTACACGGATGCAGACTGGGCTGGCTACAAAGCCGATCGACGATTGACCTCTGGTTTTGTCTTCTCCCTCGGTAGCGGAGCAATATCTTGGAGTAGAAGGAAGCATCCTACCCTTGCACTTTCGAGTACGGAGGCCGAATACATGGGCGCAGCCGTAGCTGCATGTGAAGCTGTATGGCTCAACAGGATTTTGAAGGAATTGGGCGTTACCATCAAATATCTAACTCCCATTTACTGCGACAACATGAGCAGTATATATCTGGCTCGGAACCCGGTGTTCCACCCATGCACAAAGCATATCGAAGTGCACTACCACTTCATTCGAGAGCATGTTCAGGCTAGAGATGTCGATCTTCTACACATCAACAAGAATCTTCAGACATCCAACATCTTCACCAAGGCCCTAGGAGCCGACAAGCTTCGGCAATTCATGTCAGAACTTGGATTGACGATCCTTGACTTGCCAAGCTTGAGGGGGAGTACAAGAGAGAACCGGATATCGTCTGAACTGGGTACGAGCCAAAGTGGACATCGAAGATCGTTCGAAGCAGACATCAACCGAAAGGAACCGACCCGAGTTGAGCTTGAGGGGGGCGTGTTGAGAATCAAGCTCAAAATAGTGCAACGTGTGAACACACCTTTTGAGAATCTATGATTACTCAAAGGTCAAGACTCACACCACTACTCTCTACACATTAACTATGTGTCATAGAATCATATTCTATGACACATAACTAATGAGTTACATATTCCCCATGACTATGAGTCTTCACATTCCCCAAGAGAGAGTGGTTGTTGTAGTTAGTTAATGAAGAGAGAGGGTGACTATATATAAAGCACCCTCCGCATACTTCATATTAAGTTGGTTGTGACTCCTTGTAATGCTACATTTTGTATTTGCTATTCTACTTGTGAATATACACCTTCTTCTTGAGTATTCCTTTTTCTATCTATCTTGTGTTCTCTCTTCTCTCCTCTAATTCTTCTCACACATACACATAACACACATCTCTTCCGCTACACAAGAATCATACCCGATTCTTTACATGCCACAATGGAAATACCACATCATACTCCATGCAATTGTGAAATCCTTGAGGGATTGCATTAACAAACAATTACTCGCTTTCCTAATTAAGAATTAGGTTTGTCAAAGTTTAATAAAAAACTATTAGGTAAGAAACATATTGGGTTATCTCAATTAATTTGATAATTACTAAAACACAAATTATAACACGAGCTTGTTTCTCATATATGTTTGGCCTATAACCAATGTTCTAGATTCGCTAATATTACACCTCGGAAGGATCTTGATATATAGAGAGACTTGGTATGTAGGAGAGACTATATGGGGAGACTAAGGGAGAGACTTCGTATGTAGGAATTTGTAAAAGAGAGACTGAGTATGTAAAGACATGGCAAACATACAAGAATTAGCATGCTTGACTCCATGTGCATAAAGAGTTTATCTTCCTTATTGAAATCAATGAAAACAACACCAGTTACAGATTATAATATAAGACAGGCCCAGAGGTTGCTATGATGGAACCCCCATGGAAGTTGTGGGTCTACGGTTGTCGTCTCCTCATGGAACTAGAGTAGGACCCAGGGGATTTCAGGTGGAAAAACGGCGGCAAACTACGCCACTTCTTTGATTACAACACTAAATTGGATCGAACAATACAACTGCAAGTGGACGGTTCCCTTCTCAATGGCTGGCGGACATTGGGCATCATAGACGAGGTGCTTAGTACCTTTTGGAAGGGTCTCTAGCATCTCTAGGTGCCTCAGAAGATCAAGTTAATTTGGTGGCAGATCGGCCATAACGTGGTCCCCGTTGGCAAATGGCTAGGGAAACGTGGTGGCCCGATAGGTTGCCCACTTTGTTTTTCACCTATTGAGACATTAAGACGTTGTTTGTGGGATTTCCCTCAAGCCCAAAGGGTATGGGATAGAGGGACTCGCCTCCTTGCTTCATGTGAGGTGGAAGGAACTGCATCATGGAGCGCTATGGCTTGGATCGATCTCTCGACTGATAGTTGGACGGACACATTCAATGCAGACAGTTAGTGTTATGAATGCATGAGAGGTAAAGTCGTCAAGACCCGATTTGAGAGAGGCTTCACCCTTGGTTCTGGGAGATTTAGATGTTGACCGCAAGCTTCACTCTCTAGTATGTATGGAACGCATGTTGTCTAAAGGTCTTCCAAGATCGGGTACGCTCCCTAGAGGAATTGATCATGGATATCTTATTTGTGATTATCAACTGCCTTCGTGGGAAATTGGACGAGGTTTACAGCCACTCCAATGATATGGTCACTGCCTGTTTGTGCTTCTGGCAGAAATGGTGGAACACACCGATGGTGACGCAACGGGGAAACAGCCCGAGGTGGAACTACCAAGCCCCACCACGTTGGTTGTTTCCTGCTCTCCTCCCTCTGTTGTAGGTCATAGGATTCAGTTCGTACGGGTCGGTGCTGAAGGATACCATTTATATATTTAGGTATCTATTTACATTAAGTAGATGCCCCAATTTATGTACATAGTCTCATATTCTTGAACTCAGTCGACGAGTGATTCCCCAATTTATGCAAAAGTCACCATGTATAATCATTCTGCAATAATCTCTCCTAACTAATGGGAAAGTAGCTTCTTTTTGGGGGGAAAAAAAGTGTCTTATGTTTTTGGATGTAGTCAAGGATAAGAAAATTTATCAAAAGCATTTTCATAAGTACAAATGACTTATTTAAATAAAGAGAAGAATATGGCACTCAACAATTTCTCCAAACACAAGAGCACATGCATGTGCTAAAATTCATGGAAATCTAAAGGAGAAACATGTCCAGAGTTATGATGACTTCACTTTTATGGACATGCATGTCCATGCATTGTAAGAACTTATATGAGGTATTGATGCCAAAAAGATTATAGGTTATGGTTCTCTTTCACATATGTCTCCGTTCTTTACAATTAAATTTGTATTCATAGGGTTTACGAAATTGGCCTCCCAAAGGCAAGAGATCTTCAATGTTATAAAAGAGAAAAGCAAAAATGGATGAAAAAGGAAGCATGTGCACATATAGGTGATATGTTTAATCATGCAATGGAACATGGCATGCCCTACGATTCGACTATAAATATGATGAAATCATTACATAAAGGTGAAGATGTAAATAATGTAAACAATTATCGAACCATCATAGTCGACCTATTAATGGAAATAATATTTGGATGTATAATTAAATCAAAGGTGAGTGCATGGGATGAAAGAAAATGGTAAGAACGTTTAAGGGCAAGCTAGCTTTTGAAAACACTATAGTGCCATTGATCACCTTGTCACCCTTCGAGTGTCAATCGAAGAAAGTCGTGTGAGAGATAATGGTTTATATTGCTACTTTGTAAACTTCAAGAAAGCTTTTGATATGGCACCTCATGAGCATCTTTGGAGGCGAATGGAAGAACTAAGGGTGCCAATCAATATACGCTTCTAGTTTCCCAAATCTATAAGAATGTTATCTATTGTGTGCATATTGGTGATGAAATTTTAGGTTTTTTTAAGAGCACTATTGGTGTTAAGCAAGGATGCCCACTCTCACCAACTCTATTTGTTCTATGCATTGATGAATTAGAACAAATTATTACCAAATTTGTAAAGGAAGAAAGCGTTAAAGATGTTGCCATTAGAATGTAATAATCATGTTTTTGTTGTATGCGGATGATGTAGTGCTTTTTGTAAATATTGTAGGAAATGTGCAAAAGCTTATTACGGCATTGGAAGAATTTTGCATGCATACTAATTTAAGTGTCAACTACTTTATAACAAAGATTATGCTTGTGAAAAACCAAAAACAAGGTATACCATGCATTATGTACAAATATCATGGCCTTGGAGCTCCTTCAAATCATAGATGAAATGAATGTGCTACCCACCACTTAGATGCGGGAAAGCGAGCCTATTATGCATTTGAGAACACATGCAATCATAGAGAAATTAAGTGTTGGGTCCTCAACAAATACCTTTTAGACACTTTGGTGATACTACAATGCGACTTAGCTTAGACACTACAATGTGAAACGAGGCATTAGGGGTACAAGTGATGGGAAATCGATCATGCGCACTTTGCCCCAAATAAGTTCAGGTGTCTGAGTATCACACTTTGATACAATGTTCTACCTTTGTCTACCTTCATCTAAGTTTTTCACAAACATCTTCGACCAAACCCAATCTTTAGAAAAATTTCTTTCACAATTACAACGTGCACTCTCAATTGAGATATTTATTAGTAAAGTTCTTAAACATCGAAAGTTCCTAGTCACTTTCACATGTAATACATGGAAATGTTATATGTTTGGTCTTTAACCATTTTTTGTGTTCCGGTTGGATGCAAGATATAGAAAAATGGTTTGGTAGGTGGGATGTGAGACACTTGCTTCATGATGCATCATTAGATTCCTCTGTAAATGAGGCATTTTTGCAACGCCAATGTATCATGACATGGGACAAATGTGGAGGCTCACGCTTCACACATTATACTACACATGTTGCACCTAACTACAAAACCATATTCTTTGCAAAACGGGGAAATCGTACACATCCATACATGTTAGAGCCCACACCGTTATCTGCCATTCAAACCATTGCTTCCATGCGACTTAGCTCACATGCATTGCGATGTGAAACAGGGCGTTGGGGCACAAGTGATGAGAGTGGTCGGCTATGCACACTTTGCCCTAAACAAGTTTACGAGTCTGAGTATCACACTTTGATACAATGCTCTGCCTTTGATCATATTCGACCATGCTTTCCACATCTCTTCGATCGAGCCCAATCTTTGCATGAATTCCTCTCACAACCACAATGTGCACTCTCAATTGCAACATTCATTGGTAAAGTTCTTGAACATCGAGAGTCACTACTTACTTTCACACGTATCACGTGAAATGTAATATTTTTGGTCTCATAGGTCATATTTGACCTCCGAAGACAATAATATAATCTATCTATCTATCTATCTATCTATCTTCCATATGTGTGTGTGTGTGTGTGTGTGTGTGTGTGGAAACTTGACGACTTAGATCCATGGGTCAATAGTGGCCTCTCTATGGACACTAAAAAATATCTAATCTCGAGGGGACAATTGTATGGTTTCATGATATCTGTATAGTCCATAAACCCCAAATTACCCCTAAACATGAAAATCTACCACATTATATGAACCTATTTTTCCTCACATTGATTGGGATCAAATTGCCTTCATCTATCATTAGATCCTTGGGTCAACCAACACCTTTTTTCGAAAATTAGAGCAAGAGTTTGAGGAATTTTACATTATCGAATAAATATCTCAAATGTATATAATATTTTAAAGATATAATAGGAACTTTTTGATTGAAATGGTAGTGATGAGCATTTCTTGATATCTATATATAAGTGATGGAAATATATTGAGCGCTTGTGCTTTCCTAAAATATACGTGTTCCTTAACTTAAAGGTGGACAAATTGTTTTACAGATATAGAAGTGATAAACATAGTTAACATGTTACTACTGAACATTAACGTTGATGATTTGGGGCGATGAGTCTAGGTAGCACAAGAGGTTCAATTCTAAATTTCAATATTCCAAACACCTTAATGTGGACGAGGTGGGGTGATGGGTCCAAGTAGCACCAGATGTTCAAATCTAAATTTCGATATTCCATGCCGTTGTTTCTATCTAATGTAAACCAAATTTCACAATAACTTTAGTGGATTAAATTAGGCCTAGAGTTATCCATGACCATTTGATCAATCACCTTCATAAAAACATGGGCAAAAAGTTCAAAAAACTCCATGTATGGCATCACATTAGCTCCATTAAGGCATGATAAATGTTTATCATATATCTCATTAGCTCCATTAAGGCATGATAAATGTTTATCATATACCTCATTAGCTCCATTAAGGCATTATAAATATCTATTTTTTGATTAGCTTCATTAAGGCATGATAAATATCTATTTTTTGATTAGCTTCATTAAGGCATGATAATAAATGTGTATCATCTAAATACAACATTGTCATTACATAGGCTCCATTAAGGCATGATAATAAAGATGTATAATTGGGACTGCAAAAGTTGAATGTATAAAAAGGAGGAATTTGCAACCACATAAGATTCAACACACAACATTTTTTCAAGGAAGCTTGAGGGTGCCACCCGTTTTTACCATGTTTCCAGTGGATGTCTTCCTTGACCATAAGTTATAATTAGATGCCTTGATTGATTCATAGCGATTGCATACTAGGTTTATGCAAGAAGCTCCATATGCTACAAGTGATTGAAAATGTCTCATAACATTACATTAACTCTTGCCAAGCAAGTGTTGTAATAAATAATGGTCTTGGCCTTTGCTTTTTTGCCTTTGCCTTGTTAAGTACAGACACATATGTGCCACACATAATACACATCCACATGCCTACCACAATCAATAATTCATTCATATATATGTATATATATAACACCTTTTTAAGCATGTTAGCAATCAATGAGAAAATTCCACACTTAATAATGGAATACCAATTATGATGCTACAGCATTGGCAAACATTAACGCATTAGACTAGTTATGAAGTCACATGAATGCTGAAATGTAATTGTAATGGTTTGATGAAATGATCATTTGAGAGCCCACCCAAAATTGAATGGCCATGGTGTGTGGTGTGTGTGTGTGTGTGTGTATGTGTATTGATTGAGTGATTGATTAGGGAGAGAATCGGTGGATCCTTTTTCCGGTTTATCGGCCGGCCGGTCGGTCGGTCCGACACGGAATTGTGAGTGTGGAACGATTCAAGAACGTTGAATCTCAAATTTGAGTTCAAAAAAAGAATGGATCCGTTTGTAGGTTTAAATGTACTCTGTGTGTGTGTGTGTGAGAGAGAGAGAGAGAGAGAGAGAGGTTGATTTGATTATTGTAGCTGAACAAGACAGCCGCAGAATTAAAAAGGGTGATTGGACAGAGAGAGAGAGAGAGAGAGGGGGGGGAGAGAGATTGGGGACGTTTTTGGGCATTCGGGAATATAGTTTTGAAAAAGGAGGAAGAGGTAACCGTCAAGAAAAGAGAGAATTTAATTAGTAGTAAGTTAGTAAAGGAAGGAGGGGAGAGGAGTACAAAGAAAACGCAGAAAGAGAGACTCGCTTCTAAAAGGATAAAATAAAAGAAGAAGAAGAAGTTTAGAATGTGTATGCATCATCTATCACTTCCCATGATTCCCAACAACAATAATGCGTTCTTCTTCTCTTCGCCTTTTCATAAAATTGGGTTCCATACATACATACATACATACATACATAATGCTGCAGTTCTGCTAGCTGTATATTTCAGTCGGTGTATGTATGTATACATTATACCTACAGACAGCACAATTAAAAATACACACGTTTCATAATAGCTATGTAAATTATAACTGAGTTTCTGTAAATTTAACACCACTATTTATTACGTATAAATACGTAAGAGCTGTGTATTATATATATACATGTGAAGTACAGTAGTCATTACAACACTATGCAAATCCAAACAATGTTGAGAATTGAGATTGGAATGTAAAGGTAAAGCAGAGCAGATAGTAGACTCTTGAGTCTTGTGGTAGTAATGTGGAATGAATGAATGAATGAATGGTGGTGAGAATTGAATGCTGTAATAACCTCCTCTTTCCCTCCCTCTCTCTACATCAATCAAATTTTACATAGATTTTGTATACAATAATTAATAGTGGTAACAACAGTATGTATGTGTGTTGTGTGGAGAAGGGGGAGCATGCATGCATGCATGTGGGGCGCATTAATCGAAGTATTTATAGAATTCAATAATTGATTAATTGCTCTCCAAAATTCTCTGGCCAATCAAACCCATATGGCACAATTAATTCTTTCGTTCTTCTCTTAATGACTCTGTGTGTGTGTATGTGTGTGTGTGTGTGTGTGCGCGCGCGCAGAGAGGCAGGCACCGTTTAATTCCATTTCATGGAAGTTGCATATTTTCCAATTTAATTTTTCTCGCCTCGCTTTGCTTTTGGAGAACCCTTTTTTGGTTTCTTTTTCTTTTTCTTTTTCACTTTGACGTACCGAATGTTACTATTATTTATTTATTTTGCGGGGCAGGCATTCATGCATATGTATATGTATGCAATGACTAATGGAAGGAGGTTTTTTTTGGGGAATATATATATATATATATAATGTCCCTTCCTTTGTTCCGTTCAACCCCCCACAAACATTCAAAATTTGGAAGGAATTTCATTGTCGGCGCAGCACATTTTCACGAATCAAGTAATGGGTTGATCAAATTGATTAATGAATGAATTAATGGGGGATTGGGTGCTGTCTGGGTGTGTGGTAATTAGGTAGACAGATGGGAGATGACTTTTTTTTGGTGGAGAGGAGGGGTGGAGGACATCTCAAAGGTTGGCATAACTTGGAAATGTATAGCCAATAGGGTGTGTTTAGGGTTTAGGGTAACTTGTCTCCAATACCACTCTTAAAACTTACCAAAGTAAGCTCCATAAAAAGGTAGGCAATATACAAAATTCCATAAAATTAAAGTTAATATACATACATATCACCTTCCCTTGCTTGCCTATCTTGGAAACAATTAATTAGGTGAACGTAGATGGCATACCAAGGGAGTCTATGGTAGAGATGTAGAGATGGTATTGACTTGTCCACGTTCTCTTAATCTAAATATCTGACTTGTTGGCTCTTTGTTTATTAGCAATGCCTTTAATAAGTTAGTGGTATGTTTTACCTTCCTACTAAACCCAGGATTTTACATGCACACTAGAACGATTAGAAATATGCTATTTGCTTATTATAGACCTAGCATCAAACAATTTCTTAATATTTGTGCTAGCTTGATACCTCAAAGTTGCATTCCATGAGATTTATTATCACATATTCGTTTTTACATGTTTTAAGCTTGACTATTTTACTACGATTAACATTGTGCATCTACGATCAATAAGTTGCTAGATGAAATTAGCAAGGATATCTTAACCATTGTCTTGCATGATGTATACAAGCAATGGATTTTTACATATCTCTACTTTAGCATGTAATGATTATCGAGAAAATTTGCTTTTTCTTTTATGTTAGGATATACATTACAAGATTATACCATGGTGTTGTGCTAAGAGTTATCATCAAAAGTGTAGAAGAGTCTTCGTCAAGGCATCATTGTGCAATATAAGATGAGGAGAGTCAATTGAACATGGGTATAAACAATTATGACCCCTCTTGGTAAGGCAACAATTTATTTGCATTATTCACTCTGTGATTAGAACGGAACGTGGTGACTAAAGCTATAGTTTACATTATTTAGTAGTTTTCTTGTCCTAAAATAAATGGTGCTACTTTCGTATTAATTTGTACAATTCTTAAGGCTTTTATATTCGTCTCGTATGTCGCCTACAACACATTTTGAGCTTGACAACATATCACAGTTTACATTAGAATTCTAGTGGAATAAAGTAAAATTTCATAAGAGCCTCCAAATTGTTAATTTTTGGCCCAAGCAAGACATACCCACCCTACCATGCTTTCACCTAATACATAATAGAAAAGGAAGAGGAACGACACAATGACGAAAACCTTCACAACCCTTGTGTGTTTGTCCATCCACCTCATCACATCCGGGCTTGTACACAAAATAAAATCATCAAACTTAGTAAATAAATGAATCATTGGTCAACACGAGCAAACTCGCACAATGCTTTGGGCCCTCTCCACAACCTTCTTGGGAATGATTTGATGTGTGGGCAAAAAGAGCCTATAACTAGAGTTGGCCACATTCGTAGAAATTTCCAAAGCCATAGAGGCCACTTACTAGAAATAGAGGAAGGGCTCACATATCATTCCATATATTGCCAAGCCCATCATTGGCAATAAGAATGATAATGAAGTAACTAGCCAAGTCTTGAGAAAAACAATAGGATGCCATGACACATAATACCTTTTAGATAAGGGCAACTATTGAAGAAATCCATGATTCACATACATAAGAAACACTACCCATGATCAGGAAATGTTCAATAGCCAACAAGCAAGTGTCATCAAATTCTTGGTTGCCGAGATCTTCTTAGATTTCGTCGTGGCTTCTCGCAATAGACAAGCCAATCACTATGATTGCCATAGAAGGTCACTTGGCATTCCTTGGGAAGTTCGGGGTTTGTCGCAAGAGCTTAGTTGTTATTTTGTTTTGTCCCAAATACAATGTGGGCAAACGGACCACCACCTTTGCGAATGAAAACATTTTGGAGGTTTTAAAGTTACAAATTCTTATATTCTTTAGGGAATATGTGTAACTACAACCAAACATATATAAAACGATTTAAATTTAATGGGAGAGGATGAACGCGACGGTTATCGGTGTCCCATGAGCCCCCCCACCCCCCCCACAAATCTTGGGAGTCCTATACATAGTATGATATGTATGTATGAATACGTAAGAGGATGGCTTTTCTTTCAAACTACAAAGTAGTACGCAATAAATATACGTATGCAACTACATACATACATATTGATAGGCTTTCACGCAAACTTTAAAAAACCCGTGTTTTGTTTTTATTAATCACATTAGGCCATCGTCAAATTCCAATAATTCCTTACAGTTTGTTAACAACTAACTCCAGCATGGGCTTCTTCAATCCAATGTTTTCGAATGTTTTGGGGAGAGAGAGAGTAAGCCTCTCTCTTTCTTCTCTAACCCCCAAAACAAAATGGTAGCGAGATCATGACTCGCTTTCTTTTTGCTCACGCTTTCGGACAAATTCTGTTTCCAATTTTAAATGTAGCTTCAATGATTTCTTTCTTTCTTTATTTACTTATTTTCTTCCTGGGTTATTTTCGTATTCTTCTCATTCACATTGTTGAACTATTAATAATATTCTTCTTCTTATTTTTATTTACCGTGTCATCCATCATCCATCCCCTTCAAAGCTCTTCAACATAAACACACGCATATCCAGAGTAAAGTGCAAGAATGCAATTCATACTCACACATACACATACACATACACATACACATACACATACACATACACATACACATACACATACACATACACATACACATACACATACACATACATATTATTATAGGATATAACACATAATACGCACAACACACACACACACACAGAGCCGAGCTAGCGAGTAGTAGACTGTAGTACATATATAACTAACTTCTTCTCCCTAGCTCAATTCAAGAAATAGGCGAGACCAAAATTGGAATGGGCGGATCAAAGGATTTGGCATCCGAGGCGTGCAATTAAATGTGTTAGAAGAAAATAAAAAAAAGGGAAGGAGGGGTGTCGATCACATCCTTCCATAATTTCCACTGGCTTTTAATTCTCATTCAATTTTGGATATACAGAATTATCACAATGATTACGATGGGTGTGTGAACAGTAGTGAAGGTGAGTTTCGTCTACTACTACACAACCAGAAGGAGGGGGAGAGCTGGCTGGGTTCTCCGGATTCCGACAGACAGACACCAATTAATTAATTCCACTTTTCTAAATCACAGCGAAAAAAAAGGGGGAGAAAGAGAAATAGAACGAAAGAGATAAAATCTTTTTATTGGGGGAATCATATTTATATGCTTGAGAGTTGATCATTAATGAAGGAGAGGAAGGAGATGCAGATGTGGAGGGAGGGAGAGAAGAAGGGAGATTACTATTGCTTACTGATAGATTAAATTAGGAGCAGGAGAATTCAATGCTTCCATCCAAACATTTCTAGGGGTCATGAGCAGCAAGCAGAGTGGCATAAAAGGAAGGCAGTGATCCCCCCCCCCCCCCCCCTCTTCCATTCCCCTCCCACATTAAATTCGAATAATTAAAACCCGAGCCCCAAAAATGAAATCTTTGCTTGATTGAACGAATTAATGAATGAACGGGAGGCTTAAATGCAGAAGAAAGGAGGGGGGGGTAGTAAATGGCAATAGGCGATGGATTGATTAATGATCTCGTCTTCTTCTTGCTTGGGTTCGTTCACACATGATATGGGGGGTAGTGGTAGTTGTTCAGTCAACCTGAATCCATCCACTCAAAGCACACAACGAAAAACGATAAATCAAAAGCAGAGTAAATTCCCTCTCAGAGATGAATCAATCAATGTGTTGGTGTAATCGGCAAAGGATAACGTGCGTGGGGGGAGAGAGAGAGAGAGAGAGAGAGAGAGAGAGAGAGAGAGATCTTCTGAGATTTGGGGTCCCCCCACCCTTCTCTCCCCGCAAAACCCCAAAAAAGACAAAAGGATTTGGAAAAGGGAAGGGTATATACTATAGTCTATGGATAATGGGATCCGAGGGCCCTGCAGCCTGTGTCCTGCCTGCTTAATCTTTTCCCGCGCAACCTCTTTCGTATCACATAATAGAAGCCTCTCTCATTTCATATGTAACATACATATATGGTGGATGGACGGGTAGGTATGTCTTTAGATGGCCAGCCCATTGATAGGGCCGGAGAGTTGAGTGGACAGGTTCGCTTGTAGGAATTATGACCGTGTGTTTTTCAAACTCAAACTTATCCATCTTCTTGTATGTTTTTTGCATGTAGTAGTTCCTTCCAATTCTCGTGTTGGATGTAGTTTCCTTGGGCAAAGTGCGGTGGTCCGTAGCCCTAGCATAGCCCACCCCATAGTTTATCTTTCTTCGAATCCTTGTGCCCCTTCTCAACATCCCCAATGTTGTTCCCTTGACCAAACAAATTTGTGTAAGCATGTATGTTGTATTGACACCATCACGGTTCATGCTACTTCAAATAGAATGTCATCGTAGTTCATCTTATGAGAATTTCCCTCGTTACGTCATCTTCAAACTTTTGAGTCCGATTGAATCAACTTTGCAAGTTTCATGTTAGTTCGATTTCATAAGGTAGGTCTCTAGGGCTAACCATATTATTAATTTTCTCAGATTACGAAATATTCACCCATAAATTTGAGTACCACAATGTATTTAAGGTCATGTTACTTTGATACCTTAATATCCTAGGGTTCATGGAGCATTGATCCCTTATCTTTGAACTCGGCACCACACGACACGCATAGTTTCTTTATGGACTTAAATTTACATTAACCTCTTGTGAACTTATTCAACAATTGTCAACTAATTTTGAATGCCAGGATTTCAAGCATTGTGTGCTCATTGATTGATGTTCCAGAAAAGAGGGTGCATATGCCACCTTTAGTCACTAAAATACGGGTCAAACTCGTAGGGTGGAGTGAGGGGAGGAGACCTTCAGAAATGAGACTGGGTGGGATAACACAAAAATATTTGAATAATTATCTCAGCAATGGGTGGTACTTTCTCCATCGCGAAATACCATAACACGCTATGGAGAAACAAATATGTATGTGGTCTACCGTCTAAGTGGGAAGGAAAAGCTTCCCGAGCACTCAACTCGGGAGACCTTTGTCGTATGTCGTGTGGTTGTTTACAACGCGGCTTAGGGTGTACAGCACATACCCTTTTTTCCAAATGTGGAGAAATATAAGAAGGCTACATATATGTATGTATATATAATATATATATGTACATGGATGGATGGAAGAAACCGCAACACTATATATATATATTATATGTATATATGTATATGCGTGTGACAAGCATTTTTTGCAAATAAACCTTATGGAACAAAAACGACGTGAAAAATAATAAATATGCGAAATGGCGATGTTGGTTCAAAGGAAAAACGAAGGAATGAAAATAAAATAGAAATATAAGAACTTGAAATAAAAACAAAAGGAGGGCGGGAACCGGATTATTATTATTATTACTAAAACACCACCTCAATAATAATCAATCACCCCACCACCCCATACATATTCATACATGTTACATACATACATACATATGTTCTATGTTGTTTGTGATGTATGCGTTGCGGGATTCTTTCTCTTTTTATTCTAACCGTCTCTCTCTCTCTTTTAAAAAAAGCCCCCAAAAAACATTTCTTTACCAGCAAATGATTATTCTTAATAATAAGTATTTTTTTCATTTTTTGAATATGCAACAAAAGCAACCTCTCTCTCTCTCTCTCTCTCTCTTTGTATATATTAAATATATATTTTACATCCGCCCCTCTACGACGACTCCCTCCTCAATTCCTTCTTCTTTCTTTCTTTCTCTCTTCTGCATTTATTAGGGGGGGGGTGCGCCACCACCCCCATTCATTCATTCACATTCTACTTCTCTCTCTCTCTCTTTCTCTCTCCTTTTGTGTATGCAATCCATTCGCCACCATCATCATCATCATCATCATGATCATACCTCTATCTATCTATCTATCTATCTGTCTGTCTGTCTGTCGTTCGTAAGCAAAGCAACCCCCCCTCCCCGCGGTCGCCATCGCTGCGTGCGCGCGAGCGAGCTTGCATAAAAAAAAACACAGATCATCATTATCAAACCCTAATTTTTGCTGCCCACGCCCTCTCTGCTACTCACGCCTCTTTCTTACCCTTCCTTCCTTCCGCTTGCGTAATATATCTATCACCTTCACCTTACCCTCTCGCTACTACTATTATTATTATTATTACTACTACTACTACTACCACTACTACTACCACTACTACTGACTCCATTGCCCTTGCCCTTGCCATATTTATTTATTACTGCTAGTTTCATTATCTGCCCCTGCAGAATTATTCATCTCCCACAACCACCTCCAATCCCTGCTTGTCCGTCCATTCGCCGCGTTTTTGTTGTTGTTGATCTCTGCGCACTCGCTTTTTATGGTACTGTTCTCGGCTGCTGCAGCTTCCGGTCCTTCCATATCTACAGCCGCTATGAAGCTGGGTGGATTCGGATTTGCAGGCTCTGGTGGTACTACTGGCTTTGGCTCCTCCACCAACTCTCATGGTATCAAAGCCTTCCTCACCGATCCTTCCACATCCAACAACGTCGGTGGCAATTTCTGTAGCAGCAACGAAGCATCTAGCAGGCCTACTACTACTAATACTAATAATAGCCTGCTTCCATCACCACCGAGCTTCCTGTCGCGTCAGGATCGGGGCATGAATATCTACCCTTCCTCTGCAGGCCTCTCCCTCGCTTTGGTAATCACATAATTCCATCTCTAATCCCTATATATGAAGATCTATCTATAATCTGCATGTCGTTCGTTCTCTAATATTAACATTTGGCTGTCTTTCTGCGTCGTCTTAATCAGACGCATATGGGTAATATGGTGGATGGAGGTGGACGCGTCATCGATCCATGCAGCCGGACGATGAGCAGCCCCGCAGAGATGCACGATCACCTGCAGATGAACGTGATGAAAATGGGGTCCAGTCTTGCTTCTGCTGTAGCCAAGGATAATAGTAACACAGCTAGCATGGCTCAATCGGCGGCTCACAACGACACAGAGTACGAGAGCCGTTCTGGAAGTGATAACCTGGAAGGAGGAGGGTCGGGCGATGAGCTGCTCCAAGACGCAGAAGCCCAGGCCCGTCCGAGCAAGAAGCGGTACCATCGCCACGCTCCTTCCGTCATTCAAGAGCTGGAATCGTAAGACTAAGAAAAAACATGGTTCTGCAAATCAAATCGATCGTTTATAATCACCATATTCAGCCTGTAGGCCCTGTGTTGTTGACGTGTTTGTCTGTTTGTCTGCACGTGGCCCTCAGGTTCTTCAAGGAATGCCCTCATCCTGACGAGAAACAGAGGCAGGACCTGAGTCGCCGTCTAAATCTAGCGACGCGCCAGGTGAAGTTCTGGTTCCAGAATCGCCGAACGCAGATGAAGGTAAGATATTCTCCCGCCGCTCGCTCGTTTGCTCTGATCATCACTGCAACCACTGAATTCATTGAACACATTACAAAACCATTAAGGAATTTGCGATTGGGGCCCCTTTGAGCAGAGAGAGATGGTAACACCACGTAAGCTTGTCTGTTGTTACTCTCATCCAGGCCCAGCAAGAACGGCACGAGAACAACGTGCTTAGGCAGGAGAACGAGCGGTTAAGGGCTGAGAACTTCTCCATGCGCGAAGCTCTGCGGAACGCGTCCTGTCCCACATGTGGAGGTGGTCCGACGGCCATCGACATGTCTATCGAAGAACAGCAGATACGTTTCGAGAATGCTCGAATGAGAGAAGAGGTATATCTCACATACGCAGCCATATCAGTTTAAGCCTACATAATTGTGCTTCATATCTTGTTTCCTCTACGTTCGCTGTAAGCGATGGATCACTCTGATCTATTATTAACAATCGCTCTGATTGCTGCAGCTCGAGAGATTGTACTCCTTAGGAGGGAGAATGTATGGTGCTGGCAAGTCTTCCTTCTCTGCGCCCATCATCAATCCGCCGCCTTCCTCTACACTGCCATATTTCCAGGCTCTTCCTACAGTCAATAGCAACATAAGTAGCGAGTTACCTCTGAATTTCAATATGGCTATGGTGCCTACGGCCAATAACATGGGAATGTCGAGCTCTGTCTTTCAGAGTGGGTTATCATCGGGCAGATCAGATCAGCATTTGCTCCTTAATCCCAATTCTTCCACCGACAATCATCATCATCGCCAGAGCTTTCTCACCTCAACAGAGAAAAGTTTGATCTCTGAGCTCGCTGTTGTGGCTATGGAGGAGTTTGTCAAAATGGTTCATGCTAGTGATCCCCTATGGGTCATGTCTGTCGAAGGTTCTAGCCGTAGAGAAACATTAGATTTTGTCGAGTATCTTCATCAATTCCCACGAGGTATAGGTCCAAAACCAGATGGATATCGATCAGAAGCTACAAGAGATGCTGGCATGGTTATGCTTGATGCGCAGACAATTGTCGATTCCTTCTTCGATGTGGTAAGCTCTCTGTTTGTAAGAATCTGAATTGTCTTATAATTCAGGACCTGCTTATTATCTGAACGTTCTGTTGTAATGCGTTTATTGCAGAACAAATGGATGGAAATGTTCCCATGCATCATCTGCAAGGGTGATGTTGGTGAGGTTATCTCTGCAGGTTCACCAGGAACACGAAATGGAGCGTTACAGTTGGTACATACATATATTGTTTGCACAGCTTATTTGCCATTAAATTTTGTGAAGCCTGCCTGATATTAGTCACTGACATTATTAATTAAAATCCCTGTGGGATGATCTTCTCAGATGTATGCAGAGCTTCAGGTGCCTACTCCCATGGTTCCAACAAGGCAGCTGTATTTCCTCCGCTATTGTAAGACATTTGCTGATGGCATGTCTGCGATAGTAGATGTTTCTGTGGATAACCTTCGAGGCGACTCTCCATCTATTGTGAATCGGTATAGGAGAAGGCCTTCAGGATGCCTGATTCAACAGCTACCAAATGGATTCTCAAAGGTAAATTTAAAGATTGCTTGAAGTCTGTATTGATCCAATCCAATCTGTAGGTGATGAATAAACCTGATTTGCTTTTTCTGTATTGTGATTGCAGGTGAGCTGGGTGGAGCACTCTGAGTTCGATGATACTGCATACCACCATCTTTATCGGCCGATGGTGATAAGTGGTATGGCTTTCGGAGCTCATCGTTGGCTGTCAACCCTAAAGAGGCAATGCGAAAGACAATCTATACTCATGGGAAGCACTATGCCACCACATCAAGGAATGATTCCTCATGTGGGATCAGGTGACTACATGTTATCATAATATAAGGGCTCCCTTGGTAGGGATAGTGTTAGACTAAGAGTTATATATTTCAATTCCTCAACTACTAACAGTAGTGCCATGATTTATTGATGATCATTTCAGAGGAGGCTAGCAAGATGGGTTTGTTGAAATTGGCCCAGAGGATGACAGCTCAGCTCTGCAGTAGTCTGAGTGCATCGTCGACATGGACAACCCTTTCGGGGAGTTGTAATGGTGAAGACGAAGTGCGAGTGATGACCCGGGAGTATAGCTCTCTGAACCAGATGCCTCCTGGGTCCTCCAATGCTATGAATAGCCAGGGTGGGTACGATCAATTGTCTTCTAATTCGGCAGCTGGGATTGTATTGAGTGCTGCCACATCCATCTGGTTACCTGCTTCGCCTCAGCGTGTCTTTGAGTTCCTCACCACTTCTCGTAGGGAGGTATTAATTAATACATAGATGAAGGCAGTCATAATCTCTTTGACATATCAGAGTTTGAAGTAATTACAACTAATAGTGTAGTTGGGGGAGTGGGGGGTTTCAATAAAATCCTGGCTGATTTGAATGATGTTTATGGCATTAACAGTGGGATGTGCTGTCCGTGAATGGCCCAATGGATGAGCTTCTGAATGTGCCCACAGGACATGACCCTGGAAACTACGTGTCTTTGATGAAGGTGAGCTATACTACACCTAACCTCATCTAGACTCACATGTACAGAATAATAACAGCGAGGCATTTCTTTCCAACCAAAATGTAAATTAGGAAGGTGTGGCATTGTTATTTGGTCCGATGCCACATACATAAATGCTCATCTAATGTGGCTTTTGTTGGTTTTTGGATGCAGCCTACGAAAAGCACAGGGAGCACCCTCATCTTTCAAGAGTGCTGTAGTGATGCATCAGGGGCAAGCTTAGTGTATGCGCCGGTGGACATACAATATATGGATGCCGCCATGAGTGGGGTTGCTACAGGATCATCCGAAAGCCCTAATTTCCTCACTGTTCCCTCTGGTTTCATAGTAATGCCTGATGGTCCCCCTAGAATAAACGATACAGAGATGGATACCAAACATCTTGGCTTGAGTAACAGCAGTAATAATACATCTTCATCTGCGTCAGGTGGATCGTTGGTCACGGTTGCATTCCAGATCCATGTAAATAGCCTGCCCAAATCAAAGCTCACCCTGGAATCGATCAGTACCGTCAATACTCTGGTTTGTAACACAGTCAGCAATATAAAGAAAGCTCTTCTCCGAGGCAGCACTAGCAGCAATGCTAACATGAGTGGTGGAGACTTGTGTACTGAAGACCCACCACAGCCGTCCTCCACAGTCCATCTTTCGTCCGTCTGAAGGGCCAATCTAATCATCCTATCCTTTTTTTGAAGTGTGAGGGAGATCTCAACATTGTTCTTGATTCTGTCTCTCTTAAATTTCCTCAGACAGAGCAGTGTTGAGTCTTCCCTCAACTTGACAGTAGGCTTTACCGTCTTAGATTTGTTTTACAGCCTTTTGACATAGATATAGATAGATAGATAGTTAAAATATCCATCACTGCAACAAACCTTGAGCACTACTAATGAGAGAAAGTCAAGAACGCACCACAACAGCTCTTTTTCACCCTTGCAATGTGGTAATCACCCAGGAATACTCAAGTAACACACACACACACACGCGCGCGCGTGCTCATACCCACTCACTCACACTCACACATATACATATATCATTTGACATCATACATATACGATAACAAGCTTGTAATTAAGCTCTAACAGAGGATGCTTGAGTTTTGTAGGCAGCTCACATGCTCTAGTAGTTGACTCCATATGAGAGTTTTGGGTGTTTTGTTTTTGGTACCACATTGCAAGGGTAGTGGTTCGGGCATTGACTTCCTTTTCCCATCTTTAAGATATATACATATAATATATATACCTAGTTCTCACAGGCTGCTTTAGTTTTTCTGTCTATTTAGTGGTGGCTTAGTTTTCTTACTCAGTATCAATCAGCTCAGACACAACAACAGCTAGCACCAATTTTGTTGCCAAGTTGGACTACTTGTGATCTCAACTTCATCAATGTATTTGTAGCATTTGACAGTTTTGGTTACAACTAAAAGGAATGTTGTTGATTTAGTGATATTGTGAAGTGTCTGGTTAAAGAGCAGCCCTGGTAAGTTAACATGTGTGCATGTGCAAATTGTGTATGTGTTTCTAAGTAATGTTTCTAGTGTCCCTAATGGACTTACTCCAATCTCAATGACTTGGAGTTAAACGAATGATTGGTGTGAAGGAGACGATGGACTTGGAAAATGAACTTGTTTGAACAGAGGATTGGAGGGATGGAATGTGAATGAGCTTGTGTGTGCATAGCAGCACCGTGATATATGAAGAGATTGAGGTATATAGGTATTCATTGCTTGAATCAAATGGCGTAGTTACCATGTTAACAATACATACTAGATGGAGGGTTGGTATGACATGGCTTAAAGCATGTTGTAGCAATATACATATACTCTGATTTGGGGGTTAGAGGATGAAGGTCTTGAAGTACAACCCGAGGTGGGTTTTGAGTTTGATCATTCCTAAATTTACCACCCCTTTCTTGACTGCGATACAGGGATTGCCTTGCCCACTTCGAGATCTCGTCAATTTGTATGGAAGCCCTTGGTTCCAAGCTGAAAATAATAAGGGGCATGTAATTGGCAATGAAGCACTCCAAATGTTGTAAATTCCGTCGATTAACTTTCGTGTATTTCTTTCATTTTTATTGATTTTGGATTCTGATGCCCAATATGGTAATGCCAAAGTATTGCGAAAGTGTGTAGTTTGCATGTGAATCGAGCATTACCAAAAGTTTTTCCTACAAAGTCTCCTCTAAATGTTGTTCCATGTCGGCCTTTATGAAATGATTATGTAACAAGGGCTTGATGCATCATCCTTGTTTTTGTAATGTGATTATGGAAAGATGATGTGGTATGTTTACTCAAAGAGAAGGGCATGGCTTTTGGAAGTTTTATGAAGGGGCAGTGGCTGGTGGAGAATAAAGTTAAGTGTGTTTAGTTTGATCGAGGAGAATTTCTTTGAAAATCTATTCGATAAGTATGCATTGCCAAAAGGATTCTAGAATGGAGTAATGTTAGAAGTAGAGCATTAAGTAAATGTCCTAATGTGTGCTCAAAGAAGTGGCACTACACAACCCTATGGTCTATATCATACTCAACTAAGTTTCATGAGAGCTGAACCGATGAATCCATGGGAGACCTTCAGCCACACTTATGCAAATGCTAGGTTAGGCATGGCAAAGTTTGATGCCAATAGCAATTGTTGCATCTTTTTTGATACAATGTGAAGTCTAAGATCTATATGGTGGTGTCCATGTTCTCTCTCAACTAGGACATAGTCCCAAACTGGATTGGGACTCACCATGAAGCTTGATCCCAATCCTAATCCTAAAGGTGCCACCTTGGGTTGGAACAAAGAAGTCCCAATGGGTATCCCCAACATACTAGCCAACTAATCGCTAGTCCCAACAACCATCCCTTGGCCGATATAATGAGGATCAGTCCTCATTTGTGATCCATTCCCTCATTCTCTGATTCATCATTTTGGCTCTACGGAGCATGTAGTGTTTGTTATCTTCTCCTTGGTTTGGGAGTTGTCTCGACTCAGTCATGACTCATCTTGGAGTTAGTCCCAACTCTTATTTCTGTTTGTCCCAGTTTGGGACTATTGTATGCTTTTGTATTCACAATGGAATATAAGTATAATTTGTGTCCCACATTGTTTCACAATGCATTTTTTGTGTGGTTTAAGGACCCCCCATAAAATAGGGGCGTAATATATAGGGAAAAAAATGATACTTATTCACGAGATCTAGATACTAGGAGTTAACGAAAGGTGGAACAAGATGAAGAGGTAAGATTTAAGGATATTGGTAATTTGTAGGATCTAATGAACTTTACACAAATTTTGAAAAAACTTATGATGGAATGCCATCTCCAACGTAGGTGTATCGACTCTCTCCATTCAATAGATTGAGTCAATAGGTGGAAGATCAAATGGTAGGTTGGAGAAGGTGAAACAAAATAGAGTACTCACCACTAAAGTGTGTAGCGAATTATACTATAAACCTAGCACTTATTGTTGTGATTCTTGGAATTGTTATGGAATTAAGGTTTGTAGAGGCAATGCAAGATTTGTGGTGACGATGAACTATGGAGAGTCTAGTGTTGGGGAACATTATGGACAACCAAACTTGGGATATAGTGGATCAATTGGATAAAATGTTATTGGAGCAACTTCGAAAGCAGGTGCGATCTGTCCAAATTTGGAAAACTGTGACCACAATAACGTTATGGGCATTATGGAAATATCGATGTAACCGACTTTATGATGCGGTAGACATTCATCTCTCAGATGTGTTGTTTGAGATATGGGAGAACTTGCTGGTAGTAGTTCGTGGCCAGTATGACAATATGCAGGGCTCCCCATATACTGTGAACAAGAAAAGGAAAAAGCTTCTTCACTTATGGAAAAAGGTGCCCCTATTTACAATGTCAACTCAAGAGCCTCAATGGCAATATCAACTTCCATGAACTCTTTCTTGAATATCAACAAATGTAAACATCCTTTACAAAGTTCGATATTGGGTCTTAGGAGTATTTTACATCATTGTATAAGAAAAGTTGTAACCTCCTTGGTAGCTAGGTTCAAGTTGTAGCCTTCGGGCATTTTGTTTTTAATACTATTGAAGAAAAACTTTTATAAAAAAAAAAAGTGACCTTAGAAGACTTTAATACAAGGATGATATGTTGGTGGAGTGAAGTGTGTTTATAGAAGAGTATCTTTCACACCAATAGCAAAGCTAAGCTTGGTAGAATTCGAGAAGTTATGATGGTATTTACATCTTGGAACATTATGCACACTAGAACATCATTCTACACACTAGAACATCAAGTTGCTTTTTTGAATGGCTATCTAAAGGAGTAGTTATTAGCTTTTAAGCTACCTAATTTAGAAAACAAGGGTTTGTGGCTAGGGAAAGCTTTGTATGGGCAAGAACACGCACGAAGGGATAACTATTATCCATGAGAAGGCCAAATTTGATCTATGGGATTGAATCAACATATCATCTTGTATGTGACTCCTTCCTAAGAAAGGGGTTACTACTTTGTAGTAAAAATTCTCTATGTGAAAATAATGCATGCAGATATGTGATCGTCCTTGATGAACATTTGACCATGAGACTTACATTAGCATGCCTCTCTAACAAGCCATCATTACCTTATAAGTCGAGCATTTGATAAGCAACTGACATTCATCCGCCACTAGTTCTTCATTGCATACCTTGCATATCTTCATACTTCTATGATGATGCCATGATGGTACTTCCACACCTAACTTGTGTGAGTGAGTTCGAAGAAGTGGATGTAGAGTACAAAGTGGTGTGCTATGTAGAACTTGAAGCAATACATCGACATGGATAGGATGTGATAGCTTGAATTGCATTAGTATTACAATAAATTTGTTCCATGAGTGGAGTAGACAATTTGAGAGACCATTTGGAATGAAGAGGTAAAGTTGGAGTTGTCCATCCAATGTCAATTGTGTGGAGCTCTTCATAAAGGCCCTAACATTTTAGTAGATTAAAACCTATTTTGAATTGTTCAGCTTGAATAATATTCACAAGGCGATGAAAAGATTGAGTTGTACCATCAAAGAGTCCAAGCAAGTGAATGACATGGTAGTACATGAGAAGATGGTATGAGAGTCTAGACATGTATGAGCACCAATTAACTTGAGATCTCATTTTGAATGGAAGGGTGAAGTGTTGGGAGTCTTTTTCATTGAAGGATCACTGTGCAACATCTTCTTGAGGACCCTAGGATCTAAATGGATCTAATAGTTGTTGCACATTGTTCACATGGTGAGAATATCAAGTTAGATGATGCAAGAATCAAGCAACTGAATGATATAATTGTCCGTGAGAAGATGGCATATGAGTTTAGAGATAAGATGACACTAGAATTCATACTATAATTGGTTATCTTGATTCCAAATTAAAGTGATAACAAACCTCGTGGGTGTAGTATAAGTATTTCTAATACACCACTGGCATTTATTTTCTTTGATTTACTGTGAATTTTATTTTTATTGGAGTGTTTTATGTATTTCCACAAGCAAGCAAGGAATCTGAACTTCAACAAGGAGAATATGGAAGTCTCCACATCCCTTTTCACCTGAAGCAAGATGCTACGAGTGTTTTAATTGTATCCAAACATCTTAGCTTTCTACGCCTCTAAACTTCCATTAACTTCTAAGCAAACATTTCATTTCCACAAGCAGAGGTCTCGGTGAAACATGGAACTGAAACATGAATTAATAGTACATTGCTAATGAAAATGCCGTTTCTCAAAATGAAGCATTTTCCCTTTGATAGGATAATTCTTTGCAACTGTTAATCCAGCAGATTACAATAACTTTAGAAACATTCAATAATGCTCTGTTTAGGGGAGAACTTTGAAACAAAAGCCTTCCATTAGTTCTTGATTCCATCAGTTGTCATTAAGGTGATGTGAGAGGTGGTTGTATACAATCTCCAACAAATATTTAAAACTTCAAATGGACATTACATAAATTTGTTATTTACTTGTAGAAGTTTTTTCAAGGGTCACAACAGTCAGACCAGAATGTGTATCTTTCTGTGGTGGCTCCACCAACATATGTGGTGGTGTGAAATACATTTGTAAGGACATAATGCATATTAATATCCCCAAGAAAAGCTGCTCAAAACACAAAATATACATTCAGAGTCACAATTGTAAATGCAGATTTCCATAAATCTTATTTAACCCCTGAAAATATACAAGAGAATTGTCACCTGTAATGATGGCTTGAAATTGAATAGGAAGATGGATACAATCATAGTGAGCAGCATTGCCATAGATGTGGCATAAACCTGATTTTCATTCATGCAGCAGTATCATTCATTTACGTACATGCGAACAGGAAAGGTTATTTTAAAGCAACAATAAAATAACTGATTAGTCTGATAAATAAAAAAATTGATCTTAGAGACTATAGAGCTATGGAAATATTACTTCAAAGATTCTCATTTATTGGTTGACCAAACCAAATTACATTAAATCCTTTGAAGCATTCACATACCTTGACAATGTTGTCTGCATACTTCATAATCCATGACACAAGCAAACCAGAACAGCCCAAGTTGAGAACAACCAGCCATGTTACAACATCATACCCATCCACCAATCTTGGAATCTTCTGCCAACCACCTTCAACCACTAATCTTAAAAAGTTAAACAGAACACCAAACCTGTATAAAGGAACCAAGAAAGAAATTTATCATGGAGAATCCAGAAACATCTTTCATTCAACACAGAAATCTTCCTACAACATAAAGTACTCACGCATAAAGCTGAGCATTCTGCCAGTAAAGCATTTCATTACTTTTCTTCATCAAATATTCGGTGTAAACACCTGCCAATGCTGAAAGAAAGGCAGATAAAATTCCAAAAAGGTATCCCTCAATTCGAGCTGAGAACAAACTTCCACAGTTTGATTCACCGCATCCTTTTATCTGAAGACTGGCTTTAGTTAGTTTCCATCTGATTATAGAATATTTTGTAATGTTTTCATACAATAATTACCTGACTTGTGGTGGTGCCAACTGTCAGCAATATGATAGCCATCCATTGAAGGTATGACAGCCTTCTCTTCAGAAACAACCTTCAAACCACATTATCCCTCACTCTCTATCAGCATAAATGCATGCTTATAGTTTGATTTGTAGAGTAAAATCTTCTCCCATTGAAAGGGAGCACAGGTGATTGAACAAGTACATGGTTGCATATCAGTTTACAATGGTTATGTTTCCAAAATAAGTCTAACGATAGGCAGTTTCTTTAGGGTTTGGGCTCTTGGTTATTGTTAGCAATAAGGAAATAACAAAATGTACGTTAAACTTTGTGCATTGTTCAGGGGAATTCTAGTCTCCTGGAATTTCTAGAATCAACTAAGAATATAATGACATGGTATAGATAAAAATCCCTACTGAAAGACTACAATATCAAGCAAAGGACACCTACCATACATGATCGAAATTGAGTTACCATGAGGCTAGCACTTAAGAAACTACAAATGTAAATAGAACATGAAAATGACAACTGCAGTACATAAACATGATTTATTAATACAATAATATGGCATAGATACGCCTCCTAAATATTATACCATTTCCATATAGGAAACACCGAAGACCAAGCTATATATGGAGGATATTGAGCTACCAAGAGACTCCCACTGGAAACTTTTAGAAAACTATGAAAGTACATATCAACAAATGTAAAAAGAACACGCAAATGACCGCTGCAGTAAATATCATGGCATTGATCAATCTACAAAAAGAGCAGTCATTGCTAAAATGAAAAAATAAAGTTAACTAATGAAAGCACCTGAAGAGTATACCAGTTGTCACTATCTTCAAGTTCCCCATTATTTGATAAGTTGATGTATCAACATATATCAATGTCCCAAACTGCACATTGTTATGAATGAGGTAGATGAGAGATGGAACTGGGTATAGCCGAAGATTTTTCCAGTCTATCATATCAATGACATCACCGATGCTCTTGTCTCTTAATAGAAACAGCAAACTGACTACCAGCTGCAAAAAAAATCATGATTAAGGATTTCCGGCACTAATTTTTAAACACAATTTCTCAAAAAATTGAATGCTTACTTTCAGTAATTCAGCAAAGAAGGGTACAGTTCCAGAGTCATAAAGATACCTTCCTTCAGTTTGGGATAGAGTTGTCAAAATTCCCTACAACAGTGTGTAAAGGTAAGTGGCACTGGCAGGTATGCACATATCCAAAATTTGTGTCAAAACGTATTATTTCACTATGCCAACTGTAAATATGAGCCCGTGGAACCTTGATGTGGCCTGAATTAACATACACCATTAAAATCAAAAGACATTCAAAATGTTAGCACAGTTTGAGACCCAGCTTCAAAATAGAGTTACAGTTTGAATTATGGCATGCCATTAGTTGATGGGATTATATCTCAGGCAGTCTGGATGTGTAAGTATTCAAAGGATTATCCGTCTGTATTTTAATTATTTGTTAAGCAGTAAGCAATTATATTAGGACAAAGATCAAACATGTTTATCATAAACAAAAATGGATGGGCAATCTTATATATTTTCAGGGACTATCAAAACATTCATTAACAATCTTGCGTGGGATTGTCCTACATGTTAGGGGGGTAGCTTTGAACACAATATTGAGTCACTTTTCTTGCTCTCTAAATACGATTAATTATCAAATTAAGTTTAACTAAGATTGATGATAGTGTTAATGATGTGATTAGCCACCTTCATAATGTTTAATTTATTTGTAAACATATCAATGAGTTATTCTCCATCCTTTACACAGCAATGGGTTCTCATTCTTTTTAATGTGCAGCAATAATAACTAATCAATATTTACCACACTTGGTTTCTCACTACTTGACTGATTTTTCTTTAGGCTTTCAAGCCTTCAAATGGTATTTTTTTGCAGAAGATGTGAAACTCTTACCAAACGATCCCTATAAGCTGTAAAAAGAGAAGTTATATCTTACATCTTACAATTCCAATTTTTATGGAAATTTTAAACCATGTGATATTAGACTGTTTCAGAAATTAAAAAAGTATGGCAGCTCATTTTCAGAATGATCTGTATTTACTTGGTGAAAGATATCTCTAAATCACTTTAACTTTAAGATAAAGTACATCATTACATCATAAAAGAATATATGTCCAGGATTAATTTACAATAATTAGGAAACGTGCTCCCCTAATTCTAATATTTAATTACTAATTGCTCTCGTCTTAGAAAGCGAGTAATGTAAAATGGGGTGTGAACACTCCTGTAAGGAACATGAACATTCAGAATGAGCTCCACCTTACAGTCTATACAAGCCCCGTCCCAAATTCATGAGTTATATACCAAGTTTTAGTGCATGCATACTCTCATTGTTCTTCTCTGATGCTACTTATTATTCTATTCCTTTACCTCACCGATGGTACAACATAAAACAAAGATACAATTTATGGTAGAGAATGCTTGCCTACAATAATCCTGATCAGGGGATATCTGCCTCTCTCTAGATTACAAGGCTCATGGGTTATACCAGCATCCAATCATGGGATCATTCCAGACCATGCCCTATACGCCAGAGGACAGCCAGATGCGATCAGTAAGGTTCATCACTGCCTTGCTCTACCACACCAAATTAGGCACCACCTCCCCTCGCCGCCAGTCATCCCATACACAGTAGTTATGAACTTACACTTGTAAAATCAACTCAAGAATCATTACCAATTATAAAGTCGTCTCATGCATTAAGATCAATATCATGGATCTTTAGGAAACCTACGACTTTTATTTTGTAATCATGCATATTTACAATAATGATTTTCTCATTGGCTGCTGAACATTTTCTGTTTTCCTGTCCTTTCTTTCTCTTTGCATATGAGCAAAGATCAAAGAAAACATAAATTATATTAGCTTCTTTAAAGAGAACAAAGTGGAGTTATCAGACCCCCAATTATTTCAATAATCGGATTCACAAACTCCCACACTTCCATACACTTTTCCTGAAGAGAGTGGCATCAATGTATTTAGACCCAAAACAGAAAGAGAGAAGAGCCGTTGCATCATATTCAGAATAAATCATCAAAAATAAGAGAAAAGGCATTTTATCAAATGTTGGAACCAGATGTTAAAAAGATAAATGTAATGCATCATTGAAACGTAATAAAGACATTGCATCAGACGTGGAATTAGACACTATAAATACAAAATGTTTGCATAGTCAAAAGCCAGAAAAAAACATGCTACTACAGATAAAGAATCCAACTAACAGAAGAGAAATGGAAGAGAAAAGGAACTTTGTATCACATGCTTTAAATTACACATCAGCGAAATGTGTGCATAAACTTAAAAGGGAGAAAAGGAATGTTGCACAAGAATCTGTGTCACTATGAAACACACTTAAGTTAGCTGAAAGATGACATGGCTAAAAGAGCTGAAATGCTATATCTAAAACACAGCACCTCATTTATAGTTCTAACTTCTTCTTCCTCTAATAACTAATTTCTACATAATCTATATACAGTTATTTCTAGGGAAACTGTAAAAGGTTGATTTTGGGGGTTGGAGGGATTTAACAACGATCATCGGATTGTTTTTGAGTTGATCTATGTTGCTCAAAAATATCACCATTGTATCGGTGCCTCTTGCATCAACCACCCTTTTCTACGTTGCTTGGTAGGCAGAAGATTTACCTCGATCTTAGACCCATGACTATCCTAAGAATTACCCATCTTTCAGTATGTTTGCCAATGTATTAGCTTCATATCAATGTTCCTATTTCTGTAAACAAGTGATTCATCGGTTGCAATAATAGTGTGATGAGGTCTTGATTATCATTCTCCGCCATAGGGGATGTGATTGCAATGGCATCAGGAGTATGTAGTTCTTAACTTAAAGAATTGTCTCCAAACAAAAATAGCTGAAACATTTCTCAATTTATGAAAACAGAGAGCAAGATGAAACTAGGAGGACATAAAAGAAGAAGAAGAAGGGTAGAAGGAAGGAAACAAATCTACCTGTGAGCTTGTGAAGACAGTCAGAGTGGCAGCGACGATGAAAGCACGAAGACGGACAGGATGGAAGCCTTCGCTAGCAGCAGCAGCTGAAGGGATCCTCATGCTTCGCAAAAACATAACATTGGGCAGCAATAAAAAAGAAAATTAAAGAAAAGCCCGGCCCTGCCCTGTTTCTATACAAATGTTGGCCGGCCGACAGCCTCTATACATATGTATATGCATAGATTGAGCCATGCGTAATATTCGTTGTAGTAATATTCGTGGTATTCGACATCCGTACTATTCGCGCGCTATTTGAGAATATAAAACGGCCCCAAGAATATTATAAAACCATTCGTTTACATATACATGTACACACATACATATATGACATATGTATATATACACACATACATATATGATATATACGTATACATACATACATATATCATATATACATATACACACATACATACATGTGTATACACACACAAATATCACTCATATATGTATATACACATATACATCAATAATTAATTAACTCACTAATATCATAATTAATTAATTCACTTAAACATTAATTGATTCACTAATATCATAATTAATTAATTCACTTAAAACATTAAATGATTCGCTAATATCATAATTAATTCACTTAAACATTAATTGATTCCCTAATATCATAATTAATTAATTCACTTAAAACATTAAATGATTCGCTAATATCATAATTAATTAATTCACTTAAACATTAATTGATTCACTAATATCATAATTAATTAACTCACTTAAACATTAATTGACTCACTAATACATTAATTAATTTACTAATACTGTATACATATCTTAATTCATTAAAAAATTAATTAATTAATTGAAAAATATTAGTTAATTAATTAGGGCTTCTACTAAACTTAGCTAAACTTAGGGTTTTAGTGAAAGCTTGAGTTTGGGGCTGAGAACATGATGTAGGATTAGAATAGATCATGAGAGAGAGTCATAGACGCGGGCTCAAAAGAAAGAAATATTGTCGAAATTAGGACTATGACATAAATTAGGGTTTTCAGCCGAAACCCTACTTTTCTGACCGAGAACAATATGCAGAGGGAAGCGAGGGCAGCACGTAGAGGGAGGGAGTAGGGTGAGGCTTCCTCACTTGCTGCTTGTTGTTCGTTCACTCCCTCACAGGAAAAAAACAGTTTTTTATTTTTTATTAAAAAAAAAACGAATACATTTACATGCATTCGTATTCCTATTCGTATGGATTCGTGGGGCAATCCCCATGAATGTGAAAATGTCAATCTATGTGTATATGTATATATGTACTACAAAGACAGACAAAGACATACACAGGGAGAGATTGCATTTGTATGTATGTATGTATGTATGTATGTATGCATGCTTGTCTCTAACCGAAGAAGCATGGCGAGGGAATCGCTCGCGGCCATCAACGGTGGTGTAGGGCGCATAGCTAAGGGTGCATGCGATTTGCACCGTCTGATCTGGATAAAGAAAAAGCACACCATCAAAATAGTTGATAGCCTCTATCACTAGAAGCCTGACTCTGACAACCTCTGTCACATCACAAGGAGCTCGACTCTCAAACAACCTCTGTAACCAGGAGCTTGACCGACTCAGGACAAGAGCTCGACTCATTGTTAGCCTCTGTTACCAGGAGCCCGACCGTCTTAGGGCAGGAGCTCGACTCAAATAAGGAGGCCAACCAACTCATGGCAAGAGGCCAACCCGTCTTAGGGAAGCCTGATCAAATTTGGAGCCTGATTGACTCGGTCGGGGCAAGTGCACGACTCAAATTCAGACATCAAAATTTCAAAAAATTGTACGCAAAAATTTGCCATCAAAATCTTACACCAAAATTCCTCTAAAAAATAAAAAACTTCCAATTACACAAAACTTAAAACCTCAAATTACACTTACGTTAAAGCTTTAAAGGTCAAATTACACACCAATATGCATCATCAAAAACCAAAATCTTTCAATTACACTGAAATTAAAACTTAAAGCTTGAAATTACACACCTTAAAACTCAAATGAGAGATATTACACATACATTGAAACTCATACCTTCAAAAATTACACTAACTTAAAACTTCAAGCCTCAAATAACAAATAAATTTGAAACTTAACAATTTTCCCACCATAAAATGTTTCCTACATCATAAAATGCACAAAACCAAAGTTCCTAAACAAGAGTTCGAATCTTTGTTCCATACTTTTTGCTTCTTGGTCAAATTTGGGAAACAAACATCAAAATGGAGGCTATAGTATTGTATATTAATGTATTCCTCCTCACCCTACCTATTTAACCAACATTTCATTAGTTTGCTCTATCCTTGGGCTTGTAGGTATGTATATGTATATATAAGTTTGAACTTTGAGACCAACATTCACAATAGTGGTATTTGATTGTGCCAAGTGTTGCATATATGTGTAGGTTTGGAATGCTTTGGAATATTTTGGGAACAAGAACATATGTCAAGAACTTAAATGAAATACATCTTTGAGAAGTATTGGTAGCTCAATGGGAATGGCATATGTCTTGTTAGGAGAAAGATTTGAGTTCAATATACCCATGGGATAACCATCGTTATATGTATCACCTAAAAGCAACACTTAATACTATAGATGACACTGACTCCTAAAAATATGCCTACGCACTAGGCTAAATTCGTAAGCCTCTAACGGTCTACCGGTTAAAATATGATATGACTCTCCGATCCAGTTCTTAATTCCAAACTCCGATCCGGATCCGGTTGAGGTTGTCTGCTCAACACTCCCTCTCAAGCACAACTTGAGGTCAGATCGTAGTGTTAGTGTATGTGTCTACCGGTCCTTTCCTCGGGCTCCACCTGGCATCCTCTTGCCTGGCTTGTGCTCCTCGTTCGGTCTGGTCCTACTTTCCTCGACCCGTCCGGTTCCGGGCTCCTCGACCTTCTCAGTCGGCTTGTCTGCTCCTTTGGCCCTTATCACCTCCCTTGCTATCATAGTGCTTGTTAGAGCTTAACTACTAATGTAAGCATATGATAAGGATAGAAGATAGATAAATAAGAAAGGAGAGAGAGACAGAAGGGTGCCGATCCACCTGACCACCCCCGAGCGAAGGGATCAAGACGAACTCGAGCCTCGATCGGCGTCCCATACCACCGCTGTGGCGTCAGGTCGTACCTAGCGCTGGGGCACTCGCTACAAGAGTTGAGCCACCACAATGTCAGATTCTCGACATAGTCGATCATGTGTCAAATGAGGGTAGCTAGGCCGCCAGAACTAAGGCCCCCAAGCAAGTTCACACTTGGCCTAATGGGTTGTCTCAATCCCAAGGATTAAAAGTAATCCTCCCCTTCTTTACACTCTCGTTTAACCGTCACACTTTATCCACGTGTACAGAATACTATAGTAAATTCTCACCACAGGATATTATATGGTCATGCCCGTAACATACTCCCCCTCTTTAAAACATTGCACTCTTGCAATGGAATGTTATGGAAGTTAGTTCTAAGAGTATTTTCACGTTCCCATGTGGCATCTTTTATAGATTTATCCATCCATTTAATATTAAATTCTCGGGTTATTTTAGAATGCAATTTTTTTGTTTTAACATCGAGAATTTTTTTTGGTACATGTGGTTTAGAAGGCAATTCTTCAGAAGTAACTAGAGTTTCAGTTGTCACTGTATTGTCTCTAGAGCCAAGAAGTTCTTTTAGACGACTTACATGAAAAACTGGATGGATTTCAATGCCATCAGGAAGAGCGAGACGATAGGCAGATGAACCAATGTGTTTGAGGACTATATAAGGTCCACAAAACCGTGGGGCTACCTTAGCGCACTTACCCGTAAACAATGTCTTAGAATTGTGAGGTACACGTAAAAATACTTTCTGTCCAGGGTTGAATACACGAGGTTGCCTATTATGATCGACATAAAACACACTCTATCTTGAGCTGTTTTTATATTATCTTGTGTAATATGCAACATATCTTGCATATCCCAAAGAAAGTTTTGCATACTTCGCAACTCATCATGATGTGTATTAATATCAATCGGGGCTCGTGGCTAAAAACCATACATCAACATAAAAGGACTATATCCTGTCGATGTATGCTTGGAACTGTTATAAGCAAACTCCAAAATTGAGAGATAACGTTCCCATTTTGTTGGTTTTCTACCAACATATGCATGGAGTATGTCCTCAACAATTTCATTTACTCGTTTTGTCTGTCCATCGGATTGAGGATGATCCGTGGAGCTCATGCTCAATGTAGTTTCTAACTTCTTAAAGACTTGCGTCCAAAAGTCGCTAGTAAACTTTGAATCTCGATCACTCATGATATCCATAGGTAACCCATAAAAACAAAATAACTCGTCAACGAATCGGTAAGCCAATTCAAGAGCTATTACCGTGGTTTTAGTAGCAATAAATCTGACCATTTTAGTTAGTTGATCAACCACAACCCAGATGGCATCATGGCCTTTTTGGGCGAGAGGAAGGATAACAATAAAATCCATAGATATACTTTCCCACTTATTATTGGGAGTGTCCAAAGGATGTAAAAGCCCTGCGACTTTAAGTCGCTCGACTTTGTTAACCTGACACTCGTGACATTTAGTCACCTAGCTATGTATGTGTTAAGAGTCTATTACTAATCAATAGACCAAACTAAGTAAAAGAAGGAAAATAGAATGGATAGAAGAACCTATTCCACTCGACCACCCCCGAGCTATGATCTAGACATAGCCAACCTACCACCGATGTCCCATACTGCCGGATATTAGGACGTGAAGAGAAATCGATGCGGAATATGAATCACAATGAATAGACACTGCTGAAATATGAATCACAGAAATATGCCAAAGAAAAAAAACAAGATGAACAATGGTGCACAGAGATTTACATGGAAACCCTAAAACAGGGAAAACCACGGGTGAACAGATTTCTTCGCTATACAAAGTGTATATACAACACTGAGAGGAATACAACACTGTATCGAGTGTATCAGCCGCATAGGGCTCTTCGCGTCTGTTGTTACTCACACAGCTATGGTGCGGCTCACACTTCTCTCTCTTACACTCTCACTCGTTCTCTTACTCTGTTCGTCTCACTCACACACACTAAAAGTTTGCCCTAGTTGCATATTGATAGCGTGTATAAGACAAAGGATAGTTATACACAATATGGGTGCTTGACCAAACCGATTAGATGGAGTTATGAATCATAATATATTATATAGATCAAGGTATCTACGAATTAGAGAGAATGACTCAAGAAATTAAGAAAAAAGATTGAGAAGATGAGCAAGAAATAAGAATGTTCTCATATTCCACTATCAAGAGAATACAAAGGAGATAAACTCCACTAAAACCAAAGACCTTCATCCACTCTTCCTAAGCCTCCTCCACACTTAGGACTCCTCCTCCACCCTTAGGATCCCCCGTCTATGACTATCACTTCTTCTTTTATAATTTTCTTCTTCTTCCTCGTTCACGCTATTTTTAGAAGCTTTTTATCTCCTATTTTTAGCTAAGACCCAACGACCTTCTAATCGTCATATCTCCCTCCTCAGAGCTCCGAATTTAGTGATTTAAAACGCTATGGATAGCTCTCGTTACAAGCTTTCAAACCCATATTTAAACATAATATTTGGGTGAAAAACGAAGGAGTTATGACAATTCCTTTTTTACCGTTTTTTATGGTCCGCTTTTTCTCTTTTTACTTTTCTCTTGGTCTCTTACTTTTACTTTTGACTTCTTCCTAAGGTCTTGGTTCGTGTTCTTAGCCTCCAAATGTGAATTATCCATACTTTATATTCTTCTAATGTTCAATGGCTTAGCTTCTAAAAACACTTTCACACATATGTACTTACGCAACTTCCTGGTTATTTACATACGTAGCCCTCGCGGAGTGCACACTTAGACTATTTACAAGTATAGTCTCCCGAGTTGGCTATTTACACGATTCCGGTTTCGGCCTTAGCCGAGTTGCTCATCAACTCGGCTCCTCGACTGTCGGCTTTCCGGATGGTCGGATCTTCCTCCCACTGGAGGGACATATCCCTACAAACTCCCCCTTCACTCATGTGGGAGGAAATTTGTCAGTCCTGTATTCTCTTGACAAACTCTGAGTCTGTCCATAGGTAGGTTCTTTGTCAGCATATCGGATCCACTATCGTCAGTATGGATCTTCTCAAGAGCAAATTCTCCTTCTTCGACTTTCTCTCGTAACCAGTGATACCTTCTCTGTATGTGCTTGGTCCGGGAGTGATATGCCACATTCTTGGCTAGGTGTATGGCGCTTTGGCTGTCACAATGAAGCAAGAACTCCTTTTGCTTCATGCCTAATTCGGTGAGAAAATTTCTCATCTAGATTAGCTCTTTTCCGGCTTCTACCGCTGCCATATACTCTGCCTTTGTAGTCGACAAGGCTACAGACTTCTGCAGTCGTGATTGCCATGACACTGCTCCCCCTGCATAGGTTATCACGTACCCTGACGTGGATCGGCTTGAGTCGACATCTCTTGACATGTCTGAATCGGTAAAACCTTCCAGCACACGTTTTCCGACACCATACCTTAGGCACACCCCCGAGGTGCCCTTTAAGTACCTGAGTATCCATTTCATCGCTACCTAGTGTTCTCTCCCTGGATTACTCATATATCGGCTTACTGCTCCCACAAAAAATGCTATGTCCGGTCTCATACAGACCATATCATACATTAGATTGCCGATGGCTGAGGCATATGGAACCTTCTTCATCTCAGCCTTTTCCTTCTGCCCTTTCGGACACTGCTTCGCATTTAGTCTGCAATTTGTTGGCAGCACTGAGCCGACCGGCTTTGCGTTCGACATGTTGAACCTCTCTAGGATCTTCGTCACATACTTCTGTTGTGACAACCATAGCACCTTCCGAGCTCTGTCTCGGGTTATGTGCATTCCTAGGATTTGCTTTGCCGGTCCAAGGTCTTTCATGGCAAATGATTTGCCAAGAGCTTTCTTCAAGCTTCCAATCTTCCTTGCATCTTGGCCGACTATCAACATATCATCAACATATAGCAAGAGAATCAAGAAATCTCCTTCCTCGTACCTTTTTTCCAATGGACGGATACGGAGGATAAGGCATACAATGCCCTGAAGGTACTTTTGTCGCAAGCACCCGTCGTGCAGCCTCCGGATTGGAGCAAGGAATTTCATGTGTTCGTGGACGCTTCCGACATCGCTATCGGCAGCGCCTTAATGCAACTTACGGAGCCCAAATGGTACCGGCCGGTATACTACGCCAGCCGGAAGCTGTCCCAAGCGGAGAAGAACTATTCGACGACGGAACGGGAGGCCCTGGGCATGATCTACAATGTCACAAAGTTTCGTCATTACCTATTGGGAAGGAAGTTCTCCTTTCATGTGGATCACTCGGCGCTCCTGTACTTAGTGTCCAAGGCGTCCCTGACCGGTAAGTTGGCCCGTTGGACCTTGCTGTTGCAGGAGTTCGAATTCGAGATTTTCCACCGGCCCGGTATCCAGCATGTCGTAGCAGACTATCTGAGCCGGTTAGAGTCCGGAGAATCAGGCGACGGAGTAGCGGATGAATTCCCGGACGCAGAGTTATTCCGTATCACCCCGGAAACGGCAGCGGACGACACGGTGGCATCAGAAGATAGGTGGCTGACAAACATGCACCAGTTCCTAAGCACGGGCCTGCCACCGGAGGAAATGAACCGGGACGAGAGGAAACGACTGGTGGTGCAGAGCCGCAATTTCTGTCTGTTACGGGACACTCTCTACCACAAAGGAGCAGATGGAATATGGAGACGGGCAGTCCGTAGGGACGAGAAAGAAATAATCTTACGGGAAGCACACTGTGGGGTTGCCGGAGGACACTATGCCGGGGAAGCGACGGCAAGGAAAGTATGGCAGAGCGGCTTATGGTGGCCCACGACGTTAAAAGACGCCGTCAAGTATGCTGAGGAATGTGACCTATGCCAACGAATGGGCCAGCCTACGGAGCAAGCACGGATGCCACACCAACCGGTACTTCCACTAGAGCCATTCCAGAAATGGGGGTTGGATTTTGTCGGACGGTTCAAGCCACCGGCAATGAGAACGGGTAATCGTTATGTTATCGTGGCAACGGATTATTGCACTAAATGGGTGGAGGCTAAGGCCTTGAGAGACAATACCGCGTCATCCACAGCAAAATTCCTGTACGAGAACATTTGGTGCCGATATGGATGTCCGATTGAATTAATCAGCGACCAAGGAGGGCACTTCCTCGGCCAGGTAGTGGAAAGCTTAACAACGTTCTATGCCGTGGTCCATAAACGGAGCACACCGTACTACCCACAAGCGAACGGGTTAGCAGAGTCCACCAACAAAACGCTGCAGAACATTCTCCGCAAAATCGTCAATGAAAACCGGACGGACTGGGATACAAAGCTCCATAGCGCGCTATGGGCGTACCAAACGGCATACAAAACAAGTATCCGGACAACGCCGTTCCGGTTAGCGTTCGGCTTAGAGGCGGTCATGCCGGTGGAATTTCAGGTACCAAGCTTACGGATCCAACTACGGGAACGGCTGAATGAAAAGGAGTCGGAGGAAATGCGGCTAGTCGCACTATGCGAACTGGAGGAGCAACGGCTGGCTAGCATCCTACACATGGAACTGGAGCAACGACGACGGAAAGCGTTCGTTGACCGTCACCGGAAAGGTAATGAAAAGATGTTTGAAATCGGAAAGCCGGTGCTAGTATTCCAAACGAGGATGGGCAAGATGCCGGGTAAACTCCGGTTCAGATGGACATGCCCGTATTGGCTGACACGGGAATACAACGGGTCCTATCAGTTAGGGACACTTGCCGGTGAAGTACTAGGCAAGTGGGTCAACGGATTTAGATTAAAGCCCTATAAAGGACCGATGCCAAAGAACCCGTTTATGCAGACCACCGGCACTATACCGGGAACGGTACGGATGGAAGAAAAAGATGACGGGGAACCCGTAGCAGAGGCGAAGGAAGACACGGCAACCCGTAAGGAAAACGGTAAGGGTCCGAAGGGACCTACGGATGTGTAAGGTCACATACCGTCATTAAAAAAGAAAAAAGAAAAAAAAAGAAATCATTAAAAATCGAGGTGTGAACGGACGTGAAAGTAAGGAGCGAAAAGGTACGTAGTGGGCATTTAAGAGCTGCCACGTTACTTAATACTAAATCGGTACACGACGTGCGCATGCTCGAAAAAGGCGCCAAGACGCACAGAGAAAAAGAAGAGCGCATGGAGACCTTCTTTTTTCGCGAGCCAAGAAGCACAGAAGCACCAAGGCAGTGGAAGCTTAGCAAACGCGAACCTGCACTCAGAGAACCCCCGCGTTCCGAACGCTCTCTCTCTCTCTCTCACTCTCATCACCACTCTACCTCGCCATCTTTCCTCGACCTCGAAGCAGACATGGAACCACAAACGCTGACGGAAGCGGCCAGGAAATGGTTCAGGCAACACGGACTGGATGGGTTCTTGACCATCATGGAGGCACCACCGCACAGAGAAGCCGACCGGGTCATCAAGGAGCTCGCCACAGAGGTCATCACCGAGGAAGCGATCCGTGCGCTAACAGGCCTTCCGGAGGGAGGTATCTTTCAGATCGATAACCCAACCTCGGAGCAACTCATCCGATATTTCGGTGAGTACTCTGTTGCCGGCAAAGGCTATCGAACGCAGGGCGGCGAAGATCCGCTATTCAGGGAGATAGCTCGAGTGCTCCATGAGTACGGCCACGTGTACCCCCGACCCCCTGTCATGCCAAAAAATCGGGCAGCGGCCGGCAAGGAGTCCAAAATACGGAGTGAAGGAATTAATTAAGTATGGTTGTAAATAAGCCTAGTGTGGACGGACGGACTGGAAACGGTATGCCGTTCCAGATCCGGACGGATCCCGAATAGGTGCGATAGGCACCGTTTTGTACTACGGGCCGGAAACCTATTTAAAGGCCCAGACCCCATTGTAATCGGAGCGGATAATTAATAGAGCATATGGTGTTTATACTTCTGTGTTGATTTCCGTTCTGTACTTACTGTTATATCTTACGCGTGTAATTAACCAAAGCACTCTAATCGTGTAACCTACGTAAGTCGGTGTAATCGTTGAATCTTAATCCTATGCCGTAATCACCCTTTGGTGAAGTGTCTCCGTGACACCTTGTGTTAGGCCTTGTCCGGCTAGCAAATAACACAGTTGATCGGACCGCAACGGCATACGCTAAGGAACAAGCGGAAACCAGAAGACGGTTGGAAGAGGCGGAGAAGGTTCGGACAGAGCTCCTCAGGCAACAGCAGGCGGAAAAAGAAAGAGCGGCGGAGGTACTGCAGAGGCTGCAAACAACATATCAAGGGCAGCTGACGCGCTACAGAGAGCAGGCGGAGGATACGGCTAATCTCATCAAGCAGTTGAAGGAGGAACGACAAGTTGTGGAAAGTAGAGCGCAAATGGGAGCAAGTCGTATCCAGGATATCATGCGGGCCTGGTTGAACCAGACCAAGAGCTTGATTGACAACGGTTCCGTCAAATGGTGGACCAAGTGGGCCACGAACGCAGCGGAACTCCAATTGCTCCGGGCCGACGTAGAGAACCGGCGGAAGAAGGGAGATGATTGCTATATGCTGACTTCCGAAGACTTCACCGGCATAAGAGATGAGCTGGCCGAGGACTTTCAAGCCTTGGCAGACGACCAACTAGGGCAAGTCCGGCAACTTGTAGCTCAGCTGGACGACGACAGGCTGGAGGCGCAGATCCAGTTTGAAAGCTACGAGAGGTCTCGGATCCGGGAAGAGAAAGCACGAGAACCGGTTACGGTCAACCTCAGTGATGAGGAACCGTTACTGGAAGGAGACCGGATCGGAAGCAGTCAAACGGAGATGCCGGAGTCAGAGAGACAAACGGAGTAGCCGGAGTCAGAGAAACAAACGGAGCCGCAACAGCAAGCAGAGCAGCCGGAGCAGCCTCAGGCCCAACCGCAACCACAACAGCCGCAACAACCACAACCGGAAGAACAAGTGGAAACTCTGGAACAAAGTATTTTGGACAATTTGGGTGAACAATGAAGGGGCGGAGAAGGGTTCGACGTACAAGGTACTGTCCCACGGGCGTGCCATGTGTTACCGGCCGGCAAGGAGTCCAAAATACGGAGTGAAGGAATTAATTAAGTATGGTTGTAAATAAGCCTAGTGTGGACGGACGGACTGGAAACGGTATGCCGTTCCAGATCCGGACGGATCCCGAATAGGTGCGATAGGCACCGTTTTGTACTACGGGCCGGAAACCTATTTAAAGGCCCGGACCCCATTGTAATCGGAGCGGATAATTAATAGAGCATATGGTGTTTATACTTCTGTGTTGATTTCCGTTCTGTACTTACTGTTATATCTTACGCGTGTAATTAACCAAAGCACTCTAATCGTGTAACCTACGTAAGTCGGTGTAATCGTTGAATCTTAATCCTATGCCGTAATCACCCTTTGGTGAAGTGTCTCCATGACACCTTGTGTTAGGTTTCCGGCCCGTAGTACAAAACGGTGCCTATCGCACCTATTCGGGATCCGTCCGGATCTGGAACGGCATACCGTTTCCAGTCCGTCCGTCCACACTAGGCTTATTTACAACCATACTTAATTAATTCCTTCACTCCGTATTTTGGACTCCTTGCCGGCCGGTAACACCCTCATGTACAAGAAACGCAGGAAAGGGGAAGCACCCGACACCAACAGAGATGCGAATATACACAGACAGACGCTAATGTATATACATAAACAGGAGAATACATTCCCGGCTTCGAGCCGGACCGAGGTAGGTTACAGTAGTCGTCGGCTGCCAAGCCGCCGGTCGGGGAGCTCACGGGCTCGTCGCGCCGAGCGGGGTCTTGCGCAGGAGAGGAGCTGAAGCAAACCCTAAGTGAACATGAAGAAGAAGAAGGAGAAGAAGAAACCCTAAATCTAACGGTATACCCTCTAATGCAAAATGGGCAACCCCTTCGCAAAGGGAGCTCCCTTCCTTTTATAGAACAAGGAGAGGGATGCGTTACAATGTGGGGTAAATCCCGACTTACATGGGATCGTCTGTCCCGACTTGACTATTCTTCGGTGCCATAAAGGCGCCCTCGTTACTCACACTAAATGTACATGGGTGCGTACACACGCTGCACCCCGCCGATGTAGCCAATGTTTCCCGGTTTCCGCCTCCGGCCGAAATTCTTCACGACACCGGACTCCCTCGAGTGGCGATGCCGGGCATCCATGCGGAGGTGCTCGAGGTCCGGGCGGAGAGCCAGACCTGGGAGGAGTTCGAAGAACGGCTCCTTGAGAAATACGGGCTGGATGACGCGCTTCGACTTTCGAAGCGGGGCTTCATGGAGTGGGTGGAGTCCCCCAACAAAGGAAGAAATGCGTCGGTACTCCTCCGGGAGTTTGAGGAATGCTTTGCGCGCCTTTCGGCGCTCGATTGGACCGTTCTGGACACAAGTCGTGTCCTACTGTTTGTCAAATCGGTTGACGCACGGGATCGGGAGCAAGTGGGCTCCTTACTGGAAACCGAAGACGGGCTGACGGCCGACTGGGCCGCAGTAAATAGTGTCTGCGGCAGTTTTGACAAACGGCGGGAGTGGGCTGATACAGGGGCGACCGGGGCGGGTCTTGTCGTAGCAAGGAAGCTCGAACCGATACCACAGGCGTGAAGGGAAGAGACCCGGGAGTGGCTCGAAACCGGTTCGGTTTCGACCGGCGTGGTCAGAGGCTTGTCCGGGGGAACAACTTCTGAGGAGTTGACACGGGCGGTAAAGGATCTCTAGATCGCCCAGGCTCGGAGGGAAGGCGGTGAACAGGCTCGTGACCGACGGCCTCCGGCAGGAAATAGGTGCATGTGGTGCGACGAGGTTGGCCACATCCGGAAAGACTGTGGGGACTTTGCAGAGGCTTTGAGAAGCCGGGTAGTGTACCTATGGGAAGGTCGGGTGCACGCCAGTGATACCCGGAGGGCCCTAAACCGAAACGACGGGCGAGGAGGAATGAAAAGGCTGATGGAAGAGGCGGCGGCCCGACACGCGGAGACCGTCCACTACTCGACGTTAGCCGGTATTCGGGTCGGAGGCAACGAGGCCCGGAAGGAGAGCAAAGCCGGGTTCTGGCCAACGATGCTGGAAGGCCTCGCCGGTGCCTGACTAAGGAAAGACGAGGCGGACCGCGCGGAGAAGCGGGTCCAGGAGGTAACCGAGTGGAGTGACCCGGTCGAAGAAAAGACGGGTTTTGTCGAAGCAGCTTGCCAGAACTACGAGGCTCTGGTTGAAGACAAACGGGTAGGTAAAACCGGAGGGGCCGGACCCTCACAGAGATACGAAACCCGATTCGGGCCGAAACGGAACGAGGCCGGTGAGACCAGTGCCCGGGATAACCACAAGAAGGGCAGATACCGGTTGGGCACGGAGATCGAAAGGACCATGGACCTATGAAAGGTCCTGGAAGAACGAATCCTCGACAACAAGGTGGAACTGTCGTTGCGGGAGGTGCTCGGAATCGCCAAGAAGGAGTTCCACGACTCCATCGTAGACTTGGTGAAGAGGAAGAGACTGTCGACGTAGACAGAACCGGAAAGGCCGGTGGAGGTGCGGACGACGCACATAGAGGACATGGCGCTGGAAGACGAGTGGGCGGAGAGCCACTATTCGAGGCCACACTGGGCCCGAGCGACCACGGAAACCCCGGTGAAGATCGGAGATGTTCATGAACCGGTGGTGGCGCTGGTGGACCACGGTTCGGAAATAAACCTGATGTCCATGGACTTCTACAAGAAGGGGAAATGGCCGATCAACACCAAGCACGGGTGGAAGATATGGGCGGCGATGCGCGCCACCGAGGAACTACACGGGGCCTGCCCAAGCGTGCGAGTCAAGATCGGCGACGTCGAGATAGACCAGCACTTCTTTGTGCAGGAGACGTCCTCGCACCCGGTCATACTGGGAGAACTGTACATTACGGCAGCACGGATGGAGACCAAGGTGTTGGACAACGGGTCGGCTTACGCGAGGGTCAAGAGTCAGGACGGGCGTCATTCGGTCCAGTTCCTAACGGTGCGACCGAACCACGAGTCCCTCGGTGGCGAGAACTGAGAGGATTTTTAGAGAGGGCTGTCAAGGCGTGGGGCCGCGATAGTCCGGACACTCCGGGAAAACCCCACAAATGTACGATAGAGGCGAAACTGAAGAAACCTTGTACCATAAGTAGGAAGTTTTGTTTCTCCGACAACGGAGGGTGTACGATAGTTGGCGTCGTTGGCCGAGAAAAGACAAGGGCGGAAGAGCGACTTCGGGCGTGCGGAGTTCTCGGGCCCAACGAGGAAATCAACGGAGCCGTGGAGGCGGTCTCCTTCGACGATACCTTGGGAATACTGCGAGAGGTGGTCGGAGAGGGCCTTAAAGAGGACCGGACGATACCGGTTTGTTCAAAAGAGATGTACGAAGTCATCGCGGACTTCAGTCGAGGGCTCGAGTCGGATCAGACGGCCCGGGTTAACACGAAGTACAAGACTGTGGACCGGAAGGTAAGACCAATCGCGGCAAGCTTAGCGGAGGGCAGCGAGTTGCGAATCAAGGGGGTCGCGTCGGACCCCAGTTTACGAGATCCGGCCTGCATAGGACACACCTTCATCGACAGAACGCTACGGGAGCTCAAAATCGGTGGGGGCGGGTTCCTACTGCCGGCGGAAGAAGACCGGTTTCGGAAAATGCTCGGAAGGCACGGGAAAGTCTTCGCATTCTCACCGGAAGAGATCGGGTGCGTAGACCCGACAGTCGTGAATCCGATGGTGATATTCACGGTACCGCATGTGCCGTGGAATCTCAAACCAATTCCGGTACCGAGAGCTCACATTCCGGAGCTGATGGAGCTGTTGAGGCAGAAAGTCGATATGGGCATCCTCGAACCGTCGAGTGCCCCGTACTCGAACCAGTGGTTTACCGTACCGAAGAAGAACGGGACGTTGCGCTTCATTCAAAACCTGCAACCGGTCAACAGAGTGACCATTCGGAACGCAGGAATCGAACCAACGATAGACGAGTTTGTGGAGGCCTTCGCCGGAAGGTCGATCTACTCGGTCGGTGATCTGTACTCGGGGTACGATCAGTTCCAACTAGCCGTGGAGAGCAGAGACATTCCAACTAGGGCGGATGTACACCCTGCCACAAGGAGGGACGAAATTAGTGGCCCACATGGTGAATGCGATGAACAAGGTGCTGAGGGATTGTATCCCGGACATCACCATGCCATTCTTGGACGACATCCCGATCAAGGGATGTCCAGTGGAGGAAAAGGACGAAACGATCGAACCGGACGGATGCCGGAAATTCGTGGCGACACACATTGATGACTGCGAGAGGGTGCTGCAGAGGCTAGAGGACGTGAGGCTCACCTTCTTCGGGGAGAAATCGGCCTTCGGGCAATCAGAGATCATGGTCGTCGGACATCTATGCGGACCGTATGGCCGGAAACCGTCTCCGGCTAAGGTGGAAGCCATCTCCGCAATGAAGCCCGACTGTAACTCGGTCACGGAGGTACGGAGGTTCTTGGGAGCATGCACGCTCTACCACATATGGATCCCGCATTACGCCCACGTTGCCGAGCCGCTATACGGGTTGTTGAAAAAGGGGCGAAAATTCGAGTGGTGAGACGAGCATACGGAGTCGGTCCGAAAGATGAAGGAGGCTCTTGCTGCAGGTCCGGCACTCCGGAAGGCTGTCTACGAGAAAGGCACTCCCATCTACATAACGGTAGATACAAGTCCGACCGGGATCGGATGGGTCGTCAACCAAGACGATGAGGACGACATTCGGTTCCCAATCCGGTTCGGCGCGAAGGTCCTCAACGAGCGACAGCGAGGATACGCCCAGGTTAAACGCGAACTCTAGGGTATCGTTTCGGCGGTGAAGGCCGATAAAGACTATCTGATCGGGACAGAGGTGATTATCGAGATGGACTGCCTGCCGATTCTCGGCATGGTTTCCGGCTGCACGTAATAACCGAGGGAGGGGAGCACTTCGGTGCTTAACGATTTCAACGAGAGCAAGTACGACGGGGAGTGGCTGCAGATTGGGGGATTCTTAAGGACGATGACGCCGGACGCGTCATGGACAAAGGACGAGGCCAACCGGATCCGGAAGAAAGCATACCGATTCTTTCTCCGGGATGGATACTTGTGGAAGCACCCGAAGAAGAGAAACGACATCCCGCTCCAAGTAGTGGCGATGGAGGAGGAACAGGAGGAGTTGCTGAAGGCCTACCACGACAGCCCTTGGGCTAGACACCGTGGGACGTGGGCCACGTTCGAGAAACTAAAGGGGAAGTACTAGTGGCCGGGACTGTACCGGGACGTGCATCGGTTCGTGACAACTTGTGAGAGCTGTCAGATACACTCCATAGTCCGACATCGGGACGAGCTTCACCCTACATACCCTCCGGCCATCCACTTCAAATGGATGGTAGATTTGGTGACGATGCCGATGGGCGTAGGGCAGATGCGATATCTGGTGCTGGCCCGGGAGGACCTGACGAACCAGGTGGAAGGCCGAGCCCTGCAGAACAAAACGACCGCGGCCATGTGTCGGTTCCTGATCGAGGACGTGATATGCCGGTACGGGTGCGTCGGGAAGATCGTGGCTGACCGCGGGGAGTTGGACGCCGAAGAGGCCGAGGAGCTGTTCGACCGGTTAGGGGTCAAGCTCTCGCTCACCACAACGTACAATCCGGAGGCGAACGGGAAGGTGGAGCGCGGACACGGACCGATCGTCAAAGCGCTAGTCTGGGCGTGCGGAGGCCAGGTCGAGAACTGGCTACGACTGTTACCTTATGCCTTGTGGTCGGACCGAACAACGCACAGTTCGGTAACCGGGTTCATGCCGTCAGAGCTCATGTTCGGACAGAAGCCGATCATGCCGATGGAACGGACGATCTCCTCTTGGGCGACAGTGGACTGGAGAGACGAGATGAGCCGGCAAGAACTGCTAGCGGCGCGTATACGGCAGCTCGAGCGGAGGCCAAAGGATGTGGAACGAGCGGCGGAGAGACTTCAGACGGCGAGGATGAGGAACAAAGCCCGGTTCGACCGAACGCACCGGCTACGACCAAAGAAAATCGAGGAAGGCGACTGGGTGCTAGTCTACGACAGCAGCCTCGACAACCAGCACCGGGCAACACGGAAGTTTGCAAAGCGGTGGTTCGGGCCTTACGTGGTAACGAGCGCCAATGACAACGGGACGTATGACCTGGCGGAACTCGACGGTATGAGGATGGCGATACTGGTAGCAGGGAAGCGGATCAAAGCGTTCAAGAAGCGCCACGACGGCGAACCGGATCTAAGAGGCCTAGACAGCGATGACGAACAGTCCGAAACGGAGGACGAACCGATGGACGAGGAACCGGAACCCGGACCGGTTTTCTCCAACCAGAACCCAATTTTGGCGTATACCGGTGGATGCGCGGTTAGGTGGGGGCGGATGTCGTGAAGAAAACCGTCCCTTAGCGCAATCGGTGCATAGCGCGCGTGAACCGGCTCTTCACGCGTGCGCGCCCTTTAATGTATATAATAGAGAATTAGGTACCAAGGTATATCTTAGGTAGTTAGATTCGGTAGGTAGGAAGTTAATGAGGGAAACGGCTCCCTTCTTGACTATAAAAGAGAGGGAGACGCGGGGAGAGGGGATAGCGCATTGAGGAGGACAAAGTGTTGTCGGACCGAAACCGAACGCTTCTCCTCCGTTCGTTCTCCATCGCTCTTCTCTGCAGGTTTTCGGGAGGCAAGGAACGCCCGTGTGCTTTCGGCAGCACCTCCATCCTATCCCCTTTCGTGCGCAGACGAGCAGGCATCGGCATCTGTTCCCTGGCCTGTTCGGTTGTAACTGCTCGCGTGCTCTGTTGTTTATGTGTCATTCGTTAATATACAAACATTCGTGTCTCTCTGTCTCTGTGTCCATTCGTGTCTTCCGCGTTGACGGGCCGTGTCCCTGTGTTTCTTTGCTCATACGTAACCGGGCGTCTCTCTCTTTCTCTTTCCCCTTCTATCACCTGCTCTTCGGTTCAAGACCCCGGTGGTCCTGCCTCGTTTCTCCATGCACGCGCGTAGTAACGCGATAACGGCCTCCCTCCTTGAGCTATAAAAGAGAGGGAGACAGGGAGAAGATGGGATCACGCACGAGAAGGAACGAAGTGCTGTCGGACTGGGACCAAGCTCTTCTTCTTTGTCGTTCTCCATAGCTTTCTTTTGCGCAGGTTCTCAGGAGGCTGATTCTGCTTCGTGGAACGCCCGTGTGCTTTTGGCAGAATCTCCATCTTGCTCTCCAGTGTGCGTGGGTGATCAGGCGTCGGCAACCACCTCGCCGACCTGATCGGATGTAACCGTTCGAGTCGTCTGCATATGTACAAATACATGCCTTTATTTACATACATACTCGAGTGTTCTCAACTCGCGTCTCCTATGTTGTTGTGCCGCGTCCCCGTGCACTTCTTTGTCTATACGTGAGTGAACATCTCTCTCTCTCTCTCTCTCTCTCTCTCTCTCTCTCTCTTTCCTCACCTATTCCTCGGTCCAAGACCCCTGTGGTCCCGCCTTGTTCTCCACGCACGCACGTAGCAACGCGACAACGTGCAAAGACAAGGGGAAGAAGAAGATGTCAGGGTACAACACGGACAAGGATGAGTCGGATCAAAGCAAATCCGACTCTAGAAAGCAAGAAGACAGGCCTCCAGAGAAGAGGTCGGAGTTGGCCAAGAGGGCCATCAAATCTACAGAGCAGAAATTGCGTTGATCTATCCGTTAGAAGCACCCCATAGTTCAGTATGGGTATAATGAGTATATGGCACATCATTATGCGTACATGGCGAAGGTAATAGCCGTGCATGAGCCGGAGAGCTACACAGAAGAGGCCAATAATATGAACTGGTAGAAGGCCATGGAGGAAGAGATGCAAGCGCTCATGGAGAATGAGACATGGGACTTGGTTCATGTCTCAAAAGGAGTGAAGTCGATCGGTTGCCGATGGGTGTATAAAGTCAAATACAATGCTGATGGCTCCATTCATCGGTACAAGGCCCGACTGGTGGCAAAGGGCTACACACCGCAACATAGCATCGACTACGATGAGACGTTCGCGTCGGTTGCGAAAATGATGTCCGTCTGTGTCTTGGTTGTGGTGGCAGGGGCGAAGGGGGTACACACCGCAGCATGGCATCGACTACGATGAGACGTTCGCGTCGGTTGCGAAGATGACGACCGTCTGTGTCTTGGTTGTGAAAAATGTCTTTCTACAATATGACATTGTGGAATGGGTGTATATGATTCAACCTCCCGGATTTCAGTCCAGTATGAACACGTCGGTCGTTTGTTGACTGAAGAAGTCCCTATATGGACTCAAGCAGGTCCCACGAGCATCGAACATAAAAATCGCACAGAGACTGCGTCGGATGGGGTTTGCCACGTCGAAGTCAGACTCTTTACTTTTCATCTGGCAGGGTCAAAGTGGGCCGGTGAGCATTTTGGTCTATGTGGATGACCTTGTCATCGTCGGAGTTGACCTGGAAGAAATCGACCGTGTCAGATCTGAACTAGCGGCATCGTTCGACATGAAGGATGTAGGGGACCTTCATTACTTCCTCAGAAGTGATCCACACCCCCGAAGGCATACTGATCAGCCAACGACATTATGTGCTGAGTATGCTCTTCAAGTTCGAAATGATGGAGTGCAAATGCGTCTCAACTCCTCTAGATAAGAATGTGAAGTTTCACCCCAACTTTGGAACGACATGCGACCCGAAACAGTTCTGATAGATCATCAATAGTCTTCTACATGACCATCACCCGGCTAGACCTCAGCTATCTCGTCGGACTGATTAGTTAATTCATGGCGCATCCGACTGTGGAGCACCTTAAGTGCGCGCACCGAATACTTAGGTATGTTAGCGACACTAAGGACAAGGGGTTGCTATATCGGGCCGGAAACGCCAGACAGTTAGTTGGCTACATGGAAGACAACTGGGCTGGTAACACCGACAATCGCAGGTCAACATCTGGATTCACATTTTCATTTGGAAGCGCTGTGGTCGCCTACAGCAGCAAAAAGAAGCTGACAATAGCACTGTCGAGAACGGAGGCTGAGTATAGAGCAGCGGTTGTCGCAACATGCGAGGCCATTTGTCCCAAACGGTTATTGATGAGAGGAATTGTTCTTGGCCACAATCGAGGTTTAAACTTACTATGGAAGAAACAGAAAACATATATGAGATGACACAGTGTGTTAACGTGGAAAACGAAGATCGGGAAAAACCACGGGAGCCAATAGACTCCAAACTATACCACTAGAAAGCGGGAGGGTACAATGGGAGACTCAGAGGCAATGACCTCGAGCTCTACCTTTGCCAATCGGCGGTTACGACAGATACAAGTTCTGTATCTCTCTCTCTCTGTACAACAATAACAACAACTCTCTCAAGAGTATTACCCTAGTTATATTTAGACTTATATAACTTTGGGGCTATTTACAAATATGACGTTAACAATCACATCAGAACATATTTATTAATATGTCTGGCCGGATACCAACTAGATCCGGTTTCCGGATACCTTCCGGATCAATCCAGTTTGGTTCCTTCCTTCGTCTCGTCTGATCCGGTTATCATACGGATCCCACTCGAAGGGACAAGATTCCAACAAACTCCCCCTTCACTCCGGCATGGGATGTCTCATCAATATGACCCGTCTCCGACATGTGTCCATCTTGTCGGCTGACAATACTTTGGTCAGCATGTCCGATCCGTTCTCCTCCGTGTGGATCTTCATCAGCGAAAATCTTTGTCTTCTACCTTCTCCTGGAGCCACTGATATTTCCTCTAGATGTGCTTAGTCCGGGAGTGGTAGGTTGTGTTCTTTGCAAGGTGGATGACACTTTGACTATCATAATAGAGCCGGAATTCCTCCTACCTAATCCCTAACTTTCCAATGAAGTCCTTCATCCAAATTACTTCCTTGTCAGCTTCTACCGCCGCCATGTATTCCGCTTCTGTTGTTGACAATGCCACCAATTTTTGTAGTCTCGATTGCCATGATACCGCTCCCCCTACTTAGGTCATGATGTATCCGGATGTGGACTGACTGGTATCTACATCAACCGACATATCCGAATTCCTCCTACCTAATCCCTAACTCTCCAATGAAGAGAGAGGATCACTATATAAAGCACCCTCCTCCTACTTTGTAATGTGTCGGTTAATCTCCATTGTAATATACATCTTCTTAAGTATTCTATTTTCTATCTATCTTGTGTCTCTCTCCTCTCCTTTTCTCAAATACACACACACACACACAACACACATCTCTAACTTATTCCGTTGCACAGAATCACCATCAATTCTTTACATGGTATCAGAGTGATTTGGCAGCTCGATCTAGCCCATCCTCATGTGTTGTGTCTACGCCGATGATTCAAAGAAATCCAGCTCATCGCTATTATAGTGGCACTACATAGCTTGTATTCAAGAGAGAAGAAGAAGGAAAAAATCTATATCGAACACCATGAATACTCAAATGGGGAGCGCTCTCCCTAGTGAAAAGTTGGACCGAACCAATACCTTGTCGGTCAAGTTTATTGGAGCTACATCAAAGGACGCCCACTACTCAACATGGGAGCAAGCGGCGAGTCAAGTAATGTATTTCTTGGCGACATGTGTTCATGACCACAACATTCGAGAAACTAAGACGTCGAAGGAAGCATTGGAGAATCTTAGGATGATTTTCGCGGCCAACACAACTACAAGAAAGCTTAAACTCCGCCAAGCGTTGAATAATATCCAACAAAGGGATATGTCCATCACAACCTACACCTTGAAGATCAAGGAGGTTTGTGTTGGGAAATCGGTCTCTCCGGATGGGATCCGGTGCTGAATAAAGAGGACCTGGTGAGAACCAGAAGAGAGCCGGTGAGAACCGGAAGAGAAGACATATCTGTAAATATGTCTTGAGTAAGCCTATCGAGGCTATATTTGTAAATAGCCCTAAGTTCATATTTAAGTATAAATATGACATAGGGTAATCACTTTGTATAATGTTGTTGTTATTGTCATATTGTAATATATATATATATATATATATATATATATATATATATATATATAGAGAGAGAGAGAGAGAGAGAGAGAGAGAGAGAGAGAGAGAGAGTGAGATACAGAGAGACACTTTGTTGTAACTGCCAACACAACTACAAGAAAGCTTAAACTCCGCCAAGCGTTGAATAATATCCAACAAAGGGATATGTCCATCACAACCTACACCTTGAAGATCAAGGAGGTTTGTGTTGGGAAATCGGTCTCTCCGGATGGGATCCGGTGCTGAATAAAGAGGACCTGGTGAGAACCAGAAGAGAGCCGGTGAGAACCGGAAGAGAAGACATATCTGTAAATATGTCTTGAGTAAGCCTATCGAGGCTATATTTGTAAATAGCCCTAAGTTCATATTTAAGTATAAATATGACATAGGGTAATCACTTTGTATAATGTTGTTGTTATTGTCATATTGTAATATATATATATATATATATATATATATATATATATATAGAGAGAGAGAGAGAGAGAGAGAGAGAGAGAGAGAGAGAGAGAGAGAGAGAGTGAGATACAGAGAGACACTTTGTTGTAACTGCCAATTGGCGAAGATACAGAGCTCGAGGTCGTTGCCTCCGAGGGTCTGATTGTACCTTTCTCCTATAGTGATAGTTGGAGTCCGTGGGCTCCCGTGGTTTTTTCCCATTTAGGGTTTTCCATGTAAACATCATGTGCATTTCCTTTGTGTACTCTCCACTTCCCATTTTTGTGTTTCATTCTCAGAGAAGTGTTCAAGACTCGGTTGTGGCCGAGCAATATTCCGTGTTATTCTCCTAAATTTGGTATCAAAGCGAACAACACAGGAAATGGAAGAATTGTTCGGCGGCATGTTCAAGCTCACCGGCTCCAACTACTCAGTGTGGAAGTCGAAGATGAGGGACATGCTGGTGGTTAAAGATCTTTGGTTGCTGGTTCAGTTCGGGGACAAAAGACCGGATAAGATCGACGCCATAGTGTGGGAGGTGATGCACATGAAGACGATGGCCTACATCCGGTGCTTCATCGACATGAGCCTATACAACAGCTTCAATGAAGAGAGCAAGGCTCACGAACTCTGGGAGAAGATCGACATCATGTTCCAGAACAAGAATGTTGTTAATCGGGTTTTGGTATTCCGGAAGCTAGTGAGGCTCGGGTACTAGGACGACTTCAGTATGGCGGAGCACAGGGGTTGATACACCAAGCAACCTCGTTGGAAGTACCTCTCACCAATGAGGTACTCGCATTGCTCCTGCTCGGTCCCCTCCCGGATAGTCGGGAGACGTTAGTTGTCACGTTGGGCAATGCCGGGCTGGAAAGAAAACAGTTGTCCCTAGCAAGGGTAAAATCAAGCTTGCTAGATGAAGAAGCTCACCGGAAGGACCAGGAGTCCGGAACTGATTCGAAGGCCTTGGTCACAGAAGATGATCACAACTAGGGAAGAGGCCAGTATCGGAGTCCCCAACACATGGACAAATCGGGGACGAGGTCGAAGTCAAGGGCAAGGCCCACGTGCTTCTATTGCAGGAGGCAGGGACACTTCCAGAAGAACTGACGGCATTTCCAGAAGGAGAAAGAAACCGGCACCACCGATTCGAAGAAGAGTTTGGACCATAACGGTTCGGACTGGTTCGGACCATATCAGAAGGGAACGTCGGCGATCGCGACAAGTGAAGAAGAACTGATGCTCATTACCGACGAGACAACGTGGGTTGTCGATTCCGGAGCATCGTTCCACCTGACACCGGACCGGAGATGCTTCTCATCCTACACATCCGGTGTTCATGGTTGTGTCCATATGGGGAATGAAGGCACATGCCGAATTGTCGGCATAGGAGATGTGTTGTTGACGACATCAACTGGATGCAAGTTGTTGCTGAAGGATGTCTGACACGTTCTGGAGGTTCGACTGAACCTGATATCAATCGGTTGGCTAGATGATGAAGTCTACACGGGTAGCATTCGGAACGGAGTTATGAAGTTCAGCAAGGGAAGCTTGTTCATGGCTTGAGCCCGGAAGGTCAACACTCTGTACTTGATGAATGCCTGGATATGTCGGGAAGAAGTGAACGTAGCATTCCACACTGCCGGTATTAGAAATATGCGCTAATATAAGCATATGACAAGGATAAAAGAATGATAGATAGATAGATAGAAAGGAGAGAGAGAAAGAAGGGTGTCGATCCACCCAACCACCGCCGTGGCATCAAGTCGTACTTGGTGTTGGCACCTCGCTACAAGAGTTGACCCACCACAAGAACAAAGTCTCGACATTGTCAAAAGATGATGAAATGAGGGTAGCTAGGCCTCTTATTTATAGCGATACCCAAGGCCCCAAGGCAAGTTCACACTTGGCATAATGGGTTGTCTCAATCCCAAGGATTAAAAGTAATCCTCCCCTTCTTTACACTCTCGTTTAAACCTCACACTTATCCACGTGTATAGAATACTACGGTAAATTCTCACCACGGGATATTATATGGTCATGCCCGTAACATACTCCTCCTCTTTAAAACATTGCACTCTTGCAATGGAAAGTTAGGGAAGTTAGTTCTGAGAGTATTTTCGCGTTCCCATGTGGCATCTTTTATTGATTTATCCATCCATTTTATTTTAAATTCTCAGATATCTTTAGTACATAATTTTTTTTTTTTAACATCGAGAATTCTTTTTGGTACATGTGGTTTAGAAGATAATTATTCAAAAGTAACTAGAGTTTCAGTTGTAACTGTATTTTCGCCAGAACCTAGAAGTTCTTTTAAACGACTCACATGAAAAACTAGATGAATTTCAACACCATCGGGAAGAGCGAGACGATAGGCTGATGATCCAATGCGTTTGAGAACTGTAAAAGGTCCACAAAACTGTAGGGCTAACTTAGCAAACTTACCCTTAGACAATGTCTTAGAATTGTGAGGTACACGTAAAAATACCTTCTATCCAGGGTTGAATACACAAGGTTGCCTATGATGATCGCCATAAAGACGTGCTCTATCTTGAGTTGTTTTTATATTATCTCGTGCAATATGCAACATATCTTGCATATCCGGAAGAAAGTTTTGTGAACTTCGCAAATCATCATGATGTATATTAACATCAATCGGGGCTCATGGCTGAAAACCATACATCAACATAAAAGGACTATATCCTGTCGATGTATGCTTGGAGCTGCTATAAGCAAACTCCAAAATTGGGAGATAATGTGTTGGAAGACAGGTCCCTCCGGATGGGAAAGGAGAAGAACAGTGCTGATGAACAAACTCGGCCGAGGCCGAAACCGTATGAGGAGTACCCGGCCACGGAGAGCCGGATGGTACAGACCCGGTGAAGACCGAATGAGGAGTACCCGGCTACGGAGAGCCGGATGGTGCAGACCCGGTGAAGACCGGATGAGGAGTACCCGGCTACGGAGAGCCGGATGGTGCAGACCCGGTGAGAACCGGATGAGGAGTACCCGGTTACGGAGAGCCGGATGGTGCAGACCCGGTGAGAACCGGATGAAGAGACATATTCGTAAATATGTTTCTAAGAGTCCATCGAGGCTATATTTGTAAATAGCTGAAAATTCATATTAGTATAAATATGACTTAGGGCAAACTTTTAGGTTACTGTTGTTATTGTTATTCTTGTTGGCGCAAGGAGAGAGAGCGCGGAACTGTGTATAGAGAGAGAGAGAGAGAAAGAGGTCGTTGCCTCTGTTGTAACCGCCGCCTGTGGCGAGGATCGTGAGCACGAGGTCGTTGCCTCCGTGAACTCACTGTTGTACATTCTAGCATAGTGATAGTTTGCAGTCTGTGGGCTGCCGTGGTTTTTCCCTTAGTTTGGGTTTTCCACGTAAACATCTTGTGTACACTTCTCTTCTTCGTGTCGTTCATTATTTCCTGTTTCTGTGTATGATTCTAAGCTTGGTTGTGGCCGAGCGTTGCGTATAAGGAGCGGTGCAGTTCGCGTCATAACGTTCCCATTTTGTTGGTTTTGTACCAACGTATGCTCAAAGCATGTCCTCAAAAATTTGATTTACTCGTTCTGTCTGCCCATCGGATTGAGGATGATCCGTGGAGCTCATGCTCAATGTAGTTTCTAACTTCTTAAAGACTTGTGTCTAGAAGTCACTAGTAAACTTTGGGTCTCGATCACTCACAATATCCATCGGTAACCCATAAAACGAAATAACTCGTCAATGAATTGGTAAGCCAATTCATGAGCTATTATCGTGATTTTCGTAGCAATAAATCTGGCCATTTTAGTTAGTATGTCTACCACAACCTAGATGGCATCGTAACCTTTTTGGGTACGAGGAAGGCTCACAATCAAATCTATGGATATACTTTCCCACTTATTATTGGGAATGTCCAAGGGATGTAAAAGTCCTGCGGATTTAAGTTGCTCGACTTTGTTAACCTAACATTGGTGACATTTAGTCACATAGCTATGTATGTCAGGACGCATCTTAGGCCAATAAAATTGAGTGGAGATGAGAATGAGTGTACGATGTATTCTAGGGTGCCCCGCAGAGGATGCATCATGGCATTCAAAAATAATTCTCTTTTTGACCTCAGGCAAATCTGGAACACAAACCTTCCCATTATGGTAGAGCAGACTGTTAGCAATGTGGAAATATTCCTTTGAGGATGTGGTGGTCTCTGTTCCAGACTCAACTCTTGCCCAATATTTCGCAAAATAACTGTGATTAGGATACTTTCCTCGAAGGTGATCATAAAGATCTGATGTTATTTCAGTGAAGCTAAGCATGTTAACTTCACGGATGCGACTTAGTGCATCATCAACAGTGTTCATGGAACCTTTATGATATCGTATGGAAAAATCAAAGTCCTAGATGAGATCAAGTTTCTTACTGTCAAATGCTATTGGTTTACCATCTTGATATAAGACAACACCTATAACATAATCTCTTGCATCGGTTTCAACCTCAAAAGGTTTTGAAGGATTAGGTAAAAGAAGCAAAGGAGCCATGCACACCAAGTCCTTGAGTTCCTTAAAGGTGAGGTCTAGTGTAGCATTCCAGACAATAGGTTTTGTAGACTTACGTGTTTGAACTTTTAGAAGATCAATAAACGGTGTCATCAATTGGGAGTAATTATGAAGGGATTTTCGCAAAAACCCAACAAAACCAAGGAATGATCGAACTTCTCGAATATTTCAAAGAGTGGGCCAAAGCTTGATTTTCTCGATGCGAGAAGGATCAATTTCAACTCCTCGTTCGGTTATGAGATGTCCAAGATAAGTAATTGATTTCTTGAAGAACTCACATTTTGAGATCTTCGCATAAAACTGTTTGTCACACAATGTTTGTAAAACAAAGCGGACATGTGTAGAAAGTAGCGTGCGGAAGCAAGGATGAAGACCGAACAGAAGGAGGGAAAGTCAGGTTTAATGGAGAGCTTGAGCTTACACGGTATACGTGGGAGAGACAGAGAGTGAGAGCGAGATAAAACACAAAAAACTATATTCAACACTCTATTCACTACTCTGTATACATATGTGTGTTCAATGAACACTTTTATACAAGTCCTAGAAGGACTGACCGAAGTACTGACAATACTTCAATGTTCATTAAGAGCTCCTACACTAACTCCCAAATATATTCCTCACGGAATATCTTTCCTAACGGCCTCCCGGTTTACGCACTCGGCCTAACTGATCGGTCCCAACTGATCCGGTTCTCGGCTTCTTCAGCTGATCCGGTCGATGTTGAGCTTGTCTCTCAACACTCCCCCTCAAGCTCAACTCGAGGCTCTTCGGGATCTTCGGGCTCATAGCTCCGGTTCCTCCTGGCTTCATGCCTCGCTCGCGCTCCTCGACCTGTTCGACTCCGCGCGCTTCGACCCTTCCGGTCGGCTTGTCTGCTCATTTGGCCCTTATCAGCTCTTCTGTTGTTGCGGTGTTGAAGCTTCTCCTGCTGCCTTTTCTTCCGCTTGGGCCTCGGTTGATTCAGCGTATCTGAATCAAACATCTGAACCGGCTCGGCTACCTCCGATCGGTTTTCGCTCTCGTCCGAGTTGGCTGTCTCCAACTCGTCTTCGGTCTTCTCGCCCTCGATGGCGTCATCTTCCCTATGCGTGGTTGGCTTCGGCTCTCTCCTTCGGCTGCTCCCCTTCTGTCCGCTTCCGGACTTTTCCGTGGGTCCGCCCTCGGCTTCTTCAGCCGATCCGAAGTCGAACTCGACAACTGACTCGGTGTCGCGGACAACTGACTCGGTGTCGCGGTCTCCGCTCCTTTCCTGCTACCTTGCTTGGTCGTTCGGGACTGTTCTCCCCCTCAAGTTCGGCACATCGAGGTGACGCAATCCGAGCGCACCTGAGAATTGCCGCAACTTGTCCAGACCAAGAGGCTTTGTGAAGATGTCGGCAGTCTGCCGATCCGTCTGCACATACTGAAGTTCAACTTCACCGGAAAGGACATGCTCACGGACGAAATGGTAGTGAACCTCAATGCGCTTGGTCCGTGTGTGGAAAACGGGGTTCTTCGCGAGCTGGATGCTGCTGAGGTTGTCGCAGTAGATCGTCGTCGGATCTGACACCTCCGCTTGCAGGTCCTTAAGTAGCCGCTTCAACCATATGGCTTCGCATGTCGCGACAGCCGCTCCTCGGTACTCAACTGTCGGCTGCTTCTTACTACTCCACGCGATCGCGACACTCCTGAGGGAGAACGCATATCCAGACGTGGATCGGCGATCGGCGGCATTGCCAACCCAATCAGCATCGGTGTAGCCGACTAACTTCGCGGCTGCACCGATCCGATATAGCAGTCCTCGGTCCTTAGTGCCACTTACGTACCGCAGTACGCGTTGCGCACACTGAAGGTGCTCCTCGGTAGGTCGCGCCATGAACTGACTGATCACCCCGAACGGATAACTGAGGTCGGGTCGGGTGATGGTCAAGTATATGAGGCTTCCGACAATTTGTCAGAACCTCGTCGGGTTGCATACCTCTCCCGTATCGGGACGAAGCTTGATGGTTCTGTCCAGAGGAGTCGAGACGGACTTATAGTCGGCCATCCCGAGTTTGAAGAGCATACCCAGCACGTAATGACATTGGCTAATCAATATGCCTTCGGGGGTACGGATCACTTCGATCCCGAGGAAGTAATGAAGGTCCCCCAGATCCTTCATGTCAAACGATGCCGCAAGCTGGAGCTTCACGCGGTCGATTTCGCCTAGGTTGGCGCCGGTGATGACCAAGTCATCGACATATAGTAGAATACTAACCGGTCCGAGTTGACCTTTCCAGATGAACAGGGAAGAATCCGATTTTGACGTGACGAAGCCCATCCGACGCAGTCGTTGCGTGATCTTCGCGTTCCAGGCACGCGGGGCTTGCTTCAGTCCGTAAAGGGACTTCTTCAGTCGGCATACTACCGAGGAGTTCGTTCCGGAATGGAATCCGGGAGGCTATACCATGTACACCTGTTCCTCAAGGTCACCTTGCAGGAACGCATTCTTTACATCCATCTGATGTAGGTGCCACCCCTTCGCCGCGGCTACTGCGAGCAAAACACGGACGGTCATCATTTTCGCGACCGGCGCAAACATCTCATCGTAGTCGATGCCGTGTTTCAGCACGTAGCCCTTTGCCACTAGCCGAGCCTTGTACCGGTTGACCGAGCCATCGGTGTTGTACTTGACTTTGTACACCCACCTACACCCGATCGGTTTTACCCCTGTTGGTGCATCAACCAGGTCCCAAGTCTCGTTCTCTGCCAATGCGTGCATCTCTTCCTCCATCGCGGCATGCCAATTCGCGTCTTGAGCCGCTTCTGCGTAGCGCTCCGGCTCACGCACTTTCGCTACACGGGTCATGTACGCATAAGGATGCGCCATGTACTCATTGTATCCGAACCGCAAAACAGGATTCTTCTGGCGGGTAGATCGGTGTAATCTCACATTAGCCGATGTCGAGGCCTTCTCGGTCGATGTTGACTTCACTTTTAAAGACCCGTCACCGGTTCCCTCGGAGTCGGACTCGCGTTGGTCTGACTCGTTCCTATCCGTGTCGGAATCCGACACCTTCTTCTTCCCTTTCTCTTTGCGTGTAAGCAGTCTCATCGGCTTCCTGCGTGGGGAATGCACGGCCGAGTCTCCACTACTCGCAGACTCTTTATCGCACTAGTCGTACCGACTCAGCCGTCCGATCGGAGTGAAATCGGACTCTCTTCGCGGGTCTCGATTTCGGGCTCATCTGGAGGCATCTCGGCCTCGCTGATCTCATCGTCAGAGCTTGGATTGGAGTCGGGGTTCGTAGTCGGGGGTAGGTACCAGGACGCGGACTTGTCAAACACAACGTCGCGGCTTGTTTGGTGCGAGGGTTATAGCACTTATAACCCTTCTGCTCGTCCGAGTAACCGACCAAGATGCATTTCTCGGCCTTTGCGTTCGGCTTCCTCCTTTTCTCCTTCGGTATATGCACATACGCAATCCTACCGAACACCCTCAAGTGTCGCAAGTTCGGCTTCGTTCCGAAATATAGCTCGTGCGCCGACACCTTGTCTCTGATCCGGTTCTGGATGTATACCGCGGTCCTTACCGCCTTGGCCCAGTAGAACTTGGGCAAGCTCTTCTCCTCCAGCATTGCCCGTGCCGCTTCCACAACTGACCGATTCTTTCTCTCGGCCACGCCGTTCTACTCTAGCGTGTATCTACAACTGAATTTGCGGCGAATTCCCATTTGTTGTAGGTAACCGTTGAATTGACTGGAAAAGTACTCTTTCCCGCCATCCGACAGCAAGCACTTGATCTTTCGTCTTGTTTTCGTTTCCACGAACCCTTTGAGGTCCCGAAAGCAGTCGAAGACTTCGCTCTTCCTCTCAATGAGGTAGATCCACGTGTGCCGCGTGTGGTCGTCGATGAAGGAGACGAAATATCGGCTCCCGCCAAGACTAACATTTTGTGTCGGCCCCCATACATCGGAGTGTATAAGGTCGAGCTTGTTCCGGCACCGGTTTCGTTCGTTGGGGAAGGGAAGTCAGTGTTGCTTCCCGAGCTGGCAGGCTTCACAAATTTGTGCCTTTTGGCCACTAAATTTGGGCAATCTGAACACTAGTTGTTTCAATTGCAGATCTTGAAGCCGCTGGTAGTTGACGTGGCCTATCCGCTTGTGCCACAAGTCGATGTACGACTCGGTTTTTCTTCCCTTCGCGAACATTGCGGTGCCGCCGTCAGTGGAGTTGAGGATGAACATCCTCCCGTCTCTGCGCCCTTGCGCAATCACACGACCTTCTTCCTCAATGAAGCACCCGAGGTGTGTAAACCGAACCTCCATCCCTTGGTCGACGATCTGTCCGACCGAGACCAAGTTCTTCGTGATTGTCGGAACGTGCAGCACGTTCATGAGTTTCCCTTTCTGCCCGACGTGGCTAAGGGGAACTTCTCCAACATTCGCGATCGGATGCGGAGTGTCGTCTCCAGTCACGACTACTCCAGGTTGTATCAGTTTTTCCAGGTACGAGAACCACTCCTTATGGCTCATCATGTGGTTTGACGCGCCGGAGTCTATGTACCACACCTCGTCCGATCTCGGGGTGGTCTATTTCATTGAGTTTGCTTCGTGTCTCATCACGAAGACAAACCATTCTTCGGCTCTCCCGAAGTCTTCGGCGTAGTGCGATCGCTGCTGATTTCCCTTGTCGGTATGTTTGGAGCCGTTTCCGGAACCAGTTCTCTCCGAATTGGCGCGCTTCTTCCAACACTCACTTTCCCTGTGGCCTTTCTTGCCACAGTACCAGCACTCCGCGATGGCCTTCCCTTGCCGGTTCTCATCGCTTCGACTCCCCCTGTTTCCGGAGGGTCCGGAGTTGCTGTCGGCATCAGTTTGGTGCCTTCTTCCTTGATCTCGTCGGCCGCCTCCATTGTGCGCCGACTCGCCTCGTCCTCCACGTCCACGGGGCCTATCTCCCTCCGTGTACAGCATTCTGCTGTCGGTGTGCGTGCTTGTAGACGCACCTACGTGGTTCTCCTCTACCAGGAGCATTGACTGTAAGTCAAAAAAGGACGGCGTATTCTCCCGGGTACACATAGCCGTTCGGAACGCTCTGAACTTCGACGCCAAACCTCCGAGACAGATCTGGACCATCTCACTCTCCTCGATGTTCACCTCTATGGGGGCGAGGGAGTTGCAGATATCCTTGATCTTCGAGGTATAGTCCGCCACCAACAAGTCGCGTTGTCGTAGGTTTCTCAACTCCTATCGGAGCTGAAGCTTCCTGGCTGTGGTGCTCACGGCGAAAATCTTCTTGAGATTTTCCCACGCACCCTTCGGCGTCTTTGCATCCTGAACATAGCTCAATAGCTGTTCGCCCACACACGATGCGAAGCAGTATAATACCCTGCTCGCCGATTGCTCCCACGACGGGAAGTCTCTGTGTGTCGATTCGGGTGCCGCGTCATTAGCTCCTTCGACATAACTCCAGTAGTCGTGCCCGAGTAGGTACTGGTGCATCTTGTAGGACCAAGACGCGTAGTTGGTTCTGTCGAGCTTCTTTGTTGGAATCGAGCTCGCCATGCCTCTATCCATCGTTCTTCTTGTTCTTCTTCGTCAAGCTGCGTCGGCTGCAGAGAGGTTCTCAACCCTCGCGCTCTAATACCATGCAGAAAGTAGCGTGCGGAAGCAAGTATGAAGTCCAAACAGAAGGAGGGAAACTCAGGTTTAATGGAGAGCTTGAGCTTACACGGTATACGCGGGAGAGACAGAGAGTGAGAGTGAGATAAAACACAAAAAACTATATTCAACACTCTATTCACTACTCTGTATACATATGTGTGTTCAATGAACACTTTTATACAAGTCCTAGAAGGACTGACTGAAGTACTGACAATACTTCAATGCTCATTAAGAGCTCCTACACTAACTCCCAAATATATTCCTCACGGAATATCTTTCCTAACGGCCTCCCGGTTTACGGACTCGGCCTAACCGATCCGGTCCTCGGCTTCTTTAGCCGATCCGGCCGATGTTGAGCTTGTCTCTCAACAACATGTTTAGCATGTTCTTGTAATGTACGGCTATAAACTAAAATATCATCCAAGAAAATAACGACAAATTTTCCAAGTTGTTCTCGGAAAATGTCATTCATTTCTTGTTGAAATGTAGTTGGAGCATTGGTCAAACCAAAAGGCATAACCAAAAACTCATAATGGCCATAGCGTGTATGAAATGTCGTTTTAGGAACATCGTCCTCACTTATACGAATTTGATGGTAGCCAGTACAGAGATGAAGTTTCGTAAAATGCTGAGCTCCCTGGAGACGGTCAATTAGATTGTCAGCCTGGGGCAATGGATACGAATTCTTGATCGTCACTTTATTCAAGTGTCGATAATTAATACATATACGCCATGTGTCCTCTTTCTTTTTAACCAAGAGAACTGGTGCACCCCATGGAGATTTACTATAACGTATATAACCCATTCGTAAATAGTCCTTGAGTTACTTAGCTACCTCATCCTCTTCGGATCGACTTAAGCGATAAGGAGGTATACTTATTGGTGCAACGCCAGGTACAATATCTATAGGATGGTCTATATTACATTTAGGAGGTAATCCATTTGGTAGTGCACTCGGAAAAACATCGCAAAAATCATTTAAGATTTCATCAAGTTGTTGTTGTTCAAAATATGATAATTGAACTGAGACATTATCGATATTGTAAACGTGAATGTCTAGATCAAGTACACAATAAAATATAGTAGAACAAGACAACTCGGATATTGATGGAGAGGAAACAATCGAGAGGGATTGTTTTTTTATACAATGAATAAAATGAGTACAATCTTTCAGTACAAAAGTTATTGAATGATGAACCCAATCAATAGATAAAGAAGAGTTTTTATTATAGAACCAGGGATAACCCAGTATTACATTAGTGGTACAAATATTAATTACATGGAAGTCTACTTCCTCTATATAAGTATCAATAGAAATTCCTAATGAATGAATCGCCTCGTTGATGTATTGTACTCTTCCATCAGCCAAGTGCACCGTATAGGTGTGATCACTTACGGTGAGTTGGATTCCACATATCTGAACCAAACGATCATTCACAAAGTTGTGTCAGCTTCCCGAATCAAACAAAAATTGTACGGGAGATCCATTCATATACCCGTTTGCACATAGTAAATCATTGGGACCCAATACATAGTGAGGGAAAGAACATTGACAATTACTTAAATGATGTATATAGACCTGAAGGACATTAGGAATCTGACCTTTATGGTCTACAACTTTAGCTTTGCTATTGTGCTCTTTCCGTTGGAGCTTTCAACATTGCTCTTTTTTGTGACCCCCTTCTTTTTGCAGAATACGCAAAAAGGATGTTGTCGCTTACAATCGTGATCCATGAATTCGTTGGGTGTCTTGCGTTTCCCAGCAAATTACCACTGCTTAGTCCCGAGCGCTTTGTTGGGTTTGTTGTGGTCCTTCTTCGAAGTGCGTGATAGCGAAGAACTATTTCAACGACCCCTTCAAAGGATTTTGGATCCTTATCGTGCATTATCCAGTGATAGTCTGAATTGGGGATGTCATTGACAAAACAAGCTATTAACCAATTGTCTCCTTCTAGACCCAATTTTTGGATTTGGGTTCTAGCATGGTGGACATAGTCTTCTAGCGAGGAAAACTTCCTGCTAGAGAGGTTCATTAAAGCTTGTGTTGCCTTGGTTCGAAAGGGAGGTTGCAGAAATTGGCCCTTGAAAACTGTGACAAAATTTGTCCAGGTATCGGGCAATTTCCCCAAAGTACGGAGCCCACGCCACTAGGCGGCGGCCTTACCCCTTAGTTCTCGGCCGACATATGCAATCTTCGTACTATCTGGCATGAGATAGGGCTCAAAATGAGACTCCCATCGGCCCAGCCACGTGCAGATTGCTTCTTTGGTTCTTTCCTTTTTTTCTCCCGTAAATGGCTTAATGACAAACGATGATTCACCCTATCGCTCATCTGGTCTATTAGTCTCACGTTGTAAACTAATGACACTCGCCTCGAGAGCACTTTGAAATTGCCAAAGTTCAGTTATCGGTTGAGCGGTGAAACTAAGGTATTGGCTTATTTGTGAAAAGTACATCTCCATGGACATTTGTCTAGGAGGATTTCCTTGGGTTCCTTCTGCTTGAGCGGATCACATCGGGTCGTTATTTTGAGCCATTGAATGATTATTTTTGGCAAAGAAATAGGATAAGGTCTGACAAATAGTCATAACATCGTGTCGTGATGTAAACATATCATGGGCAAACATTAATCGATATCATGATCTCACGTCCGGGACTAAGTAGTGGCAATATATACGATCACAAATATACGATCAAATACGTATACATGTGACCACATATGCATATATAAAAGAAATCGTAATATAAAATAGCAAAAAATGATGTAATCGAGATACGTAAGCCAGACATATACCCTCTACGCACACGAAACATCTAAAAATAAGGGTTAATCATAATACGCAATTGAGGTATTGACCTCATACGCATACAACACCAAACGCATATCATATACATACAAATCAAGGGAATGACCTCATACGCAAACGTAACATATGTTTGTGAACGTAATACGTAATTGAGGTATTAACCTCGTACGCATACAACACTAATCACATATTAAATATATGTCAAATGAGGTATTGACCTCGTGCACGTATGTAAATGTTTTATATAACCAATTAATTACCACTACAACATCATTGAATTAATGAAAAAAAAATACATATGACCATATACATGATTAGAAGGAAGAAGAAAGAATAGAAAAAAAAAACAAGAAAGATTACCGAAGTTCCTTTGTTGATCGTTGTCTGGATCAAGGCCGATGGCACATCGATCGATCACCATCAATCAAGAAGACAAAAAGACAACAAAAGAAACATTAGAACATGAGCTCTGATACCAACTATTAGAGATATGCCCTAATGTAAGCATATGATAAGGATAAAAGAATGATAGATAGATAGATAGAAAGGAGAGAGAGAAAGAAGGGTGCCGATCCACCCGACCACCCCCGAGCGAAGGAATCGAGACGGACTCGAGCCTCGATCGACGTCCCATACCACCGTCGTGGCATCGAGTCGTACCTGGTGCTGGCACGCTTGCTACAAGAGTTGACCCACCACAAGAACAGAGTCTCGACGTAGTCAAAAGATGATGAAATGAGGGTAGCTAGGCCTCTTATTTATAGCGATACCCAAGGCCCTCAAGCAAGTTCACAATTGACCTAATGGGTTGTCTCAATCCTGAGGATTAAAAGTAATCCTCCCCTTCTTTACACTCTCGTTTAACCCTCACACTTATCCACGTGTATAGAATACTACGGTAAATTCTCACCACGGGATATTATATGGTCATGCTCGTAACAACTGGTGAGTTGTGGCACAAAAGACTGTGTCACATGAGTGAGAAGGGGATGAAGACTCTTGCCGAAGACAACCTCATTCCGGTGAACGACATGAAACTTGAGAAGTGCAATGATTGCTTGGCCAGCAAGCAAAACCAAACCTCCTTCCAATCAAGACCACCGATGAGACGGAATGCACCACTGGAGTTGGTGCACACCGATGTGTGTCAAGTGGACACGAAGTCACATGCCAGATCGCAGTACTTCGTGACGTTCATAGATGACCACGACTGGAAGTTGTGGGCCTCACCACTGAAGACAAAGGATCAAGTGTTATCCGTCTTCAAGGAGCTCCACGCGAGAGTGGAAAGAGAAACCGATTGGAAGTTGAAGGCCGTTCGAGCGGACAACGGAGGAGAATACCAGGGGCAGTTCAAGGAGTACTACCAGTCGAAGGGAATCCGGCTCGAATTTACCGTGCCGAAGACGCCGGAATTGAACGGGTTGGCCGAACGGATTAACCGAACCGTAATGGAGAGAGTCCGGAGCATGCTCTCCGAGAGAAAAGAGCCCCCCGGAGATTTCCGGATGTAGAGCATGTGTTCCTAACCGATGAGGGGGAGCCGGAGAGCTTCGAAGAAGCAAAACGAGACACCCATAACTGCAAGTGGTTGAGTGCCATGCAAGATGAGATGGATTCCCTGCATAAGAACTACACATATGAACTAATGGAGGAACAAGTGGGTGTGCAAACTCAAACCGGGAGATGCCGAAAATCCACCAAGGTATAAGGCCCAAATCGTGGTGAAGGGCTTTCAGCAGAAGAAAAGAGTGGATTTCGATGAGATCTTTCCCCCGGTAGTAAAGATGACATCTATCCAGATGGTATTGGGTATAGCGGCAAGCATGGACCTCGAGGTAGAGCAACTGGACGTCAAGACGACATTCCTACATGGAGACCTCGAAGAAGAAATCTACCTGCATCAACTGGAAGGATTTGAGAAGAAAGGGAAGAAGCACCTAGTGTGACGGCTGAAGAAGAGCCTATACAGACTGAAGCAAGCCCTCCAGCAATGGTACCGGAAATTCGATTCCTTCATGACCGACCAAGGGTACCACAAAATGCAAGCCGATCACTGCGTGTTTGTGAAGAAATTTGACGGAGGAGATTTCTTGATACTCCTCCTATATGTGGATGATATGTTGATCGTCGGGCGAGACCAAGGAAAGATTCGGATAGTGAAGAAGGCTCTGAACCAGACCTTCTCAATGAAATACTTGGGTCCAGCAAGACAAATATTGGGAATGCACTTCATCCGGAACCGGTAGAAGAAGCTGGTGTGGTTGTCACAGGAGAAGTACGTGACAAATGTGCTTCAACGGTTCAACTTGTCGGAGGCGAAACTAGTCGGATCGGCACTTCCGGCAAACTGCAAGCTGTCCGGAAAACAAAGCCCGAGGACAAAGGCGGAGAAGACGGATATGATGAAGATACCATATGCCTCTACCGTCAGGAGCCTGATGTACGCAATGGTATGTACCCGGCCGAATATCGGATATGCAATCAGAGTGGTGAGTTGGTTCATGAGCAATCCTAGAAGAGAGCATTGGAACGCGGTGTCGTGAAGAATTTTGGCCAGAGGCGGAAACCGGGAAACATTGGCTACATCGGCGGGGTGCAGCGTGTGTACACACCCATGAACATTTAGTGTGAATATCGAGGGCGCCTTTATGGTGCCGAAGAGTAGTCAAGTCGGGACATACTATCTCATGTAAGTCGGGATTTATCCCACATTGTAACGCATCCCTCTCCTTGTTCTATAAAAGGAAGGGAACGCCCTTTGTGAAAGGGTTGCCCATTTTGCATTAGAGGGTATACCGTTAGGTTTAGAGTTTTCTTCTTCTTCTTCCTCTTCTTCTCCCCCTTCGTGTTCGCTTAGGGTTTGCTTCAGCTCATCTCCTGCGCAAGACCCCACTCGGCGCGACGAGCCCGTGAGCTCCCCGACGGCGGCTTGGCAGCAGACGACTATTGTAACCTACCTCAGTCCGGCTCGACGCCGGGAATGTATTTTTCCCTATATATATATATATATATATATATATATATGTTTGCTTGTGTATATTCGCGTCGTTATTGGCCTCGGGTGCTTACCCTTTCCTGCGTTTTCTGTGCATAAGGCGTGAGTCGGGTTGGGCTGTGTGTGTGTGTGCGTGTGTGTGTGTGTGTGTGTGTGTGTGTGTGTGTGTGCGTGAGTCGGTGTTAAGCACGCTCCCTCTCTTTCTCTCTCTCCCTTCGGTTGCTTCCAGTGTGCTTCTGGGATGCCCCGGAAACGGTGAACTACGACTTCCTACGCTCCGTCGCTCCCTAGTCCAAGACCCCCATGGTCCCGCCTTTCTCCACGCACGCGCGTAATAACACAACATCTTTGTTGAACCCGACGTGAAAGGCGGCAAGGGATGATGAAGTCGGAAGACGACGACCTTGCGGAGATGGTGGCCGAAGTGGTGTTGGAGTCGGCACGAGTGGTGATGAGGCGAGAAGCAGCGCAACAAGCGGTTGAGCGAGTGGTCGAAAGAGTCGGCCGTTTCAACGGGGACAAAGTCCCATCTTACTTGGAAGCCTACAATGCGGAAATGGAGGAGCGTGGCGTAGACGAGGCGTTGAGGCTGGAGTTCTTATGTTGGGTCGTAGTTGTCCGGATGCATGCGGAAGTAAAGGAGCTCCGTAAGGCTCATAGTTCGTGGGAGACCTTCGAAGAGGCGCTACTGAAGGCATACGGAGGACGGCGGAAGAGCCGGGGACGGCACGACTTCGACCAGTGGGTAGCATCGGCAAAAACCCACCAGGGCGCGACGAAGGCGTTCCGAGAGTTCGAGCGACGGCTTGCTCGGCTCCCGGAGCGGGGACAAGGTTTGGTGGGGGCGGACAAGGTCCTATTGTTCGTCAGGTCGATCGACCGAGCAGAATAGGAGGCCATCGAGATTGAGCTCGAAGACGATGACGGAGCGAATGGGCTTACGAAGGACTGGTCGAAGGTCAGAAGGGTGTGCCAACGGCTAGACAAAGAGCGAGCCGAGAAGGCTAAAAGGAAGGGACGCGACGGCGTGCCATCACAGCGGGAAGAGGCCGAACGGCAGAGAGAGTCGGCAAGGGTCGGCGTTGGGGCCAGGATTGCGGAGGCGTACGCAGCCCTCAAGGCGATGCTCGATGAGGAGGAAAGACGGGGGCCGCAAGCCGAGACTGAGAAGACGGACTTGCCCCACGCGACGGCAGAAGATCGGTACCACGGTACCACGGGAGAGGGTGCGGAACGAAACGCCCTCTCGACTTGCGGAGATAGAATGGCCAAGGACGAGGCCAAGATACAGATTGCGGAACCGGAACGTTGGGACCAGCGGTTTCGGGCGTGTCAGCCCGAGATCTCGGTCATTGGAGAAGCAAGCCTAGACGGGGCTTGCGCGATCGGTAAGAAGACGACCGCCGACCACGAAGAGCCGGTGGCTACGGACAAGGGCGTAAAACGGACGGGCGATTCTTTGTGTCTTCCCACACTTGGTCCCGAGACGATGGCAGTTGGGCCCGAGTGCCCACGTGAGTCCCAAGCGGAGGAAGGCGGCGGCGATAGACCAAGAATCACCGGCGAGACGATACGGGGAAGGAACGGACGAAAGCCCATGGAGCCAATTCCGGAGAACTCGACAATCAGGCCCGTATGCCCATGTAAGACCGAGGAGATGGATGGCAGTACCGAGGAGTCCTGGCACGATGGCAGCGAAGACGGATGGGAAACGGCCTGCGAGGAGGCCGAGGACGGACGCAGCACGATAAGATCGGCATTCCGGTACGGGTGGAGCGTAATCCGGTCGTGGATCGTTCGATCGGAGCCGGATTCGGCATGAAAGTGCCGATACGGAAGGGGGTGTGGGACGAGCCGCCCTCTTTTACATGGGGAGAAAGACCAACCAGGCGAAGGTCGAGATTTGGAAAGAGAATGAAAGCCGGTCCTATGGGATTCCTTACACTGATCTGGCTGCAGTTCCGGCGTGAGTCCTATAAGAGAGATCGGTGGCGACAGGAGAACGGGACTCAGCAATCCGGAGAAGGACGAACGGACCCGGACAAGAACCGGGCGGAACGGACTCCCGGATGACCATTCCAGGAGGGAGGAAGAGAGCAAGGCCTACGAAGAGGCCGAGGAGACGGTACGTCGGTACCACGGGAGAGGGTGCAGAGTAAACCGCCCTCTCGGCATGCGGAAAAGGACGACCCGGGACAGGGTCAGAAAATACGGAAGCGAGGTCTACGGAGGATCCTTCACACCGGTTCTAGAGACTTCGGCAGTCGGCAACGCGGTCGACGTAAGACCAAGATACTGACGGTGGCGACGAGGTGACGAAGGCAAGGGCTACGGATGGGCGGTCTACAGAGGATCCTTCACACCGGTTCTAGAGACTTCGGCAGTCGGCAACGCGGTCGACGTAAGACCAAGATACTGACGGTGGCGGCGAGGTGACGAAGGCTATGGGCGTAAGGAAGTCCGGTCCTACGGGATCCCCACACTTAACCAGAGACTCCGGTAGCTCGGCCAACGTGGCAACGTGAGACCGAGAGAGAAGGTTGGTGGCGGCGGGAAACGGGACCCGACTACACGGAAGACACAAGGAGAGTCCGGGAGGGACTCAAACAAACGACACCCGAATTTCGGCCAGCATAGAAACGGAGTCCGGTCCTATGGGACCCTCACACCGATCCGAAGACTCCGGCAGTTCGGCCAACGTGGCAACGTGAGACCGAGAGAGAAGGTTGGTGGCGGCAGGGAACGGGACCTGACGACTCGAGGTTTCGGAAGGAGCCAGTAGGGGCAAACACAGAAAGGTGTGTCAGGCCAGAAAGGCACACCTTGGACAGAATAAGAGTCTCGCAAGTGGCCATCGCGGGCCGGATCAAAGCGTGACTACGGGACAATGTTCGGCACGGGCGGTGCCGAACAAAGGAAACGGAAGACGGCACAAGAGAGGTGCCGGGAACGAGGTGACAAGTGCCTAGTGGACTGCACAGGGTCAGAGCCAGGGGATGGCAAGAGAGGCTGGAGGAGGATCCTCCACACTCGCTTCGTAGATCTCGGTAGCTCCGTTGAAGTAGCGAAGATTGACACGGCAAGCCCGGGGTGACAAGCTGGTGGGGGCAAGGGGACGACGGCAAGCGGAAGACTAAGGACCTATCGCGGCAGCACGAAGACGGGAAGGGCCAAGCGGGCTATTACGTGGTGTTCCTCGGATGCAAAGGACGCCGGTATGCGGGTGAACGACGATGCACGATCTGGCCAAAAAGGGGGCCGACAAGGTGTGCAATAAACCGGAGTGCGACATAGGCGGTGCCAAACAACGGGCGAGGGTACATGGCACACGGAGGTGCCGGAGCGGAAAGGCGAGCGCGGAGATAGGTTGCGCGGTTCGGGGGTATCGCGGAGAAGACTGGAAAGGGATCCCCACACCGTTCCGGAGACCATGGCGGTTCGAGCCGACGCGGCGATGTAAGCCCATGGAGAAGGAAGGTGGCGGCGAGAGGACGAGGGCAACGCAAAACAACAATGGGACGGCAATCAGGACGACGCGAATGATCAACGGAGGCCAAGCGGGCCGCTACGGGCGTTCCTCAAACGGAGGACATCGGGCATACGGCGGGAAGCGGGGAGTTCATACGGCCGAACAAGGGCCAACGGAAGTACGCGTACTATGGAGATCGCGGCAGAGAACCCATCGACGGGTCAGACGAGCCTACGGGGAGGTGAGCGCGAAGGAAGAATCGAAGCCGACGGATCAAACCGGCAGCGAGCCGAGATGCGGATCACGGAAGACCGGTTTCTCGCCGGCCGAAATCTCTCACCCTTCAACCAGATTTGGCACGTACCGGTGGACGTGCAGTTAGGTGGGGGCGGATGTCGTGAAGAATTTCGGCCAGAGGCGGAAACCGGGAAACATTGGCTACATCGGCGGGGTGCAGCGTGTGTATGCACCCATGTACATTTAGTGTGAATATCGAGGGCGCCTTTATGGCGCCGAAGAGTAGTCAAGTCGGGACATACGATCCCATGTAAGTCGGGATTTATCCCACATTGTAACGCATCTCTCTCCTTGTTCTATAAAAGGAAGGGAACGCCCTTTGTGAAAGGGTTGCCCATTTTGCATTAGAGGGTATACCGTTAGGTTTAGAGTTTTCTTCTTCTTCTTCCTCTTCTTCTTCCTCTTCTTCTCCCCCTTCGTGTTCGCTTAGGGTTTGCTTCAGCTCATCTCCTACGCAAGACCCCGCTCGGCGCGACGAGCCCTTGAGCTCCCCGACGGCGGCTTGGCAGCAGACGACTACTGTAACCTACCTCAGTCCGGCTCGACGTCGGGAATGTATTCTTCCCTATATATATATATATATACGTTTGCCTGTGTATATTCGCGTCGTTGTTGGCCTCGGGTGCTTACCCTTTCCTGCGTTTTCTGTGCATAAGGCGTGAGTCGTGTTGGGCTGTGTGTGCGTGCGTGCGTGCGTGTGTGTGTGTGTGTGTGCGTGAGTCGGTGTTAAGCACGCTCCCTCTCTTTCTCTCTCTCCCTTCGGTTGCTTCCGGTGTGCTTCTGGGATGCCCCGGAAACGGTGAACTGCGACTTCCTACGCTCCGTCGCTCCCTAGTCCAAGACCCCCGTGGTCCCCCCTTTCTCCACGCACGCGCGTAATAACGCGACAGCGGTCAAGTGGATACTTCGGTATCTGAAAGGCACCCCGACTATGTGGCTCTGGTTCGGCTCCGGTAATCCCCAACTTGACGGATTCACGGTGTCGTGATGTTGCACGTCTTGTGGGAGAAAATGTGAAAAAGTGTGGTTCCATGCACATTACACAAATACTTGTAAAAATGAAAATAAATCAATAATAAATAATCCTAGAGCCTAATGGCATTCATTGAGTGTGTACAGACGAGTGCAAGTAAGATTTGAACCTTGCACTTCCAAGATAGGAGGCAATTAGCTTACCACTAAAGCTACTACTAAATGCTTTAGATTTTGTATATTTCCTTCCCATATTCAATATTCCATAGGAAACAAACGTACAAAATTGTGTGCACAAAACCATGGTTTTATGCATGTCATAAGCAAAACTGTGTGCACAAAACCACGGTTTTAGCCCATGGTTTTGTGCATGTCACAAGCATGCACAGACTATAAAAGCCTCTAGTTGGGCTTGTGTAAGGGGGGCTCAATATGTGATATCACCAACACCACTAACATCAATATTTAATTAGATTCGTCTTTATCTTCTTGATATTTTTCTACTTCTCAAGTGAATAAATTCCATCCAATCTTACATTGATCGTCATCTCTTCGATAATTCCGCGAACTTCCGCCCCAGTCCAAGACCTCGGTGGTCGCTCGAGTAGCACACGTATGCGCAAATCTTCGCGACATCACTTGGTGAACCCGGCGTGAAGAAGCGGTAGGAAGGATCAAGACGAGGATCGACCAATACTTGGAGATCGTGTCCTCAACCAATCAAGCGGGAGAGTTTGAAAGGATGATGCTAATCGTCAAACAAATGATGAGATCTCGGAACAACGATGCGACCATAGAGAAGGTTGTTGACTGTGTTGTGGAGCTCAAGGGTCAATTTGAAGGAAGGAACATTACAAAGTTCCTTGATGCATACAGAAGGGAGATGAATCAGAGGGATGTGTGTGAAACACGTCAAATCTCGAGTTTCAAGCGAGTTGCCGCCAACAATGTCCAAAGACGGGTCATCAAGCTTCAAGAAAGGAAGACAACGTGGTCAGAGTTTGAAAGAGCAATATTAGCGGAGTTTGTGATGGAAGACTTGTTGAGGATGACTCGACATGTCTTGATGAAGTGGATAGAAAAGAAAAATAAGAAGATGAGCGCCTCGAGGGTATACGATGAGTTCGACCAGATGTTTAGTCGTCTCCCCACCACGGACCAAGTGTTGCTTGAGGAGGACAGGACTTTGTACTTCCTCAAAGCCGTGGATATGAAGAATAGATGAGAATTGGGAACTCTCCTCGAAGATGATACCCAAGTGAACGGTGTCGCGTTGTTACGCGCGTGCATGGAGAAAGGCGGGACCACGGGGTTCATGGACTAGAGAGTGATGGAGCGTAGGAAGTCGTGCTTCACTGTTTCTAGGGCATCCTAGAAACACACCGGAAGCAACTGAAGGGAGAGAGAGAGAGAGAGAGAGAGAGAGAGAGAGAGAGAGAGAGCGTGCTTAACACCGACTCACGCACACGCACACGCACACGCACATAACCCGACTCACGCCTTATGTACAGAAAACGCAGGAAAGGGTAAGCACCCGACGCCAACAACGACGCGAATATACACAGACAAACGTGTATATATATATATATGAAGGGAAGAATACATTCCCGGCGTCGAGCCGGACTGACGTAGGTTACAGTAGTCGTCCACTGTCAAGCCACCGTCAGGGAGCTCTCAACTCGTCGCGCCAAGCGGGGTCTTGCACAGGAGGCCGAACCAAGAAAACCCTAAGCGAAACATGCAGAAGGAGAAGAAGAAGAACCTAACTCTAAACCTAACGGTATACCCTCTAATGCAAAATGGGCAACCCTTTCACAAAGGGCGTTCCCTTCCTTTTATAGAACAAGGAAAGAGATGCGTTACAATGTAGGACAAATCCCGACTTACATGGGATCGTCTGTCCCGACTTGACTACTCTTCGGCGCCATAAAGGCGCCCTCGATATTCACACTAAATGTACACGGGTGCGTACACACGCTACACCCCGCCGATGTAGCCAATGTTCCCTGGTTTCCGCCTCTGGCCGAAATTCTTCACGACATCCGCCCCCACTTAACTGCACGTCCACCGGTACGTGCCAAATCCGGTTGAAGGGTGAGAGATTTCGGCCGGTGAGAAACCGGTCTTCCGTGATCCGCATCCCGGCTCGCTCCCGGTTCGACCCGTCGGCTTCGATTCTTCCTTCACGCTCGCCTCCCCGTAGGTTCGTTTGACCCGTCGATGGGTCCTCTGCCGCGATCTCCGTAGTACTCGTACTTCCGTTGGCCCTTGTTCGGCCGTATGAACGCCCCGCTTCCCGCCGTATGACCGATGTCCTCCGTTTGAGGAACGCCCGTAGCGGCCCGCTTGGCCTTCGTTGATCATTAGCGTCGTTCTGATTGTCGTCCCATGTCGTTTCGCGTTGCCCTCGTCCTTTCGCCGCCACCTTCCTTCTCCATGGTCTTACATCGCCGCATCGGCTCGAACTGCCATGGTCTCCGGAATAGTGTGGAGGATCCCTTCCCGGCCTTCTCTGCGCATGCCTTCCCGCTCCGGCACCTCCATTTCTATGCTACATACCCTCGTCCGTTGTTTGGCACCGCCTGTGCCGTACTCCGGTTCATTGCACGCCTCGTCGACCCCTTTCCCGGCCTGATCGTGCATCACTGCTCACCCGCATACCGGTAGTAGCCCGCTTGGCCCTTCCCGTCTTCGTGTTGTTGCAACAGGTCCTGAGTCTTTCGTTTGTCGTCGTCCCCTCGGCCCCACCTACTTGTCATCCCGGCTTGTCGTGTCAGTCTTCGCTACTTCGACGGAGCTACCGAGATCTACGAAGCGAGTGTGGAGGATCCTCCTCCGGCCTCTCTTGCCATCTCCTGACTCCGACCCTGTGCAGTCCACTAGGCACTTGTCACCTCGTTACCGGCACCTCCCTTGTGCCGTCTTCCGCTTCCTTCGTTCGGCCCGCCCGCGTCGAACACCGTCCCGTAGTCACGCTTCAATCCAGCCCGCGATGGCCACTTGCGAGACTCTTATTCCGTCCCAGGTGTGCCTTTCCGGCCCGACACACCTCCCCGTGTTTGCCCCTACCGGCTCCTTCCGAAACCTCGTGTTGTCGGGTCCCGTTCCCTGCCGCCACCGTCCTTCTCCCTCGGTCCCACGTTGCCACGTTGGCCGAACTGCCGGGGTCTCCGGATCGGTGTGAGGGTCCCATAGGACCGGACTCCGCGTCTATGCTTGCCGAAATTCGGGTGTCTTTTGTTTGAGTCCCTCTCAGACTCTCCTCGTGTCTTCTGCGTAGTCGGGTCCTGTTTCCCGCCGCCACCAACCTTCTCCCTCGGTCTTACGTTGCCACGTTGGCTAAACTACCGGAGTCTCCAGTTAAGTGTGGGGATCCCGTAGGACCGGACTTCCTTACGCCCATTGCCTTCGTCACCTCGCCGCCACCGTCAGTATCTTGGTCTTACGTCGACCGCGTTGCTGACTGCCGAAGTCTCTAGAACCGGTGTGAAGGATCCTCCGCCGACCGCCAATCCATACCCCCTTTGCCTTCGTCACCTCGCCGCCACCGTCAGTATCTTGGTCTTACGTCGACCGCGTTGCCGACTGCCGAAGTCTCTAGAACCGGTGTGAAGGATCCTCCTTGGGCGTTCATCGCCTTCTTGACCCTGTCCTGGGTCGTCCTTTTTCGCATGCCGAGAGGGCATTTTGTTTCGCACCCTCTCCCGTGGTACCGACGTACCGTCTCCTCGGCCTCTTCGTAGGCCTACTCTCTTCCTCCCTCCCGGAATGGTCATCCGGGAGTCCGCTCCACCCAGTTCTCGTCCGGGTCCGTTCGTCCTTCTCCGGATTGCCGAGTCCCGTTCTCCTGTCGCCACCGATCTCTCTTATATGACTCATGTTGCCACGTCGGCCGAACTGCAACCGGATCGGTGTAAGGAATCCCATAGGACCGGCTTTCATTCTCTTTCCTTCTCTCGACCTTCGCCTGGTCGGTCTTTCTCCCCATGTAAAAGAGGGCGGCTCGTCCCGCACCCTCTCCCGTATCGGCACCTTCATGCCGAATCCGGCCCCGATCGAACGATCCACGACCAGATTCTGCTCCATACGAATCAGAATGCCGATCTTCTCGTGCCAATTCCGTCCTCGGCCTCCTCGCAGGCCGTTTCCCATCCTTCTTCGCTGGCATCGTGCCAGGACTCCTCGGTACCGCCATCCATCTCCTCGATCTTACATGGGCATACGGTCCCGAATGCCGAGTTCTTCGGAATTGGGTCCGTGGGCTTTCGTCCGCTCCTTTCCCGTATCATCTCGCCGGTGATTCTTGGCCTTTCTCCGCCGCCTTCCTCCGCATGGGACTCACGTGGGCATTCGGGCCCGACTGCCATCGTCTCGGGAGTAAGTGTGGCAAGACACAAAGAATCGCCCGTCCGTTTTACGCCCTTGTCTGTAGCCACCAACTCTTCGTGGTCGGCAGTCGTCTTCTTACCGATCGCGCAAGCCCCGTCTGGGCTTGCTTCTCCAATGACCGGGATCGCGGGCTGACACGCCCGAAACCGCCGGTCCCAACATTCTGGTTCCGTGATCTATATCTCGGCCTCGTCCTTGGCCGTTCTATCTCCACAAGTCGAGAGGGCGTTTCGTTCCGCACCTTCTCCCGTGGTACCGTGGTACCGATCTTCCGCTGTCGCATGGGGCAAGTCGGTCTTCTCAGTCTCGGCTTGCGGCCTCTGTCTTTCCTCTTCCTCAAGCATCGCCTCGAGAGCTGCGTACGCCTCCGCAATCCTGGCCCCTACGCCGACCCTTGCCGACTCTCTCTGTCGTTCGGCCTCTTCCTGCTGTGATGGCACGCCGTCGCGTACCTTCCTCTTCTTAGCCTTCTCGGCTCGCTCGTTGTCTAGCCGTTGGCACACCCTTCCGACCTTCGACCAGTCCTCCGTAAGCCCATTCGCTCCATCATCGTCTTCGAGCTCAATCCCGATGGCTTCCCGTTCCGCTCGGTCGATTGACCTGACGAACAATAGGACCTTGTCCGCCCCCACCAAACCTTGTTCCCGCTCCGGGAGCCGAGCAAGCCGTCGCTCGAACTCTCGGAACGCCTTCGTCACGCCCCGGTGGGTCTTTGCCGATGCTACCCACTGGTCGAAGTCGTGCTGTCCCCGGCTCTTCCGCCGTCCTCCGTATGCCTTCAGCAGCGCCTCTTCGAAGGCCCCCCACGAACTATGAGCCTCACGGAGCTCCTTTACTTCCGCATGCATCCGGACAGCCACGACCCGACAGAAGAACTCCAGCCTCAACGCCTCGTCTACGCTACGCTCCTCCATTTCCGCGTTGTAGGCCTCCAAATAAGATGGGACTTTGTCCCCGTTGAAACGGCCGACTCTTTCGACCACTCGCTCAACTGCTTGTTGCGCTACTTCTCGCCTCATCACCACTCGTGCCGACTCCAACACCACTTCGGCCACCATCTCCGCAAGGTCGTCGTCTTCCGACTCCATCCTCCCTTGCCGCCTTTCACGTCGGGTTCACCAAATATGTCGCGTTGTTACGCGCGTGCGTGGAGAAAGGCGGGACCACGGGGGTCATGGACTAGAGAGTGATGGAGCATAGGAAGTCGTGCTTCACTGTTTCTGGGGCATCCCAGAGACACACAGGAAGCAACCGAAGGGAGAGAGAGGGAGAGAGAGAGAGAGAGCATGCTTAACACCGACTCACGCACACGCACACGCACACGCACACACGCACAACCCGACTCACGCCTTATGTACAGAAAACGCAGGAAAGGGTAAGCACCCGACGCTAACAACGACGCGAATATACACAGACAAACGTATATATATATATATATATGAAGGGAAGAATACATTCCCGGCGTCGAGCCGGACTGATGTAGGTTACAGTAGTTGTATGTTGTCAAGCCGCCATCGGGGAGCTCTCAGCTCGTCGCACCGAGCGGGGTCTTGCACAGGAGGCCGAACCAAGCAAACCCTAAGCGAAACACGCAGAAGGAGAAGAAGAAGAACCTAACTCTAAACCTAACGGTATACCCTCTAATGCAAAATGGGCAACCCTTTCACAAAGGGCGTTCCCTTCCTTTTATAGAACAAGGAGAGGGATGCGTTACAATGTGGGATAAATCCCGACTTACATGGGATCGTATGTCCCGACTTGACTACTCTTCGGCGCCATAAAGGCGCCCTCGATATTCACACTAAATGTACATGGGTGCGTACACACGTTGCACCCTGCCGATGTAGCCAATGTTCCCCGGTTTCCGCCTCTGGCCGAAATTCTTCACGACAACGGGCTTGTGGCAAATTGGGCTGCGATGAAGAGAGCGTGCAACAAGATCGATAGGCATCATCAATGGCTTGAAGATATTGACTTGGTAAGGTCAAACATAGAAAAAACAAGACCATCTAAAGAATTCTAGTTGCCTAAACAAAGCAACCTACATGAAAAGAAGATTGATGATGACTCGAGGACGGAGAAGGCGCTTTCGAGGGAGGATGAATGTTTCGGAACATGTGTTGTGTTTGAAACATCGGATGATGAAGGAGCAAGCTTAATCGAAGCTTGCATCAATGGAGATAAAGAGTGTGAGGCTAGCGTAATTGAGGATCTAGCCACTAAAGACGACATCAAGGAGGTGACTATGAACAAGACAACAAGCGTCGAGAACGACCATGGCCAGATTTTCTCCGCACTTGTTCCAGAGACTTGGGCAATTGCGTCCAAGAACCAACATTAGACCCAAGTGACGGAAGGTGTCGGTGAGGAGCCGAAGGTCAAAATGAATACATGCGACGAAGAGGGAAGCATAATCGAGGCTTGCTCGATCAAGAGGGTTAATGGGTACAAGGCCCATGAGTCTATAGAGGTAGCCAAGAAAGAAAACATCGAGTCGGAGGTGGCTCTGAACAAGTCAATGGAGAAAGGTCGTGTCGAGACTTTCCCACCACTAATTCTAGATACTTCGGCGGTTGCGTTCGAAAGGCAACGTGAGACCGAAGAGACGGAAGCTGGCAGAGAGAAAAGAAAGGTCAAAGTCAATGCATACGATGAAGAGATAGCCGAGAAGGTGCCTATGGGCGAAACAACAGAGGACGGTAATACCAACGATTCTTGCCCACTAATTCTAGAGACTTCGACGGTTGTGTCCGAGAACCAACATGAGATCGAAGAGACGGGAGGTGGCAACAAGGAATGTAGAGCCGGAAGTGAGTTCACACGGAAGATGATCCGACCGGAATTCCGGCCTACACAAAAGCCAAACCAAGTGGAAGTGGATTCGGCCGAAATCTAATTGGTCGAGCCTGACCCGGATGGAAATCATTCCAGTCGGAAGCCGATCAGACGAGACCGATCCGGAAAGAAGCTAATCTGACTCAATCGGAGGTCGAATCAATCGAGGCCGGTGAACATGAGGAAATGGAAGCCAACCCGGACCGAAACCGATCGGTCGAACCCGACCCGGAAGGGGGCCGACTCGGTCAAAACCAATCAACCGAGTCCAATTCAGCCGAAAACAAATCTGAACGGAAGCCAATCCAACCGAAAGCCGATCAGCCAAGACTAATCTGGAAAGAAGTCAAGGTTGATGAAGACAAGGAAGAGGCCAAGCAAGCACACTACCATGGATGACAAGGGCTAAATGACCCAAGCAGATTTGAAGGTTGTTACCGATGATGAGATCTCTACTAAGGAGGGCTCTAACATGAAGATCATCAACTCTAACACGAGATTGTACGACGAAGGTGGACGAAGTGCGGAGTGCCTTGACCAAGGAGATGGTCGGGACGAAGGTGGAACATGCATAAAGCCTAAATGGTTATATGCTCGGAAGGAGAACAAGGGGCCATGACAATTGGTCATGGTAAAGCAAAGAATGAGCAAATGATATGGTGTATTGGGTGGCGACAATGGTTCGAGCGAAGGGAATGGACATGCTTGAAATGGAGGAATCGTAATAATCACCATAGCCGAAATCTCACACTCTCTCTTCTTGGCATGTACCAGAGGATGTGCGGTTTGGTGGGGGATGTCATGAAGATTTTCGGCAACGGTGTGAAAATTGTGTGCAACAAACAAAATCGAGAAGGTGCAATGTGCACGTGTGAAAGGGGTGGAGGCCACACACATATGCTAGCATGTTGTAAATAGGACTGAAATGAGAATCGTAAAAGAAAAGCTAGATGTAAAGTTAAACATGTGCACGTGTGATGTGTGCTCAATTGTAAATATAAAAATAAGACTAAAGCCTACTAACATTTAAGTGCATACATAGGGGTGGATGCAAGGCTTGAACCTTGCACCTCCAAGATAGGAGACAAATTAACTTACCACTAAAGGCACTACTAAGTGCTTTAGAATTTGTATATTTTCTTTTCATATTCAGTATTTTGTAGGAAACAAAACATATAGAAACCGTGGGCACAAAACCATGGTTTGAGCTCGTGGTTTTAACCCATGGTTTCAGCCCGTGGGTTTAGCCCATGGTTTTTGCATGGAGAGACCTATAAAAGCCTATAGTTGGGCTTGTGTAAGGAGGCAAGTGATGTAAGTAAAACAGAAATTTTTAATCAAAGATCTGAGTTATCCTAATGGTGATGTATCTTGTCGGATTCGGATATGTTGGTTGATGCAGATACAAGCCAGTCGACATCCAGATATGTCATGACTTATGTAGGGGGAGTTATCTCGTCGCAATCGAGACTACAAAAGACGGTTGCGTTGTCAACCACGGAGGCAAAGTACATGGCAGTTGTGGAAGCCGGCAAGGAGATAATCTGGATGAAGGACTTCATTGAAGAGCTAGGGATCCAACAGGAGGAATACCAGCTCTACTGCGACAGTCAAAACGTCATCCACCTTGCAAAGAACGCGGCCTACCATTCCCAGACGAAACATATCCAACGAAGGTACCACTTGATCCGCGAGAGAGTAGAAGATCAAGAGTTCGTGCTGACGAAGATCCACACGGAGGAGAACGGGTCGGACATGTTGCCAAGGTCCTGACAACCGACAAGCTAGACGTGTGCCGAAAGCGGATCGAGCTGACAAGATATCCCATGCCAGAGTGAAGGGGGAGATTGTTGGGAAATTGGTCTCTCCGGATAGGATCTGGTGATGAATAAAGGGGACCCAGTGAGAACCGGAAGAGATGCGGAAACCGGAGGAGACCCAGTGAGAACCGAAAGAGAAGACATATTTGTAAATATGTCTTGAGTAAGCCTATTGAGGCTATATTTGTAAATAGCCCTAAGTTCATATTTAAGTATAAATATGACTTAGGGCAATCACTTTGTACAATGTTGTTGTTATTGTCATATTGTAATACAGAGAGAGCTACAGAGAGAGAGAGTGTGTGTGTGTGTGTGAGATACAAAGCGACACTCTGTTGTAACCGCCGGTTGCCGAAGATACAGAGCTCGAGGTTGTTGCCTCTAAGGGTCTAATTGTACCTTTCTCCTATAGTGATAGTTGGATTCTGTGGCTCCCGTGGTTTTTTCCCATTTAGGGTTTTCCACATAAACATCCTGTGCATTTCCTTTGTGTACTCTCCACTTCCCATTTCTGTGTTTCATTCTCAGAGAAGTGTTCAAGACTCGGTTGTGGCCGAGCAATATTCCGCGTTATTCTCTTCACTTTGTGATTCAGTCGACTCAATAAGCGTCAATGTGGATGATTCCGAGATGGTGCAAATATGCCTCAACGACCTCGCACCACGGTGTCATGAAGATCTGTCACTACGTGCGGATCGTGAGGCGGAACCGTCGGGGTTCTGGACCGGAAGGATTCGAAGTTCACACAAGCTTTAGCAAGAAAGTATTTACGATAGATTGAAAGAGAGAGAGATTGAGATAAGATAAAACGCTTGACTTTAGATTGAGAGAGAGATTAAGATTAAACTTTGATTTTAAATTTGAAGAACACGATTAATACATCAATTGGATAACAAATTTTCTTCTTAATATTAATTTTGATATAAAGTACAAAGCTCTTGATAAAAAATTTACATTTTTTTCTTTTATGCACAAAATACTATAAGGCTTTTGGACCAAACATCTTTAAGACACCATGCACCGCGATCAACCGACCCGACCGATCCGTCCGATTTGCATCTGTTTGGTTCAGCCCAGTTTGCATCCCGATGTTGCCGGCTCACCGGCTCCACCGCCGATTGCCGCCAGCTTACCGTCGCTTGCTCACCGGCTCCGTCACTGATTGTCGCCGACTCACCATCGCCGGTTCATCGGCTCCATCGCCGATTGCCGCCGGCTCACCAGATCCGTCGTCGGATGCCAGTAACCGGGTTTACCGACATCTGTCATAACTAGACTCGAACCCATAACCTTTTGTTACACAGGTCAAGACTTTACCATTAGGTTATGAATTGTAATTTGAAGGATATTATTTTCATTTAGGTTTTATTAGGAAATTGATGTATATTCCAGATTTCTCTGGAACATTCTAGAAACTTCAGGAGTATTCCTGAAGACACTATAAAAGGAGGCGCAAGGCATTAGTTCGAACCAAATCGGTTCAACGCCAGTCTTAAGCCTTCTAACCACTGTTGTATATCTTCCTTCATATAATACATATATCTTTCGCATCATCATTCTCTCTCTCTCTCTCTCTCTCTCTCTCTCTCTCTCTCTCATTCCTTCTCTCAAAGTTCGACACCTCTCATAGTACTAATCCTTCTCTGTCTTAGTACTATTCCCCGACAATAGTACTAATCCTTCTTTCAGTACTAATTCCTTCTCTGCCTTAATAGAGTTCCTGACAGTTTGAACCGATTTTCCTCGGTGCCTGTCTGGTCTTTTCTCTCCCTCTTCCTTCTGTCTCCCTCCTTTCCTATTAGTCTCTTATTCCCCTTTTCCTTCATCCCATGGCCACCGTTAGCGCTGAAGAGTATCAATCCGTTTTCTCGGAATTTCAATGCTTGAAAGAGAAGTTTCATGCTTTGGAACAAGAAAATCAACGCTTGTTGGGGGATCTTCAGCAAATTTCCTTAGAAAAGCAGCAAACGCAACAACAGCATGGGGAACTTGCGTTACGCGTGCAACAACTCGAAGCAACCATCGTAGCAATGCAACAACAAGGGCACGGAGCACAAGGGATTCATAAAGAACCCAAGATTGGCCTTCCCACGAAGTTCGATGGAACGCGATCGCAGTTTAGAGGGTTTCTTAACCAGGTACGGTTAGTTATTCAAATGCATCCGTCCCGATATCCCACCGATGCATCACGAGTGGGTTTAGTAGGCACGTTGTTAAATGGCTCAGCATTAGCATGGTTCGCTCCGCTACTAGAAAAGGAATCTCCAGTACTAAATAATTTTGAAGAATTCATAAGTGAGTTTAAAGCATGTTTTGGAGATACTGACAGCATAAGGACTGCAATCAATAAAATCCGGCGATTACGCCAAGGTGACCGTCCAGCCTCCGCATATGCTGCAGATTTCCGCCTACTCGCCGCCGATATCCCCTGGGATGATCAAGCATTGATGGAGCAGTTCCGCTATGGTCTACGCAACGATGTCAAGGATTTACTCTTGACTTTCCCTGAAGAGCCAAAATCATTAACAGAAGCAATCAGTCGAGCGGTCAGATGTGACAACCGCCTCTTCGAGCGACGTTCGGAACGACAATTTCAGATGCCGAGGGCAAGATCCGAGCCTACCTATGCCTCAGTGGTAGCGAAACCTTTTCAAAGGGAGTCACATAATGCGCCTCCAGTAAGTACTCCAACTCCAATGGAAATTGACACTACACGTCGTCGTGGGCCGCTATCGGAGGAGGAAAAGCAACGACGCCGAACAAACCGATTATGCCTTTATTGCGGTGGACCAGGGCATATCGCGATAAACTGTCCCCATAGACCAAGAAGGCAGGTAAACCAAGTCGTTGTTAGTTCTGACTATACTAAACCCGAGTCTATTTCAGTAGGAATCTCTGATAGTCCTCATAGTCATAATAGTCCTAATAGTACTAATAGTCCGAATCTCGCAAACAAATTTGATATCCTTAGCCAATTAGAAGAAGAGTTAAACGACTAAGTCCAGCCAAAATAGGAGTCGTTTGGTTGGACAGCCCTAGATCTGTGCAGCCCATTAGTGGTTCCATTCCCTCTAAGCAAGTTAGTGATGTGTTCGTAGCCCAAGTAGCAGTTAGTACTAAAAGTACCCCTCCAGTACATACCTTAGCCCTTCTAGATTCCGGAGCTAATTCTTGCTTCATGGATAGGAATTTTGCCCGAGCTCATCAGATATCTCTCAGAAAGCTCCCATGTCCAGCCTCAGTAGTAGTCATTGATGGTCGTCCCATTGCTTCTGGTAATATCATAGAAGAGTCGGAACCCGTTAATATTGTCCTAGATAACTTAACATGTGTAGTATCATTTAATATTATTAGTATTCCAGAACATCCCATAGTTTTAGGATTACCATGGTTCGAGTTACATAACCCAGACATAGATTGGAGGACAAGGGAAATCCAGTTGCGACAAACCCAAGGATCTACCCAGAAGGTTGCAACCATTTCGCTACGTCAGTTGCGTGAGGAAGGGCGCAAGGAGGAAATGTTTCTCTTCGCAATATCAGTACAACCCTCCAGCACCACCAAAGAGGAGTCCACCGTTCAACTTCCCGAGAAGTATCATCAGTATGCTGATGTGTTCGATAAAGTACAAGCCAACACACTTCCTCATCATCGGCCGTACGATTGCGCCATCGACTTACAACCGGGAAAAGAGCCGCCATGGGGGCCGATCTACAATTTGTCACCAACCGAGCTAGAAGTCCTTCGAGCCTATATAGAGGAGAATTTGGAGAACGGTTTCATTCGGCATTCGAAATCTCCAGCCGGCGCACCCATTTTCTTCGTCAAGAAAAAAGATGGCTCGCTTCGACTCGTTGTAGATTACCGTGGCTTGAATAAGGTCACAGTAAGAAATAGGTATGCTCTTCCCCTTATCTCAAGTCTTTTAGAACGGATCAACGGTGCCAGGTTCTTCACGAAGATCGACTTACGAGGAGCCTATAACCTCGTACGGATCCGACCAGGAGATGAATGGAAGACCGCGTTTCGCACCAGATATGGGCACTTCGAGTATACGGTCATGCCGTTCGGACTCACTAATGCGCCGGCAGTCTTCCAGCACATGGCGAATGATATATTTCGAGATCTCTTGGATGATTTTTTGATCATCTATTTGGATGATCTACTGGTTTATTCAAAGACCCAAGAAGAACATGATTCTCATGTACTATTAGTACTAAAACGACTTCGAGAACATGGTCTGCATGCAAAGTTAGAGAAATGTAGTTTCGGGTGCAACCAAGTGGAGTTTCTCAGCTATGTCATCTCCTCAGAAGGCATATCTATGGACCCAGCCAAGGTCAAAACGGTGATAGAATGGCACACTCCGCGTTCGGTGCGGGATGTGCAATGCTTCCTAGGCTTTGCAAATTTTTACCGGAAGTTCATACAAAATTACTCAAAAATTGTGCTGCCTCTCACACAGCTCACCAGGAAGGGACAATCATTCATCTGGTCTAAAGAGACGGACATGGCTTTCGAGAGTCTTAAGAAGGCGTTTACATCAGCTCCAATTTTAGGTCATGTGGATCCGGAAAAACCATTCATTATCGAAGCTGACGCATCGGATTTCGCATTGGGGAGCATTCTGTCACAACAAGGTAACGACGAGAAGCTACATCCTGTGGCTTTCCACTCCCGTAAGTTTGACGCCGCCGAAATCAACTACGAAATTCATGATAAAGAGCTATTAGCAATAGTTGATTCTTTTATGCAATGGAGGCATTTCCTGGAGGGATCTCCTCATCAGGTCACTGTATTCAGTGACCACAAGAACCTTGCCTACTTTCAAGATGCTCGTGTACTGAATCGACGTCAAGCTCGGTGGGCCCACTTCCTCACACGCTTCGACTTCAAAATTACATATCGTCCGGGGAAGCACCAAGGGAAGGCAGATGCATTATCACGGCGTTCGTATCTAACACCACGTCCCGGTGAGCCAGCTTTCGATAACCAGAAGCAAGTAATCTTGGGTCCAGCACGACTGCAAGCAGCACAGGTCTTTGACATGCCCGTGGATTCCGACATTACCAATACTATACGTGAGGACTTGAAGACTGACGCTTTCGCCCAAGCTATACTAGCACAAATTGACCCCTCTCGAGCGTCATGTTCACAATCACAATCACCAGGTACGGATTATCGGCAATTCAAATACTGTGATGGATTACTCTTCTTTAAAGAACTTTTGTATGTTCCTAATGGTTCTTGCCGCCTTCGAGTAGTACAAAACTGCCATGACACATATACAGCAGGACATTTTGGTAGTACTAAAACATTAGATTTAGTACAACGATCATTCTGGTGGCCCCGTATGCGACAATTTGTCGAAGATTTTGTTCGGACTTGCGATACATGCTGCAGAGCGAAAATGCCAAGACATCATCCATATGGTTTATTAGAACCATTACCAATTCCAAGCAAGCCATGGCAATCCATTGCTCTTGACTTCATTACAGATCTTCCAGTCTCTAAGGGATTCAGTGCGATTCTCACAGTGGTGGATCGATATACGAAGATGGCTCATTTCTTACCATGTACTAAAGAAATATCTAGTGAAGACACCGCCGAAATTGTCATGCGGGAAGTATGTCGGCATCATGGACTCCCTGATAATATCATCAGCGATCGTGGACCCCAGTTTGTGTCAAAATTCTGGAAGCACCTTTTTAAAATGCTGAAGGTCACTTGTAACCTCTCCTCCGGCTACCACCCACAAACCGACGGTCAAGCCGAACGAACAAATCAGACACTGGAGCAGTATCTGCGGTGCTTTCTCAACTATCATCAGAATGACTGGGCAGATATTCTTCAGTTCGCCGAATTTGCCTATAATAACGCTATCCACGCATCGACTAAAGTCACGCCATTCTACGCTTATACAGGATATCATCCCCGGTGGTGTGTCCTTGAAACCCCAGAAGTGTCCACAAATCCTTGCGCGGAGGATCGTTTGGAGCGGTTACGCAAGATACAAGCGGATTTATCTACTCAACTCCAGCAAGCTCAACAATCACACAAGGACTACGCAGATCGTCATCGACTTCCATCCAGTTTTAACATTGGAGATCGGGTGTGGCTGCTACGACGACACATCAAGACTACTCGCCCATGTGAGAAGTTGGATTATCGGCGATTAGGTCCTTTCCGTATTATCGGGAAGATTAATGATGTCGCTTTTCGTCTCGAGCTACCTCCGCAACTTCGGATACATCCGGTGTTTCATAGTTCTCTCCTCGAACCCTATCACGAGAGCACTATCCCAGGACGTACTATACAACCACCACCTCCTATCGAGCTCGAAGATGGACCTGAGTATGAGGTCGCTGCCATCCTCGATTCCAAGATTGTTCGCAACAAGCTCTACTATCTAGTCGATTGGCTAGGATATAGTCCCAGCGAGCGTACTTGGGAACCGATCGAGAATGTGACCAATGCTCGTGCTCTTCTAGAAGACTTCCATCGACGATATCCCGAGAAACCGGGTCCTCAATCCAAAACGACTCGTGGAACTCGTCGTTTTAAAGGGGGGATAGTGTCATAACTAGACTCGAACCCATAACCTTTTGTTACACAGGTCAAGACTTTACCATTAGGTTATGAATTGTAATTTGAAGGATATTATTTTCATTTAGGTTTTATTAGGAAATTGATGTATATTCCAGATTTCTCTGGAACATTCTAGAAACTTCAGGAGTATTCCTGAAGACACTATAAAAGGAGGCGCAAGGCATTAGTTCGAACCAAATCGGTTCAACGCCAGTCTTAAGCCTTCTAACCACTGTTGTATATCTTCCTTCATATAATACATATATCTTTCGCATCATCATTCTCTCTCTCTCTCTCTCTCTCTCTCTCTCTCTCTCTCTCTCTCTCACTCACTCATTCCTTCTCTCAAAGTTCGACACCTCTCATAGTACTAATCCTTCTCTGTCTTAGTACTATTCCCCGACAATAGTACTAATCCTTCTTTCAGTACTAATTCCTTCTCTGCCTTAATAGAGTTCCTGACAACATCAATCGATCGCCGGTTCCGTCGCCGGATCGCCGATCACTAATTCTATTGCCGGTTGCCAGATCCATCCGGTCACCGATTGCCGGATGCATATGGTCACCAATCGCTAGCTCAATCCGGTTTCCGATTCTATCATCAACCGGTTTGAGTTTCTTCACCAACCGGTTCGGGCACTTAGCCACATCCAACGACTTAGCCACATATGTCCATCTAGACAAAAGTGGCTTAAGTCCAACTATTTTTTATTTGCTCTCAACACATAGATAAAATATGATGGATCTCAATCTGCTTATATAGCTGGAGCCTAAACTTTCCTATCTATGTGGGATATTTCACAGTTTTATTTTTCTCTTTTTCTTTTGCAAAACTTCATACCCACATAAGTTGACACTTAGATGTCTGTTTCTTATGTTGTAAAGTGCATCCGAAAGCTCTTCAAGACCTTCATCTTCCCGTACCAAGATATTAAGCTAATCTAAAATAGTATCTTCACTATTATTGTTTTATATTATTCATACTCGATTTCGTATGTTTTATGCGATTTTCACACCATTGCCGAAAATCTTCACGGCAACGGTTCGATGCGATGAGATCAACCGTTCTAGCAAGGGAGAATCCTCCCTATTTCTTTGATCTTCAATCAATGCTATTGGTTGAAGGAAATCATGTTCGAACTAAGAGCAATGCTTCGGAAGGCCACATTCTCTACACACACTCAGATGGAGGAAGAGGACGTGGTCGTGCAAGAAAAGGCTGATTCGGCCAAGGACAAGGCGGATGAGCTCTGACCGGAGAATATCCGCCCAGTCATCTTGGTGATAGCTTAGAAAACACTGAAGATATTGTTCCAGCGTTTGATTTGTTCGTTCTGCTTGTCTGCCTGTTTGCGGGTGGTAGCCGAAGGAGAGGTTACAAGTGACCTTGAGCATTTTGAAGAGGTGCTTCTAGAATTTCGAGACGAACTGGGGTCCACGATCGCTAATGATACTATCGGGGAGGCCATGATGCCGACGTACCTCACGCATGACAGTTTCAGCAGTTTCTTCACTAGTGATTTCCTTAGTACATGGCAGGAAATGGGCCATCTTCGTATATCAATCTACTACTGTTAAGATCACATTGAATCTCTTAGAAACTGGAAGATCTGTGATGAAATCTAGAGCAACGGATTTCCACGGCTTGCTTAGAATTGGTAATGGTTCCAATAAACCATATGGATGATGTCTTGGCATCTTTCCTCTGCAATATGTATCACATGTCCGAACATAAACTTCGACAAATCGTCGCATATGGGGCCACCAGAATGATTGTTGTACTAAATTTAACGTTTTAGTACTACCAAAATGCCTAGTTGTATATTGTGTCATGACAATTTTGGACTACTCAAAGGCAACAAGAACCATTAGGAACATACAAGCTTCTTAAAGAATAGTAATCCATCATGAAATTCGAATTGTCGATAATCCGTACCTGGTTGTTGCGACTGTGAACAAGAGGCCTGAGAGGGATCAATTTGTGCTAGAATGGCTTAAGTGAAAGAATCTGTCTTCAAGTCCTCACGTATGGTATCGATAATGTGGGATTCCAATGGCATATTGAAAACCCGCGTTGCTTGTAGTCCTGCCGGTCCCAAGATTGCTTGATTTTGGTTATCGAATGTTGGCTCACCGAGACGCGGTGCTAGATATGAGTGTCGCGATAACGCATCTTCCTTCCCTTGCTACTTCCCAAGACGATATGTAATTTTGAAGTCGAAACGAGTGAGGAATTGGGCCCACCGAGCTTGATGTCGATTTAATACACGAGCATTCTGGAAGTAGGCAAGATTTTTGTGATCATTGAATACGGTGACTTGATGACAAGATCCCTCTAGAAAATGCCTCCATTGCATAAAAGAGTCCACTATTGCTAATAGCTCTTTATCATGAATTTCATAGTTGATTTTGACGGCGTCAAACTTGCGTGAGTGGAAAGCCACAGGATGTAGCTTTTCATCATCGCCTTGTTGTGAAAGAATGCTACCCAAGGCGAAATCCGAAACATCTGCCTCAATGATGAGAGGTTTTGCCGGATCAACATGAGCTAGAATAAGAGCTGATGTGAATGCCTTCTTAAGACTCTCAAAAGCCATGTTTGTTTCTTTAGACCAAATAAACGACTGCCCCTTCTTGGTAAGTTGTGTGAGAGGCAGAATAAGCTTTGAATAATCATGTATAAACTTGCGATAAAATTTGGGAAAGCCTAAAAAGCATTGCACATCTCGCAACGAACGTGGAGTCTGCCACTCTATCATAGTTTTGACCTTAGCTGGATCCATAGAGATGCCTTCCGAGGAGATGACATAGCCCAGAAATTCCACCTGGTTGCACTCAAAACTACATTTTTCTAGTTTTGCATAAAGACCATGTTCTTGAAGCCATTTTAGTACTAACAGTACATGAGAATCATGCTCTTCTTGGGTCTTCGAATAAACTAGTAGATCATCCAAATAGACGATCAAACAAACATCTAAGCGATCTCGGAATATATCATTTGCCATGTGTTGGAAGATTGTTGGTGCATTAGTGAGACCAAATGGCATGACCGTATACTCGAAGTTCCCATATCTAGTGTGAAATTAATCTCCTAGTCGGATCCGTACGAGGTTAGATGCTCCTCGTAAGTCGATCTTTGTGAAGAACCTTGCACCATTGATCTGTTGTAAAAGACTTGAGATAAGGGGGAGTGCATACCTATTCCTGATGGTGACCTTATTCAAGCCAAAGTAATCTACGACGAGAGAATTGTGGATTCCTCTTTAGTGGTGTCAGAAGGTTTTATTGATACTACGAAGAGAAATATTTCTTCCTTGCGTCCTTCCTCACGCAATTGACGTAATGAAATGGTTGCAATCCTATGAGTATATCCTCGGATTTCTCTTGTTCTCCAATCTATGTCTAGGTTATGTAATTCGAACCATGGTAACCCCAAGACAATTGGATGGTCTGGACTACTAATTATATTAAATGATACTACACACACCAAGTTATCTAGGACAACATGAATCGGCTCTGACTCTTCTACAATTTTTCCGGAAGCAATGGGATGACCATCAATAACTACTACAGATGTTGGGCAAGAAAGTTTTCTTAGGGATATCTAATGAGCTTGGGCAAAATTTCTATCCATAAAGCAAGAGTTAGCTCCAGAATCTCAGAGTGCTATGACATGTACTGGAGGAATACTTTTAGTACTAACCATTACTTGAGCTAAGAACACATTGCTAACTTGCTTAGAGGAAATGGAACCACTAATGGGTTGCAGAGATCTAGGGATGTCCAACCAAATGGCTCTTATTTGGGCTGGACTTAATTGTTTAACTCTTCTTCTAGTTGACTAAGGATTTCAAATTTGTTTGAAAGGCTTGGGCTATTAGTACTATTAGGACTATCATATATTCCTACTAAAATAGACTCAGGTTTAGTACAATTAGAACTAGCGACTATTTGGTTTACCTGTCTTCTTGGCCTATGGGGACAATTCAATAGAAACATAGTCGACTTGCTCGGCGTCGCTGCTTTTCCTCTTCCGATAATGGTCTGCGACGACGTGTGGTGTCGATTTCCATCGGAGTTGGAGTATTTGCTAGAGACACATTATATGACTCCCTTGGAAATGGTTTTGCTATAACTGAGGCGTAGGTGAGCTCTGATCTTGTCCTTGGCATTTGGAACTAACGTTCCGAACGTCGTTCAAAAAGGCGGTTATCACATCGCACCACACAACTGATTGCTTCTGTTAATGACTTTGGCTCTTCGGGGAAAGTTAAGAGTAAATCTTTGACATCATTACGTAGGCCAAAATGAAATTGCTCCATTAATGCCTCATCATCCCAGGGAATATCGGCGGCGAGAAGATGGAAATCCGCAACATAAGCCGAGGTCGGCCGCTCACCTTGGCGCAATCTTCAGATTTTGTTGATTGTCGTCCTAATATTGTCAGTATCTCCAAAACAGGCTTTAAACTCGCTAATAAACTCTTCAAAATTATTTAACAAGGGAGAGTTTTTTTCTAACAGGGGAGCAAACCATGCCAAAGTCGTGCCACTAAGTAGCGTGCCTACTAGTCTCACTCATGATGCATCAGTGGGATATCGAGAAGGATGCATTTGAATCACTAAGCGTACTTGATTAAGAAAACCTCTGAACTATGATCGGGTCCCATCAAATTTAATAGGAAGTCCAATCTTGGGTTCTTTGTGAGCTCCTTGAGTGCTTGATCCTTGTTGTTGTAGTGATACAATAGTCGCTTCAACTTGTTGTACACGTAACGTCAACTCCCCGTGTTGTTGTTGTTTTTCTAAAGCTATTTGTTGAATATCCCCCAACGGACGGTCATTTTCTTGTTCTAGTGCTACAAACATCTCTTTTAAGCATTGAAGCTCCGAGAAAACAGATTGGTATTCCTAAGCGCTAACAGTTGCCATTTTACTAGGGAGGGTAAGAGGATTAGTATGAAAGGAAGGAGGGGTAAGAGGATGAGGGAAATCGGTTCGAACTATCAAGAACAGTACTAAGACAGAGAGGGAATTAGTATTAAAAGATGCGAATTAGTACTAAGAGAGAGAAAATGGTGTAGAACTCACGAGAGAGAGAGAGAGAGAGAGAGAGAGAGAGAGAGAGAATGATGATAACAAAAGATATATTATATTATATGAAGAGTAAGTACAAGAATACTATGAGGCTTAAGACTAGCTTTGAACCGATTTGGTTCGAAATAATGCCTTCTGCCTTCTTTTATAGTGTTTTTAGGAGCACTCCTAAAGTTTCTAGAATGTTCCAGAGAAATCTGGAAATATACATCAATTTTCTATAGTGAAATAATAAATGAAAATAATATACTTCGTATTACAATATATAGTCTAATGGCAAGGGCTCGACCCATGTAACATAAGGTCATGGGTTCGAATCTTGCCATGTCATGACAATCGCACTGGAACTCAATAAAGCATATGTTCAGATATCTGGTGGGCACAAAAGACCTTGGCATTCAATTCGACCCGATTGACACCTCAGGCATAGTCGACTATATCGACTCATGCTTTTCCAACTGTGTGGAGAGTCGAAAATCGACAACCGGATATTGATTTAAGTTCGACAATGGAGCAATCTCGTGGAAATCGAAACTTTAGGAGTGCACTGCCACATCAAGGACCGGCTCCAGTTGTCTACAGTGACGTGACTCGACTCTAGTTGTCTATAGTGACAGTCAGGGTGTTGTTGCTCTGTCGAAAAATCCGGTTCATCACAACGCCTCGAAGCACATCGACGTTTGATGTCACTTTGCTTGGGACTACATAATTTTAGGGGAAATCGGCCTTGAGAAGATATCTACAACCGATAATGTCGCAGATGGGATGACCAAGTGTCTTTCGGCGGATTGATTCTGATCCCTTCGGCACCAGATGGGCGTAACGAAGAATCAGTCTGATTAAGTCGGACACTTACAATGTTTTCAAAGTTCACCGACTCAAACGAAATTTCGATTTGCTCGAAAACTTTGTATCAATCTATATTGTACATTCATTTCAATTTATAGATTTTCGATGTATACATCCATTACGAGGAGTGTTGAATGCGGGTCTATAATGGATGTATTCACATTGTCTCCTTTTGTAAACACTAGGTCTAGGCTATTTATGTAAATAGTGAGAAGGGTAGTTGCCCTAAGTTATTCAGTATATAAACTGACTTTGTAACCTAGTTTTGAAGGTTGTTAAAATATAATTCATCTTGTGCCCAATGTGTCTCTCGATAGCGTTCTTGTAGTGCCTCCTTTCTTTGTCTTTGTTTCTGTTTCTGTTGTTGATGCCATCAATCTACCTTGATTGTATCTGTTTATGATTTTCTTCTAGAAGAGTGTTGAGATTGTTCTACACCTAGATGGCCCCGTTCACAACAATAAATGCGTAAGCTTTGCATCCAAAAATTCAAAGTCTTTCATAGGTCGGTTGTTTGTCTGACCATAGTGCCTATGGCACTTCAAGCCTAATTGCTTTCTATGGCGACAGGTTGATCAGATATACTACCGTCTGAAATGCTTCAACCCAGAACTCCAGCTTCAGTCCAGCTTGTTGGAGCATTGTCGTCACTCTCTCTTGGATCGTTTGGTTGATCCATTCTACCACTCCATTTTGCATGGTGTGTAAGGAAAGATCTTTTGATGCTGGATCCCTTTGTTAGACAGGTATTGCTTGAAGAATCGGGAGGTATATTCGCCTCCGTTGTCAGAACAAAGTGTCTTCACTCTATGTCCCAATTGGTTCTCTCCTTCTATTAACCATCGGGCGAAGATCTTGAGCGCTTCGTCTTTTGAACTAATCGAATGGGCCCAGACCTTCCGTGTACAATCATCGACAAACATGATGAAGTACCAAGAGCCACCTAGAGATCTTTCGAGCATCAGCCCACATATGTTTGTGTGCACAAGCTCTAGGGGTTGTCGTACCGTCTCATAATGGAGGGAGTGCGGACTTCGGGTCGGTTTCCTATATCGACAATGCTCGCAAAAGTTCGTCTTTGCTTGGAGTTTCGGAATGTAGCCAACCACCACCAACCGATCTAGGCTAGCTTGAGAGATATGGCTGAGTCGGCCATGTCGTAGTTTCGGGTCGGTCTTTTCGGCTACATTCACAACCCCTTCTGGATTGATTGCCATCATTGGATACAAGTTGGTGTACCTGTGTCCGGTTCCGATTCTTAGATTTCCTCAATTGATCATCCATGCCGACTCATTTAGAGTTGTTCGGTACCCGTCTTCGGCTAACATGTTGATGGAGACCAAACTCCTTTTTAGATTGGGTACGCGCCGAACTTGGTGCAGGGTGATCATGTTGCCATTCGGCAATCGGATGGGGACCTCTCCGATCCCTACGATTACACACTCCTGCCCATTTCCGAGTCGGACTGTGTCGTTGGCGTCAGTCGAATAGTTTGAAAACCATTCGTTGTTCGGGATTACGTGAAATGTGGCGCCAAAGTCCAGCAACCACGTGTGCACATCTTGTGCACTTTAGAGAACTTCTCTGATCATTGAGTCCTTTAAGGAACAGATTTCTCCCAATCAAGTGTCAACAACATTGACTTGGTTGCTGACTGGAGAGTGATGCGAGTCGGATCGTCGACCACTCTCTTTCCTTTTAATCGACCAGCAGTCAAAAACATTGTGACCAGCTTTTCTACAGTGGGTGCAAAATTCGCCTAATCTATTCATTCTCGACTTCGACCGCGGTCGAGACCCCTCGTTTTTTATCAACTGTGATTTCAATCGGTTCTGTTGGCTTGTTCTCTCGATCGACTCAATCAAGTGGTGGGCTTCTGCCGATTCGTCGATGGTGAGTCCCATCGATTTTCGCCAAATATCCTTGGTGAGGACTTGACCGATCGTCTCATCTAGATTTAAGATCAGACGACTATTGGCAAATGTCGTGCAAAATACCTCCCAACTCGTCAAATAGCTCAATAGGAGAGCAAGGGCTTTAACTTCTTCTTTGAAATTAATCCCTTGGGAGGAGAGTTCAAAGAACACCCAGCTCAAGGTGTTGATGTGGGAGGTTGCAAGATCTAACTCTCTCATCTTCATATTGAATAGATGTCAAATCAATATGAGTTTCAACGAGGACTTTTTCGTACACTGCTTGCAACTTTCGTTGCCACTGAACAACATATCACTCTGGTACCACTTGATGGAATGAATGCACAAAAGTAAGGACGTGTAGGTTATGTGTTCAACAAACACAAAGAATATGACAGAAGAAAAATGGAAATGTACTAGACACAATTTCAACTCTAATGGAAGCTTTAGTTATTCATTGTTCTCTCTCTCTCTCTCTCTCTCTCTCTCTCTCTCTCTCTCTCTCTCTCAGACTCAAGATACAAGAGTACTTTTTATAACGTTAGGTTATTGCTTATATATTAAGCCCTAACTCTTTAGACGGGTTCACACTAGGATACAAAGTAGAAGGAGTCGGCCTTTTATGCCGACACTGTCTCTCCCGTGTATTGTGTTAAGCTTCCATTAAACCTTCATCTCTGTTTTCTGTTGTTATCCGGCAAAGCCGGTTTTGTCTATGCTTCCGCACTTTCACTTTTACAGTGAAGCAAGATCTACACCACCCCCACAAAGCACATGGAGAACCTTGATTAGTGCATTAAGACATGTTTGTGAGAGGTTCCTTTTGGCATCTCCAAGACTCCCAAGTGTCTGCAATTTCACCAACGAAATGTTATTTATTATTGACCAAAAATCTCAATACGAGAAGCAATCCTATAATCGACATTTTTGAAGGACTCATAAAAAGAGCTTTTACCCACCTTGACCCTGTTGGTAATTCTCCGTTGATCAAACTCTTAAACTCTTTTCTGGGTATTTCTTCAAATATGCAGCCAAATCAGCCTCCCATATGGTTTCAAGATCTACTCCTATCTTGGTATTCTTACTCTAGAGGCTGAAATTGTTTCATTCATCGAAAATTCTACTTTGATGCTAGCACACATTTACATCTTCAAAGACCAAGCAGTATGTCCATCTTCTTGCAGCAGAGACATAGATGCACACATACGTACATACAATACATATTATGGCAGACATACAGATAATGTAAGTAAAAGGTATAAAATGAAATATAAAACCTACGCATGGGAGTTATACGCAATATGTGAAACCCTAAAAATCTTTTAAAGTAGAGAAGCGGGAGAGCGGGTAAAACCTTAGAAGTCAGGGAGAGGAGTCAGACTCTCTTGAATGGATGATGATGTTGATGGCAAAAGAAGAAAAAAAATGAATGAAGTTATAACACATTGAATATCTAAAAGAGAAGTAGGAGGAAGAGGATCAAGGAAGTTGAAAGAGATGTTACTGAAAGGAGACGACAACAACATTGAACCCTAAAACCATATACCATTTGCTAGGGTTTCAATTTGGGCAATCGTCTTCTTCATTTTCCTGTCCTCGCTCACCACAAAAATAAAATCTCACAATTCTCCGGCATTAATGTGTATCCCCAATGAGTCGGACTCCCATTATGTGTTGGGCTCCTGCGATTTGAATGGCCGGGCTCCCTGAGCTCCCAACGAAGTGAATTTTTTATAGCGCACTTTTTTTATCCAAGTCGGTCCATGGCCACGATTACCTCGCCAGGCCTCTTTATGATTTGGTAGCAGTTAGACACATTGACGTGTGTGTGTGTGTGTGTGTGTGTGTGTGTGTGTGTGTGTGTACATATATGTATGTATGCATGTGACGTTTCTATTTGGAACTAAATAATAAAGAGGCATGGCAAGGAAATTGCGGTCACGGACAGTGCAAGGCCCATGCAAAGAAGATGATTGCATCCCCACACAGAAGCAAATTGAGACCCTAGCAAACGAGTGGTTTTGGGTTACACACGACATGATCCCCTTCCTTCCTACTCATGAGAAGAGGAGCATCTTCTCCATCAGTGTCCTCCTCAACCATGCTCCAAGCAATGAGAGCTCCCACTCTTAGCTATCGTTCTTTGAAAGTGCAGTTACGAACAATGCAAGGCGCGTGCAAAGAAGACGATCGCATCCCCACACAAAAGCAAATTGCGACCCTAGCAGATGGGTGGTTTAGGGTTACACACGACATGATCCCTTTCCTTCCTACTTATGAGAAGAGGAGGATCTTCACCATCAATCTCCTGCCCAACCATGCTCCAAGCAATGAGAGCTCCCACTCTTAGCTATCATTTTTTGGTTGTCGAGGCAGAGGTGCCCATATTTTATCTCTCCACTTCAAAGCACCCTTCCATAAGAGACATTAGAGTATTGAACTTGAGTTGTTGCTTGTGAATAAATACCTAATCTCGTGACTTCAGTTATTGCATTGTTAGATTACGATAGGTATCCATGAGAAACGTTTTGTGAACTTTTCATTTGATAGCTCTTCTCTGTCTAATATATTCGAGTTGTTTATGCTAGAGTTATTGAGTATTTGGAACGTTTTGTGAACTTTTCATTTGATAGCTCTTCTCTGTCTAATATATTCGAGTTGTTTATGCTAGAGTTATTGAGTATTTGGAACCATTTACAGTGGAACATAGTTTGTCTTAACTTCCCATCATCCTTTGTGGTTTAGTATTTCTTTTGGCTCAAATACAAGAGAGTTTATGTAATGATTGAACTTTGTTGGAAATCTGCTCTGTTTTTTTTCCAATGAATCTCACGAGACACATGCACACAGGCCTCAACCCCACATACAAACACAGATAAAAAAAGGTTCTGGCATCTCAACAATATATTTCTCAAAAAGCTGACCTATCAATCAGATGGTTTCTTAACATATACATGAAGACTTTCTTGAACACTGCAATTACTCCTCCCTACCATTTTGTGGTGAAGTACAAGGAATGCAATGTGTATCAAATTATCAAATTTATGGGAGACAAATTCCTATGGTTATCAACTTATTCTCAATCACTCTGAACCACTCCTTGAGGACCCCAGCCAATGGGGATACATACATTTTCTGAGCTTTTAAAAGGTTGCCTCTTTCTTTCCATGCCCCATGCAGGATCAATGCAGGATCCATCCATGACAATCCAGGACATATCCATAAAATACACCAACAATAACCCCAAAATCAAAGACTTCACAACCCTCAAAAAAGATGTGAGAAAGAAGGTATCACAATGAGACCTATGGTAACTTAAACCTGAAAGAATCGAAACCACGTCAAGATAACCTATTTCCACATAGATGGCATATTGAGATCATACATAAGCTTCACAAAGCATAAGTTTATATAGGGACCAGTAAATTGGCATTTACATGCAATATTATACTTGCAAAGCAAAAGGCCAACATAGCATTTCCTCACTATCAAGAGATTGAGGTAGGACAACCACTCTGAATATTTAAGCATATTACATTATCAGATTCATAATTTGACAATGGCATCATTTAGATTACACATCAACAATATTAAGGTTCACAAAGTATAGTTAAAAAACAGACAGAAAATATCTTCTATTTGCTAGAATGCACCCCCAGAATTTTTAACTGCATGTGCCCCATTGGAACTGTTACATGATTTTCCATCAAATATGAAAAACATGTTAAATGTCATTTTTCAGAACCCTGCAACATGTTATCATAGAATCATATACAAACTTGTCACAGGGTGATTACTGAGGGATTTTGGCATGAAATTGGTCACAAACCTGAGGTGGACATCACAACCGGCTGCTATGGTAAATGTCTCCAGATATAGGTGGATGGTCATCAGATCCTGAATGCAATTTTGGCTTAGAAGGCACAATGTTACCATCTGTCTCGGGCTTCTTGGAGAGTTCAAATGACTTTTCAGCCAGGAACTTTGCAAAGCGTGATCCCTTCTCCATAAAGGACCCTTGCAGACGTGACCTGTTTTCCTGTTTGGGCAACATTCCTAGGAATGGGAAATCCTGCGTTGACTTCAGAGGTGTTGGTGGTACCAAGGCCCAGACAGCTGAGAGCTGCTCATTAGGACTACCCAGTGCTGACAAATACGATAGATCTTTCATGTCTGAGACGTAACCCAGATGAAATCACAATAAAGAAAAAATTAGCACACGTACGAAATATGAGGCAAAAGGAAATGGAAATATATTCTCTTATTGACCCACCTCCAGATGAATATAAGAAAATGGGCTTCAAGGCTGCAGACGGTATGCTAAAATTAAGGTGAGGAATGACAGTACCTCCACTATGTCTTGCATTACTGTAAATCACCCTTATAAAATGTCAGGAAACATAGGAACAGCAATTAGCCATAATGTCAGAACCTCCACAAGAAACATTGCCCCAGAACAACCTTGTCACAAGCCCTATCATGTGTCCATGTTCATTCACCACTGCCCCTCCACTTCCTCCAGGATGTACAGCCGCTGTTGTCTCAAGCATCACAGGTGGCTCTTCTGAAGAACCTCTGAATTGCGAGAAATTCCCTGTTCTCACTACTCTGGAAACCACTCCAGCACTGAGGGAAGGGCAGAGATCTGGAAACAAAACATAAATCCAAACAATCAGAAATTCCAAATGGAAACATGACAAATAATCTGAAAGAGAAAGTATAAATACACTGTTTATGAGAATAACCTGATCGTGGACCAAATAAGCCGTGGCCAATAACAACGGCTGGTGCACCTGGAATAGGGTATTCTTCTTCTGGTTGTATTGCTTGTAGACCAGGAGGCAATGTCTCAATCTGTAAGAGTGCCACATCAAGAGGTCCTCGTGATACATAGACTGCCCTAGCATCACACCAAGTCCGTGGTTTCGGATGCTCAATCCTTACCCTTATCTTTCTGTAGCTCCTATAATTAATCTCTGATGCTGGATGAACTACCACACTGTCAATAGCTGCAATGCCATCTGTTTGAACAGCAGCATGTATACCCACATTCTGAACAGGAAATTCAACATCTAGCTTATCAAAATATTTTCTAGAGGTATTCAGAGAATCAGTATCAAGTTTCGGTCCACAAAAACGCATGAACGAATGAGAACTGGCAGAAACTGTGAGCTCCTTTTGGCTTTGTGAATGTAAAAACTGAGTTTTGCCAAAACGCCAAGGTTCCAGTAAGTGTGCATTTGTGAGAACAAGGCCCTTATCATTTATAAGTACTCCCGATGCCCATGCTCCATCACCAACTGTTACAAGAACCACTGACGCTATAGCTTTTTCAATACCAGGCAATAAATGCAAGTGATCTGTACTTCCATGAAGCTCTTTATATTGGTCCAGAGTCCTGGCTCCACATGCAAAGCTTGGAGATTTTGTTAATCCATAATTCGAAGACTTGGAGAAGCAGCATGCTTGTAGATCAATTCCAATACTTTTCAAAGCCGGTGCAAGTGCATTCCATGTTATAACCAGCTACACATACATCATACAATGATGACCTCTATAGCAATAGCGATTCATAAACTGTATAAAGTAGAATTACCTGTACTTCTGCACCACCACTTCTTTGTCTTAATGGTCTAGCAAGAATTCCAATAAAAGCACCATCCCGATTGAAGGCTGGTGCACCCTCCATACCTACATTATACATTGGTTTTGTATGTTTGACCTAAATGACTGTTCCAGGATAAAAAGAATACATGGAAGGTATTGTTGCCAGATGTAATCTAAATATTATTTTTAGAATACCTGGAAGACATCGTATATCGGCCATTAATAATGACGCCTGTGAATTTCCAGGAGGCCAGATATTTGCTATAATCCCCACAACCATGCTGTTGAAATAGAACAGAATGTTTGTTAGTTTTCGACTCCTTAAGTGCCGTATAGAAGATCAAGTGAAATTATTTTTTGACCTGTTAAAGAAATGGAGGGGAGACAAAACTCCAAAGGGAGAACCAACAATGAGCAAGAAATCTCCCTTTCTGCATGGTTCAGCCAAAATCAATGTTGGCTTAATCTGCATAAACAGGAAGGCCCTGAGCAGCAAACCCGGGGAAGAGAAGGTTATGTAGCAAGATGAAAAATTAAAGTATTGAAACCATGAGTTATTCGACAGACTACAGGTCAATTACCAGGAACAATTTTAAAAATTACAAATAGACGACAAAATGATGTGTTAATCCTATCTCTTATTTTAATATGCCATTGTCGTCACCATTAAACTTTCCATGATGGATTAAAAAACAGTGCATGCATTCTATGACAAAACATTTGGGTAAATTTGTGTTCACATATTTCTTCACTATCCAATATTGTTGTGAAACAGTTCTTTTATTCCATCACCCTTGTTATCAATATATCAAAATCATTATTACCCAATTTTGAACATGCATATAGAACCTAAAGATGTTATCTGCTTAACCTCGTCACCCTTATTATCGACACATCAAGGCTATTGTTACCAAATATGAAATGTGCCTCCCCACTAATTTACATATATTTATTCTGGTTTGTTCTTCTTAGAGGAGACAACATTTTAAGATGTATCAATCAGTCTCATATGCCTCTTAAAAGACATTGATATATCTTTCTCTTGATATTATAAGCTTGGAAAACACAAAAACATGATTCAGCCCCACAAAATCTCTAGGTAGGAAGATGGCCCACTATAAGACACTTTTTACACACATTGGAGGATGGATTCATCATCAGGCCCTCTTATATGGACATACATCTATCCTCTGTGCTGCACAGTGTGATAGGGCAGCTGCAAACTTCTTCACACCATTTAGAGATTTGAGGTTGGCAGATATGCATGAATACTTCTAGAAGAAAGCATTTGCCAATTGTATCATTAGGAAGTGGAATCTGAAGAACATTATGTAATTTGTACTGTTTTTATGAAATGGGAGGGAGATACCATTGCCTATTTAAGCAAGACTTTAGCCCACTACCCAAGGTAATGGAATACAAGACCGACAGTGCCTAGGGCTTTTATTGCTAGAACTCAAGACACATAGGGAGAAGTTGTTAAAAGGACAAGAACACAGCCACAGAAGCTCATCATAAAAAGAACAATCTCAACTTCTTTTAGCCCCTCACTCCTCATGCTACTAGTCAATCAAGGGCTACATAAATGGCTCCCAACCAGAACATTATAACGAGGGTTATAATCGATCGGGCAACAGCAATCTTTCATGCATGTAGGTCCCGGCCTCATGAACCACGATCTCACCACCCTCGTTGACAAATAAAGAACGTTATCTCTCACCATCATATGTGCTTCCCTCACTTCAGAGACCTCTCCATTCTGGATCGACCTATGCTAGAGATCTTTCGAAGAAAAACTCCAAAATATCTGATTTGAGAATCTAACATGTATGGATGAGGAGATTCTTTAGCCACGTCATGTACTATTTCTATTTACTTTTTACTTTGTTGCGCTTATTTTGGTTTGTTCTTCTCAAAGAAGACAAAATTTTAAAATGTAATCTCTTGTTTGGTATTAGACGCTATTTTGACCTCTTAAAAGACATTAATTATCTTTCTTCTTTCTTTATTTCTTTTTATTGTTCGAGCTCATTAGCTCATGCAGAGACTAGAACCTTTTGGCAGCTAGAGGATCAGTTATATAATGAGAATCTATGCACTATAGTGTTAGGAAAAGTGCATGCTCCTAATGGGTTGCCGGATGCAGTGGCTAGCACAATTGCAGTGAAACAAGGATGTCCACTATCATCCACTCCCTTCATCTTTACAGTGCTGCTATATCTAATTAAAGAGAGAGATTGGGTGGTTCACGAGTATGCTTGGTGGGGATAGCCATACAAATATTACAGTATCCTGATGACATTGTGTTGATCTCTTGACTCCCGAGAGGAACTCCAAACACATCTAGATGTTTTAAAATCATTTTTCATTGGCAGTTTTGTCGGTGAACCTTGATAAAATTTTAAGTGATGGTATTTAACACAACCCAAGCTTGGGTAACAAGATCAGAGCTGCAATTCTTCTTGGGAGGAAAAGAGTGGACCGATCTAAACTTATATCATTAAATTGGATGATGAAAAAACATGGATCAGCCCAAGTCGTCGCTTGGTGGAAAGATGGGCCGCTATTATGCCCTCATTTTACAGACATCACACAATGGATTAATCATCAGGCCTTATATGGATGCACATCTATCTCTGCACTCCATAGTGTGACTGGGCAACTAGGGCCTCTTCACATCAATAGAGATTGGGATACTTAGAAATGCACGCAAATCTATGGATTAATGGATCTTCCAATTGTGCCATTGGGGAGTGGAATTGGAGAAACACTATGTTCTTTTATGGAAACAAAGGGAGATACCATTGCCTCTTCAAATAAGGCTTTGGCCCAAGTACAATGGATTAATCATCAGGCCTTATATGGATGCACATCTATCTCTGCACTCCATAGTGTGACTGGGCAACTAGGGCCTCTTCACATCAATAGAGATTGGGATACTTAGAAATGCACGCAAATCTATGGATTAATGGATCTTCCAATTGTGCCATTGGGGAGTGGAATTGGAGAAACACTATGTTCTTTTATGGAAACAAAGGGAGATACCATTGCCTCTTCAAATAAGGCTTTGGCCCAAGTACAATGGATTAATCATCAGGCCTTATATGGATGCACATCTATCTCTGCACTCCATAGTGTGACTGGGCAACTAGGGCCTCTTCACATCAATAGAGATTGGGATACTTAGAAATGCACGCAAATCTATGGATTAATGGATCTTCCAATTGTGCCATTGGGGAGTGGAATTGGAGAAACACTATGTTCTTTTATGGAAACAAAGGGAGATACCATTGCCTCTTCAAATAAGGCTTTGGCCCAAGTACAATGGATTAATCATCAGGCCTTATATGGATGCACATCTATCTCTGCACTCCATAGTGTGACTGGGCAACTAGGGCCTCTTCACATCAATAGAGATTGGGATACTTAGAAATGCACGCAAATCTATGGATTAATGGATCTTCCAATTGTGCCATTGGGGAGTGGAATTGGAGAAACACTATGTTCTTTTATGGAAACAAAGGGAGATACCATTGCCTCTTCAAATAAGGCTTTGGCCCAAGTACACGAGATAATGGAATACAAAGAGCAATGGTGCTTGAAACAACAATACAACCACAACAGCTCATCAACAAAGAGCCCTCGCAAATTTCTTACGCTCCATCATTCCTCCTGCTACAAGTCAATCAAGCAATACACAAGTTGGATCTTGACCACAATACTCAAGAGGGCTCTTGTTAGAACTTAAGTCATATATAAAGAGAGATTTATGCAAAACAATACAAATGCAACAGCTCATCAACAAAGAAACATTGCAACCTTCTTCAGCTCCATCAATCATCATGCTGTGAGTCAATCATGGACTACACAAGTAGGGTTTCAACCACAACATTCAAAAGGGATTACAATATATGAGACAATAGCAGTGTGTCCTCCAAGACCAAGACCCCATCAACAGATAAAGACCATTATTGCTTAACACCAATGTGCTTCCCTCCATCTTGATTCAAGCCATATTGGCAATTTTTAGACAGCAGAAGTTCCAGATGTTAAAGTGCTTAGCTAACAAGAAGTTTTGGTATTTTGGGCAGTTCAACTAATTTAATTATCTTTCTTTTGGTTTCTTGTTGTCAAAGGTGAGACAACATTTTGAGATATAATCTTTCTTAAAGTCTCATAGGCAATTTTGGCCACATAAAAGACAATAATATATCTTTCTTTCTGACGTTCAAATCCAAGTTTAATCATTTGAATAATTATCTCAGTGTGTACTCGGTAAAAAGGTGATAAAGTTCAGCAATGTTATTTCAAGATAACCGTTGCAAAATAGGTCTGGAATTATATAACCATAAACCCATATAATATTAGCAAGTAAAGGTGGCCATAAAAAATGAGATACTTTCAATTACATTACCAAAAGAGTTATAGAATCTCATTTACCTTTAGTTTCCCAAAAGGTAAGCCAAAAAGAGTTATAGAATATCTCATTTACCTTTAGTTTCCCAAAAGGTAAGCCCAACACAGCAATATGTGTTGCCATCGCAAGATTATCATCATTCCTTTCCACACCAGTGCCGTTCTCCAATTCATAACTTTTTAAATGCATTGCACTGTCCATTTCCTAAAATGTTTAATGAAGATAACATCATCAGTGGCAGTAATTTAATATAGGAAAAAGTACAACAATAACTTTAAAACCCACTTTACTGGAAAAAATATGTGTTCCTTGTGATCTAGAAGTATCCATGTGCGTTAACGCCCAACCCACTTGCCAAGACCCATCAGATCTACCACCATGTGCATCCAATAAAGCCTGCAAAGCTGTTCCAGCTAAAGGTACTGCTACCTAAAAGGAGAAAATAAAATATCAGAGGGATTTTATTCTGATTTATATCATTAAGAAAATTTATAAAAAGACAAACTTTACCAGGAAAATTAGCTTTGCTGATAACCAAGATGAAGAATTATTTGCAAAAGGTGTTTCATCATTTGAGGAGCCTCGATATGGACTCTATTCAGGAAATTATAAGGCTTCAATGAGAGAATACACCAACACCCTATTTGACAAAAGACCGACTGCTACTGCAGTCACTATAATACATTTTATGTCCCCCAGTAAACAGATGATCCATCATCTATAAAAGTCAAAGACCACTATAGCTATACAGTAAAATCAGATTAGAAAGAATTTTGGTTATCGACAGTAGTTGTAATAGTAATATCTTGAGTAAAATATGCAAACCTAACCACCTCGATCATCTATAAAACTCAAAGACCACTATAGCTATATAGTGCAATTAGATTAGAATGAATTATGATTATCAACAGGGAGTAACAATAGTAATATCTTGAGTAAAATATGCAAAGCTAACCACCTCAAACTGCTCCAAGAGGACGTCCACTTGAGTGCCAGCAATCAATGTGGGGGTTTTTACCATCTGCAACTCAATAGAATGAAAAATGTAAATTCTAATTTCGAATGGATATTCCTTGGAAATGAATCAACCACAAGGGAAATGTATATACCTTTGTAGATTCCGATAAATGTCCTTTCTGAAGAAATGGTTCCACGATTGATGCACATGTTAATACAACTGAATAACCCTCTCCTTGCACATTCTCAGGGTTACAGTGTAGCAACCATCCAGATGCCGAGAGTGTAGTATCACCAGACCTAATAAAGTTAGACTTCTATAAACCACGACTTTAACCGAAAAATGGTATAGCTCAACATCAACAAAATTCTGCTAGAGTGCATAGGAAGTCTTGATACTTCCTTTAGAAGCTAATAAAATCTTAAATACTGGCATAAGATTCATTACAAAAGCTACTATGCAGAAGTTTCTGCTTCATTTAGAAGTGGCATAAGATTATTTAAAATACCAGCAAAAAAGAATATGTCATTCTACGCACAAAATTGTTTAAATAATAGGATCAATTTGAGTCACGCATGCTGTCATTGCTACAGAATAGAAAGCATTAAATTCGTAATGAAAAAAGGAAACGATCATGAATATCTTTTCTGAAATATAGAACAGCATAATTAGGGATTTCTGAACAATTAAACAGCAGGCAACACTGGAGACAGAGAAGAATGATGAAATGCAGCATTGGAATAGGAATTCTGAAGAAAAATGAAGGAAAGAAAAAAAATTATATGAACATCTCTAAAGAGACTAAAATGGCCCATGAGACCAAACAAGAAACCACATCTTAAACCAAAATAAGTATAACTAAATTATCAAAAGATGGAAGGATATTTATTTATTTATTGAGTTTTGCTTTTCCATAATAAATATAATATTAAATGTTTTTGGCATGAAGGAAAAAACAACTATGTTTCTCCTTTCATGTGGTTATAAAAGCATGTCGACAGCGACATAAATTTGGGAAATATTAAAGTGATATTGAGGGGCTGCATCAAAGATTTGATTGCAACTTTCAATCCAGCTGTTCAAAGAAGTGAATTTCACTGAGGTTTCAATGTATTGCATTGTACAATTAGGAACTCAAAACATAAATAATAATTCTTATAAATTAGATATCCGTGAATCATAGATTCATAAATGACAAGACCACCAAAGTTATTCTCTAAATAATTTTTCTACTGTTTCTGAATGGTCTGTTTTGTTAACATGTTAGAAAGCTTCATATACATTTAAACAAAAAATTGTCCTCCTTTACTCTCAATGGAAAAATTAATTAGAAAAGAGCAATGTATAATATCGTGAAAATGAGATCAAGCTCCAATGCACAACATCACTTCAAAGTCCTCAGCATACCTTGCGGACTTTGAAAATGCAAATATATGACACAGGTCATTTAAGAACTTGTCACTTGAGAACTCAGATCTCAAGTGCTAGTCTCCAGAAAGTACTCAAATACTCATCATATCATGTATGTATACAGAGACTTAGGAGTATCTAGCACTCGAGTACCGAGTAACCAAACGAAGGACATCCTGTCTTCTTACATTGTTATACCTTAGGGATTAGTTGCCAATACTATGCACTTAAATGAGCAATTATTAAAAAGAGTTTTTGCAGATGATTAGTTCTCCATCTTGTAGTTCGATTGTTAAGTCTTAAGTGCTTCTATCTTGGATTTCAGTTCAATGGGATCTAGTTCGAGAATATTATATATTGATACAGTCTATATATATTTAATCTAATTTTTGCATGCATAGAAATCTAAAGAAAATGCCTTTCAATCCAAGTTTTACATTTACCCCATACCTACAATACTCACTATGCATATAGCAGGATAATTATGATCACAGAATTTAAGCAACATCAATCCTCAATTTTGCTTGTGCCGCACCAAGAAATTAACAGTTTGATATCACTTCTCATGTATTACTTTTCCAAAATATCGCCATAAGATAAATAAAATCCAGTGAAATAGGAACGTTACATATACATACTGTGCATGGTGAAATGCATGGTTCCGCATCTTTCTGCTTTTTGGATCCTGGACAAATAAAAATAGATAGCATTGTCAGGATCATTATTTGCATTATTAGGCTTGAGAACATCTCCTCAAAAGAAAACTTATCTCAAAATAATAATAAGTATACATAGCTTCAATAAACTCTTTTACTGCTCAAAAAACATCAACACTGTACATCCTCTAGTATTTCTATTTTCATATCCTCTTTTTACAAACTGTTCATATGTACATCATCCCCAGATATAGTGATCTTCGCTATACCTGGATGTCATAATATCATTATATAAACATAGATTGAATCCGAGTCCCATTGAGAGTCGCTGAGGAACCCTATAAACTCGTGACAGCCAAGGAAATGTTACGAAGTGAGCTTCGGCTTTCTGGTTCATGACACAGAAAGCTACGACACGTATGCCTTCTGTGCCAGGGCACAACCACCATTGAGGCGTGTTTTTTTTATTGAGCTTCCTTTCGAACATAGACAGAAGACGATAGAGGAAGATAGAGGATTTAGGGATTACTCACAGGTCCATGCACACGAACCATGACTGCAGAAGAGAGGGGTGCGACAGGTATCTCCCGGGGCACCATAACTGATGAAAATATGTATGTATTTTAGACAGAAGGCTTGTGTTCTCTTGGTACACCTCCGTATTCCGCAAGAAGAGGTAAGACCGGTGTCAGGAAATCCTCGCCATCGCCATCTGTGAGGCCTGGAGAGGAAGAAGCTTTGTGTAGACTCTTTCTGTCGCTGTGAGCTCTTGATCTTCTTCTTCCTACTTTCTTTCTTTCTTTCTTTCTTCTTAATAGGAGAAGGGGTGGGGTGGGGGGATATGATTCATGAATGATTGACAATCGCGAACGGTTCGGTTTCGGCTTAATCGGTTTGTCCTTGTCCAAACCAAACGGGTTAAGCTTGCCTTTAACCGGATTGGAAGTTTTCAAACTTGAACGAAACCGGTTCCTAAACCGGTTAAGAACCGAGCCAAACTGTTTAAAAGCGGTTTAACAACTCGGTTTAGGCTTAAACAAAGCCATTGTCGACTCCTAGTGGTGGACTTTTTAAAACCAAAGGCATACATACATGCATATCTATCTCCCAATAACACCAGCAAAAGAGTTAGAGAAAGATCATCTCCCCCCCTCCCTGTGCATCTGTCATGCTACTTGTTACCTCATCACGATCCTAGTAGCACTCGCTAACCATCAACAAGACTATTCATCTTATCACATGGCTGAGCATTTGCTTGCCGACATCAAAATCGAGTCCATTCGAAGATGGTGTGTGTGTGCATTGATTGCATGACACTTGACAAATGTGTCTTGCGGAACATTGTGCAAAGACTTTCATCTATTCAAGAGGAGCAAGATTACAATGACTCAAACCATTCGAGGTGGATGTCACTATTTGATACAGAAATCGTAAAATGCACTCAACTTGTGAATCTAGGGCTTGGACGACCTTAAACTCATTTCGGGAATCCAAGAGTCAAGACTATCAAGGTTGTCCACTATTTTATATTTAAGGAAAAAGTAAAGTAAAGAAAATGAAAAAAAAATAAAAAAATCGGGAAGAGTAAAAAAAGAAGAGAGAAGGGCAAAAAGTAGAGAAAAGGAAAAAAGGGAAAAAAATCGGGAAGGGCAAAAAAAGAAGAAAACATAACTTTTTAGGGGGAAATTTTTGTATTCTCTTTCTCTTCTGTCTCTATCTCTCTTTCTTTTTTCTCGTAATTATCTTACCCTAGTGGTAAGTTAGTAACACTACAAGCACTGCGTCATGGGTTTGAAACCCAATTTTCTCGCCTCTCTATTATATACTTCATATACTCTTATTTCTCTAGATGCCAATGTGGAATGTAGGGGTTGAACCCATGACCACTTGGTCTCCATTGGGCAACCTTACCAACTGAGCTACATCCATCTAGCCATCTCTCTCTCTCTCTCTCTCTCTCTCTCTCTCTCTCTCTCTCTCTCTCTCCAATAGCGCTGAAGAAGAATATGGGAAGTTACTCAACAATTTCTCTAAACACAAGAGAGCACATGCATGTGCTAAATTTTGGGGAAATCTAAAGGGGAAACATGTCGAGAGTTATGGTAGCTTATTTATATAGGTTATCTCTTATCGGAAAGATGATTTGTTAAGGTTCTCTTTCACATATATCTTCATTCTTTACGATTGAAGAATTTGTCCCCTCAAAAGGCAAGCGATCTTCAATGTATAAAGGCTAAAATGCTCAAATGGACGGGAAAGGAAGCACATGCATAGATAAGCGATATGTTTAATCATGCATTGCAACATGGTATGTCATATAATTGGATCAAACCTTTACATAAAGGTGGAGATGTAAATAATATAAACAACTATCGAACCATCATGGCTAGCTCACTAATGGCAAAACTATTTTGATGTATAATGGAATCAAAGATAAGTGCATGGGTTGAAAGAAATGGTTAAGAGAGCTTATGGACAAGCTAGCTTTCGAAAACACCATAGCACCATTGATCACTTTGTCACCCTTCATGTATTAATCATAGTTCGTGACATACTTCCCATTCGTGACATACTCATACGTGAATATTCATATCATACTCATACATGAAATGGCTCCAAGTATGATTGAAATCTACTCATCTATATTTATATTTAGAAAATTGGTAAATTCACAGTTTTTTTTTTAGTTCAGAAATATGATTATTTGCACTACAAATGAATTTGTGTGCTCACTCACAGTATGTACAACCTTTCTAAACAGAGGCACGAAAATTACTCGCTCGCTTGCTCACAGTTTATATACACACACTCACTCACAGGTTTGGTATAGAAAGGGAGAAGAGAAGAGAAGTAATTGCTCGCTCGCTCGTTTGCTCCTCCCTCCCTCCCTCCCTGCATATTATGCATTTCTCTCTCTCTCTCTCTCTCTCTCTCTCTCTCTGTGTCTGGCAAATGTAGCAGAGAGCAGACAGGAGGCAAATAATTTGCACTTTCACCCCTCTACATATTCAAAATGAGATTTGTCCCTTCTAATTGAAGCTCCCTTATTTTTGGCACTCACTAGCCTTCCTTTTTTAGGGGGATGGAATCTGGCTATTCTTCCAAAGAAGTTATGATCAAAGCTCTCAAAGCATAATATGTTCAAAAAGGTGTTGTTTTAACAACGAAAAGATCTGCTTATAACAGAGTTGAGTTGAAGTGTGATTTGGGTGGAGAACCAAAGGTCAAGGAGACTAGTGATGGCGATCAGAAAAGGAAAATGGGATCTAGGCTAACAGATTGCACATTTGAAATCATTTCTAGGTGCAAAAAAGGCGTTTGGTATGTTCGAAAGATTTCGGGTGATCACAACCATGAAATACCTGATAGTTTGATTGGCCATTCGAAATATAAGAAATTAGATGGTGAAAGTAAGATAAAAGTTCAATCGATGTATGAATCTAATGTTGAACCGAAGGAGATACTTAGTACTTTGAAAAAAGAGTCCCAAAGTAATGCTTCAATCCAAGAAGTATACAACGTCATAAAGGGTGTTAAAAGAGATTTTTTAGAAGGCAGATCTCCATTGGAAACATTGTCAAATATTATCGTGTCCCCAGAATACACTAGTAAGTTGCGCTTGGATGACGGCGGTAGAGTTAATGGATTATTTTTGGCATTCAATGAAGTTGTAAAGCTTGCTAAAAGATTTGATGGGGTTTTCTTGTTGGACTGCACATACAAAACTAACAAATTCGGCATGCCCTTACTAAAATTCGTGGGAATTGCGTGTACGAATCAGACGTTCAATGTTGCTGTTGCATTTCTTCCTGATGAGCAGGAAGAATCATACAAATGGGCGTTAAGGGAATTTAGCTCAATTGTCAGTCCAAGAGTAATAGCAACAGACCGAGAATTGGCACTGATGAATGCTATTGCGGTGACATTCCCTATGTGTAAAAACGTCCTCTACATATGGCACATCAACAAAAACGTTGGTTCCAAATGTAGGATTTTTCAAGAAAGAAGACGAATGGAAAATATTTCTACAAAGATGGAATGAATTGGTCTATTCATCAACTGTGAACAAATTCAATCAAAATATGAATGATTTTTCGATATACAAGATCACAAATCCAGACACATATATACTTCAAACGTGGTTACCTTGGAAAGAAAGGTTTGTAACCTGTTATGTAAAGGATATACGTCATTTTAATTTTGTCACTACATCTCGTGATGAAGGTAGTCATCGGGTCTTAAAAAGTTACATAAAAAATGGGAAACGAAATTTACTGGAAGTGGTAAAGAATCTCAAATTGCTTTGGAAAAATCAGACTGCCGAGATTTTAAAAGAAATTGAACGTCAAAAATTGATTGTCTGTGATAGACACAAAATTGGGTTGTTAAAACCATTGCAAAAGAAGTTGTCTTTGTTTGCATTGCATGAAATACTTAAACAGTACAAGAAATCATTGAATGAAGAGGAAATGAAAAAGGTTTGCACTCAAAGTGTCACTGGAACATTGGGATTACCTTGCAAACACACAATAAGGGAGTTGGTCGAAGAAGGTCAAGTACTAACTGATGCATATATTGACTCCCAATGGTTCTTAGAGTTGAATGCATCTTCTAGAGCCATTACCAATGTTAGTTTGAGTCAAAATATTTCACCAAGAAAAAATCTTATTGAGAGATTACATAATGAGTTGTACAACAATCCTTAGACTCATTCGTCATCATTTATTAATCGTATTCAAAGTGTTTGGGATGATCCAACCAATGAAATTTAGGATATTCAACCTCTTCAACGCAAAAAAGGAAGACCAGTGGGTGCCAAAAATAAGGGAGCTTCAATTAGAAGGGACAAATCTCATTTTGAATATGTAGAGGGGCGAAAGTGCTCAAAGTGTGGAGAGCCTGGACACAATGCTAGAACATGCTCCAAATCTTAATAAACCATTTTGAAATAGCTTTTACGTTCATTTGTAGTGCAAATAAACATATTTTTGAACTAAAAAAAAACTGTGAAAATATGGAAAAAACTATGAATTTACCAATTTCCTATATTTATTATTCTAAATTTTGTTTAAAGTATGAAAAATAAAAAATAAACAACATTTATATAGACAAAAGTTAAGACCATAAATTCATTGAAAACTAAGAAAGTAGCATCCAAAGTTCCAAACATGAACTAAATTTCATCCAAAGTTCAAAAGGTTGGCTGAAGAAGTGGGTAGTTTGCAATGTTCATCATTCATATGTCGGCTATTAGGAGGACACCCTAGTAAAGGGTTGTTAAGAGACATGCTACAAGCAACCCTTTTGGGTAAAATGCCGCCTATCCTAAACATTTTGCAAATGGGCCTTAATTATTACCATGTCATCTTAGAAGAAGGCCATAATGTGCAAGAAATTCTAGACCACAAATGGATTACGCTCAAGTATGGCAAAGCGATGATTTTGGAATGGAGTCCAGACTTTAATGCAATGGAGGAGCATAAAAAAGCAGGCACTCTAGTGGCCATTACCGTATGCTTCCTAGACCTACCCTTCCAACTCCATCATTTGATCCCAAAGTTGGCACACAATATTGGGATGGTATGTATAGAGAAACCTTCATTTGCCGATAAGGTTGCTGAAATCCCCAACCTGAAGGTGTTGGTTAGAGACATAAAAGAATTGCCAACAAAGATTAGAGTCCACACAGAGGATTTGGGCCTAAGGGTGGTGAAGGTTAGTTATGAAGGCTTGTCGGGCCAGTGCTTTGCATATAAGGAAATGGGCCATAGGGCCAAACAGTGCCCTTTGTATTGGAAGAAAAGAGAAGGCAAAGGAAATCAAGGCACCAAGATGCCCGATAACCCAATGTCAACGATGGGTGGGCAGAGGATCCTCGCTCATGTTGGGAAGCAAGTCACTGGGGAAGAAGGATGGGTAACGCCAAGGAAAGTGGCTAAATCTAGCATTCACAATCAAAAGGGTCCTCTTACAAGTGCTGGTTCCAGTTCTAACAAATTTGATATCTTGTCACAAAGGGAAGAGGAACCCGAAGAGGGTGAGATAATTTTGACGACTCCGATTGATTTGCTTCCAAGAGTCGAGACCTTCGAAACACTTGTAGAGCCCTCTAAAAGCTGGGGCAAGAGATTGTCAGCAGACCTAAGAATGTTAAGGCATGGATTAGGAAAGGGAAGGACAAGGAGAGTCATGCAGTGAAGTGCAGGAAATGACTGCCCAGATTGAGGCTGGAAATCCCTCGCTTGTGGGCGTTGACTTTGTTATGTTGAAAGATTGGAAGATGCAAGGTATGGAGGTACCCAAAGTCATAGTGAACATTGGTACTCCCAAGGAAAGAATTCATGTTTGGAATAGAGCACACATGGTTCTCATCAATAGTGACTCTAGTAGACCGGAGATCGGTTGCTCCTTCGAATTGGAGCCTTATATGGAAGATGGAAGGGGAGAAGAATCCGCTTTGAAGACGTTCTGTAACAGGGCAACAATGTGTATGCGATACCTTATATCTGAAAACGAAGCTAAGGGGAGGCATGCACAATGGAAGAGCTCCTTGATACATGGGGAGATTCTTGAACTTGGTCCAAATGTTCCCTTGGTTTGCATATGGAGGGTGCACGATCTTATGCTAAATCCTGGTCAGTTCCACTTCTAGTGTGGTGAATTACCTACTGATAAAAAAAGGGAAATAAGAATGGAGTGGAAAAACATATGGAGTATGATGACGACATATTTGTCCAGCAAGGGTGAATCCCCCTTGGCCCTTCTTTTGAACCCAAGTCAATGAGACTTTTCTCTTGGAATGTGCAGGGACTTGGTGGGTCCCATCATCTGCTTGAGAAGCGAATTTTGCTCGGAGGCCGAGCTGATATGGAAACCAAATGCTGATTTCAAATGGATTGCAAAAGGGGAAGGCATTAGATATCTGGGAATGTGGATTGGTGTAGATATTGACAAACGAATTCAGTTGCAACAAATTCAAAGTAAAATTTGCAACAAAATCCGTATCTGGTCAGGGATGAATTTATCATTAGCTGGTAGGATCATAATAGCTAACCATGTGCTCTTGTCTACTATGTGGCACACGGTCTCCGTGTGGATGTTTGACAAGCATGCTATTCGTATTGTTAAAGCGTGTATTAGGGGCTTTCTATGGGTTGGGAATAGGAAAGACAATGCGGCAGCTAAAGTATCATGGTCTACGTTGATTCTTCCCAAAAGTAAGGGGGGGTCTAGGATTGATAGACCCTGGAATACAAAGTCAATCATTGATATGTAAGGTATTGGTAAGGAGCTTGCTGCCCGGAAATGAGTTATGGAAAACATTGATTTTTAATAGGAGCATCCTTTGGAGTCCACGACTTGGTGGACAGTGGAAGCCACATAAATCATGGCTCTTTTGTATGGACTTAAAGCTTAGGAAATCTAATCGATTGGCTGGTCACACATGTATGTCAGTGATGAAGGCGTGGGATATGCTCCGTGGGCATCTTAGGCGTATAGGTCCAAGTACTAATGCTGAATGGATGCACCAACCCCTATTGTGGAATGAGACCTTAAAGTCGACCAAGGGGAAGATGCTTGGCCAACACAAGGGTATGCCGTGGGCTATATTGCATGGTATTGGCATTCAGTCAATGGGAAATTGGATGCAGTTGTCCCTTAGTAATCGGGATAAATTACATGAAGATGCGAGAAAGTTCAGAAATGGTAGGAAGATGCTTGATCTAGTCGATAAAGTTGTTTACTCTATTCCTATTAGTAATGGGCACGAGGGTGAATGGTTTGGACAATGTGATGATGCCAGAAAAGTTATCAATGCCAAGGGTATAGGAAAGAATGGGAAGATCATCCAGTTGGGATCGGTAGTTGCACGTGCTCTCCGATTAGAATTGTGGCACGAGACGGTAAGAAATGGAAGGTGAATCCATCAATTGCTGAGGTTGAGGAGGATTGGATCTGGTATGTAGTTGAAGGCAAGCCACTTGAGTGTTTAGAATGGGATCTTGTAGAATATTTGTGGAGGGACGAACAAGGTAAATCACATGGTTTCTTTGACTTCTCAACTCGCTTGGGTAGGCATTTATGCTTGCATCGTGAGAAGTGTGCCAACAAATGGACCCATGTAGCTGTTGATTTGGATAAAACCAGGAGCATGATATGGAGCTCTTCCCTCCCCGAGAGGGTCAAGGTGTTTTTTTGGCCAATCACCCATCGGGCTGTTCCAACCGGAGAGTGGCTGGGGAAAAGGGGTGGCATGAGTAACTGCAAGGCCTGTGGAGCGAGTTTGGAGGACATCGCACATTGTTTATGGAGTTGCCCGCGAGCCCAAGAAGTTTGGAAGAGGAGCTTAAGAATTCTGGCTCGATGCGGGGTTGAAGTTCAAGTATCAAGTGCAGTCGTTGTTTGGTTAACTACTGACTCAGCTGCATGGTTTCATGGGTGGAATGGAAATAGCCCTTCTTTAAAGGTGGGGAATGGTACAGTTCTGCCTGCAACTCAAGGAGATTCATTCTTCATACAAGACCGATACGTAGATGTTTGGATTTTAGTGGTTGGCCTTACTGTTTGGCAAGTATGGGTATCAAGGTGTAAGGAGTCTTTTACCGGGAAGCGAACCCCATCAGCTGAGAGTTTAATGATGATTTGGTTTAATCTGATTTCTACGCTACGAAGTAAGTTTGATAGCCTTCAAGGGCCCTCTGATGCGAGTGAAGAAGCTAGGTACCGCTTCCTTCTAAAATGGAGAGGTTCCCCGATGTTATAGATGGTGGATGGCAATGCAAAGTGGATATATCAGCCTCCCCGATGGTTGTTCCCTCCTAGGGTACCAAACATTGAGGTAGGTGCTGAATTGTGAAGTGATTGGCGGGTGTCTTTGCTGAATGTGGGTGTGTGAGGCTCATGTTGATGGGTGTCTGTTGAGTAATTATGTGATGACGCTTAGTTGCTTCATTTCTGCATTATGTTTTGTTGTAGCCATTGCAAAGTGGCTTGTAACATATGAGTTGTATATTATTCCATGTACTTTTTCTTAACTAATGGAAGTAGATTTTTTTTTTGGAAAAAAAATATTAACTTAGAAAGTAGCTCTAAATTCATAGTACTAAAATTTAATCTCATCTCCCTATTCTTGAGTTGCATTGTCAATGTCAACATCTTGTCCATCATCATCATGATCTTCAAAATCCTCATTAACCATAGTTGCATGTTGCCTTTGCAATAGGAAAACCCTATCATCTTCTTCTTCTTCATTAATCATATCCAAAGTCACTTCCATGTGCCACATTAAGCTTTCTCCTCCCAAGATAGAAGTACTCAATGATAGCATCAATTTCAAAATGTGACACTAATTATTAATTTGGATATTCCTGGTAGAGATGATCAAGCAAATGCTATATGTGTAGATACCCAAAATTCATTAGGTCAAAATTTTTTATTTTTTTATTCCAAAAAAAACTCCTTCCATTAGTTATAAAATTTTACAAATGAGATTATTATGTACAAATCCTTGTAGGGACGCGATAGTTCCATCTTATGTGGATGCCCACTGATTCAATAAAGGGAGAGGACGACCATTGTTGGATGAAGGCTATTCGTTGTCTTTCAACTCCATCAGAGCCACCCTTGAGGCCATCATATTGGCTCTTTAGAGTGGCTACAATTTCACTCCATATCTCTTGCAGTAACATTGTTGGATGCACAGTTTTGTTGGAGAAGATCCTTCTACACCGTTGTTTCCATAGAATCCAAAGAGTTATTGGGCTGACCAATTCCAACACAACTTGAGATTTGTCATTAAGAGGAGTTGAGTGGACATTGCCAATGGTGGAGAAAAAAACCTCTTGTGCTTTTATTACCAAAGTCATCCCCTCCTCATGATGCTCGTATCTGCCAGTTGGGTTTTGCCATGATAGCCAACATATATTTCCCCAATTGATTGAGCCTTGCACCTAGCGTAATTGCAATAAGCGGCCAACCCCCTACCATATTCGATGGGACACTGGGCAGTCCCACATAGCGTGTCGTATTGATTCTACTACATTTGGACACTCTACACAATTAGGAGAGCTAAGGTTCCCACGTTGCCATGCTCCCACTAGTCATTAGGTTAGCTTTGTGACCCTCTTATTCAATAATAAGTCAATAATTCTCTTCCTTATAAAAGAAGAGAGAAACTTAAGTTGTATTCAATTTGCATTGTTTCGAGTGAGTTTTATGAAACAATTTTATAATGAAAGCAAATCAAACCCATTATTGAAAACTTTAACTCACGATCTTAGTGAATCACACACTTCAACATTATGTCTAAATAAATATTAGAATTTTGCATTAGCCTATAACAACCTACAAGCAAGCCTACTATCTTGAGAATCTAAGATAGAAAGAACCAAGCATAAGCAAAATTTGAGATATATGGGACTACAAGTAACTGTAAGTAACTTTAAAGAAGAATCAGACAGGAAAAATTGGTAAGGCCACATGCGGGTGAGGATGGATGGAGGGAGATTGCGAGGAATCAAGATGGAGGGTGGCGGGTGAGAATGGATGAAGGATGATTGTGAAGAATCAGGATATTCGATGGAGGGCCGCAAGTGGAGGTTGCACGCGCCTTGTTCGTTTTCTCCTTCCTAGACTTCAGTTCGCGACACGTATATCAGAAAAAAAACCCCAAAAGGAAAAAAAAGGGAAACGAATATCACATATCATATGCGAACGTATGCAAATGTTTGCATACGTCTACTAAATTGGACGTACACGAATATTACGAACTAGGGTATGAATGGAGGAAAATCACCTTAGAGGTAAAGGTTTATATTGTTGTCTCGTAGACTTCAAGAAAGCTTTTGATATGGTACATCGTGAGCATCTTTGGAGGCGAATAGAAGAACTCGAGATGCCAAGTGAATATATGCTTTCAATTTCTGGAATATATGAGAAGGTTACATGTTGTGTGTGAGCGATTGACTTTCAGATTTTTTCAATAGCACTATTGGTGTTAAGCAAGGATGTTCACTCTCACCAACTCTATTTTGGTTTACGCATTGATGAATTAGAACAAAATGGTTGCCAAGTTTGTAAAGGAAGAAGGTGTTAAAGAAGTTACCATTGGGAATGTTCTTGTCATTATGCTTTTGTTATATGTGGATGATGTAGTGTGTTTTGGAAATAGTTTAGGAGATGCACAAAAGCTTATGAATGTTGGCATAAAAGGCCGACTCCTTCCATTTTGTACCCTTAGTGTGAACACATCATCAAGTTAGGGCTTCTATATATATAAGCCCAACTGTAACATTGTAGAGTGAGAGAGTTTTACAGAAGAAAATAATAAAGCCTCCATTTGAGCTGAAATTTGTCTATATTATCTTCTACCTTCTTGCACATCTATATTATGTTTGTGTTGTATGTTGTACAAATTTTCTTGCAGGTCCTCGCATATACTTCCACATATCATATTCGACAAGTGGTATCAGAGCGATCTTGCTGTCTGATGGCAACGAACTTCAAAGACTGAGAAGAGAAGCTATCTGGCTGAGACAAAAGATAAGGCCAACAACATCTACTTTCCAGAAAATGGCGACACAGTCTGACACAAATGTGGAAATCCGGAAGTTCGACGTGAAGAGCTTCACCCTATGGAAAGAAACGATGCAAGATGTGCTCATAATCCAAAGACAAGTCAAAGAGATTCGCCAAAGACAGGTTAAAGAGATTCGCCAAAGTGACAAACCAACATCGATGTCTGCTGAAGAGTGGAGATCGATGGACGAAATCGCACAATCGACCATCCGGATGCACTTGGCTGAGAACATCTATTTCAACATGGCCAAGGAGACAACAACATTCTCTTTGTGGGAGAAACTTGAGGCTGTATACGAGAAAAGTCCTCCTCATCAAAGCTCATATGGATATGATAGTTGTTCAATATGAAAATGAGAGAGATGGAACCGACAACCTCCCACATCAACACCTTCAGTCGGGTATTGTTTGAGCTCTCCTCCCAAGGGATTAAATTTGAAGAATAAGTTAACGCCCTTGCCCTCCTTTCGAGCTTGCCGACGAGTTGGGAGGTATTTTGCACGACATTCGCCAATAGATATCCAAAGTTGAATCTGGATGAAATGATCGGACAAGTCCTCACTGAGGACATTCGGCAAAAATCTATGGGACTCACCATCGATGAATCTGTAGAAGCCCACTACTCGACTAAGTCGATCGGACAAACCAACTCATAAAGAGATCAAGCTGAAAGAATTGGTTGAAACACCAATTGATCAAGGAGGAAGAAAGATCGACAATGGTCGAAGTCGAGGAATAGTTGATCAAGTGATTTCTGCACTCATTGCATAAAGACTGGTCACAAAGTTTCCAACTACTAGTCCATCAAAAGAAAGGAGAATCGTCGGCGATTCAATCGAACACAAGGTCAATCTGATTCAAACCGTTTTGCTATTGACAACCAAGTCAATGTTGCCGAATCCCAGTGTCGTGAAAATCCGCCAGTAAGTGCGGATCGTGAGGCGGAACTATTGGGGTTCTGGACCGGAAGGATTTAGGGCTTCACGCTTAATGCACTTTAAGCTTAAAGACGAGATATTTCCCTCTAATAAGAGTAAATTGGTAGTATAAGAGATTGAATAATAGTTAATTACATTTATGCATAAGCAAATCTTTGAGTAGGAGATTATGTGAGATCGAATAATACTTAATTATTCTTATGAGTAAGAAGGCTTAGAGTAAGCAAGCATGAATAACATAACACTTAATTTTACTTATACATAAGAAAATTTTAAAGAAAGAGACCATGAGAGAGGAAACATGGAAAGCTTTTTATTACTAAATCATCACTATAATGGATCTATTTTGTTACATGATTTTTTTTCTATCCCCTTTTAGGGTATAAGAGTATGAGAGAGGAAACATAAATATTTTCTTCGTCAAATCCCCCCCCCCTTCTTCTTAAAATAAGCTCTTATTTATAGGTTTAGGATTGCTTGCTTCCTTTCTTCCTTTCTTTTTCCCAAAAGTTTCTCTATATGAGTCAACTTTTCTTTTTATCACTATTTCTGTTCTGTATCGTCAAATCTAACATGCAAGCTACTCTTAGAAATCTATTTCTGTTAGCTTTCTTATGCATCCTTCCTTTTCTAATTTGGACATTGGACGAGGAAATTACGAGCTATTTACTTGACCTTGCTCCTCATATCCACGACTAGCTTTTCTTTTCCTATCTTTTTCTCTATTTTTGTCTACTTTCGAAAACCGCTTCTAACTTTTTATCCTTTCATTTATTACTATAGTTGATTTAACAACATTAGTTTATTTGGACCACTATTTTATTCTCTTTTGAGGGTGGATTCGCAGTATGTGTCGAAAACATCACGACACCAGTTCGGAGAAATCCTCTCACTGGAGGAGTTGTCGACCAATGAAGTCCTATACAACGTGCAAGACTCGCAAACGTGGTTGTTGGATTCTTGCGCCACATTTCACGTGAATATAACTCTTGAGAATTCAAACAACACGTGCCTGGAAAAGGGATCTGGCACCAAAAGACCATTCCTTACACCCCCATGCAGAATAGCATGGCGGAATGGCTCAACCGAACAATCCAAGAGAGGGTGAAGGCAATGCTCCAGTAATCCGGACTAAAGCTGGAATTATGGGCTAAAGCATCATAGATGGCAATATACTTGATAAATTTGTCGTCGTCGAGAGCGATGTGGCTTGATGTGCCACAAGCACTCTGGTCAGGCAAACAATCGACCTACGATAGGCTTCGTATATTCGGATGCGAAGCCTACGCCTTTATCCCTATGGATAAAAGGACCAAGCTGGCACCCCATGCACTCAAGTGTATATTTCTTGGTTATGGAATCAACGAGGACTTTGACTATCGGCTATGGGACCTAGAGAACTAGAAATTGATCCAAAGTAGTGACGTAGTCTTCAATAAAGTCTCAATTCTCTCCGACCGTAACCAACTAAAAAGGGTTGGCAAAAAAGTCTCCTTCAACATTGACAAAGATGCTGTAGAAGGATAGACCCACCGAGACGGATTGGAGACTTGACAAACAACCAAAATCGACTGTGTCAACAACCCCCCCGTCGAATCTGAATTGGCAAGAGGTCCATTAGTCGAAATTGATTCGACTAGAAGATTGACAAGAGCCGAAAATGATAGAGTTGAATAGACCAACTAGTCCAAATAGGCTAAGGTACCGAAAGGCTGAACTGAATCGACCAAGGCACCAACCCCTCAGTCAATTGATCCCGAAGAAGGGGAGGATGATTCGACATCGCCGAAATCCTATTACAAGGATGGTTCAACCAACATTGATTGGACACCAGAACCAATTGAAAAATATGAGCCAACAAAATCGGCACCTAGGAGATCCAGACGAGTTAGAAGGTGGCGGGCCTTGACTAAGTCAATTACATGGATGCAGACAAACCTACCTCCTATGAGGAAGCTATGGCTACACCTCCTATGGCTTCACTCAATGCCGACACATGGCTACAAGCCATGAAATGTGAGATGGACCCAATTAATGAAAATAACACATGGGACTTGGTCGAGTTACCAACTAGAAGGAAGCTACTACCCTGCAAATGAGTCTTCAGATACAAATATGTATCCGATTCAGAGAAGCCCAAATACATACCTTGGCTTGTCACCAAAGGTTTTAAACAGGAACATGGGGTTGACTACGATGAAATCTTTTCGCCCATAGTCAAAATGACCACCGTCCGGCTCCTTCTAGGGGTCATGGGGATGGAAAACCTAGAGCTGGAGCAACTCGATGTCAAAACGGCCTTCCTACACAAAGATCTCGATGAAGACATTTACATGTCTCAACTGACCGGCTTCACGGCGACAGGGAAGCAAGGTCACCTCGTCTACAAGCTGAAAAAGAGCCTATATGGCCAAAAGCAAACACTGAGAATGTGGTATTAGAAGTTTGATGCCTATATCCAGTAGCTAAGCTACATCCAATCGAACTCCAACCCATGCATGTACATTCGGCAATTGGCCAATGAGTCTTGGATCTACTTGATCCTATATGTTGACGATATGTTGATTGTAGGGAGCAATCAAGCAGAAATCGGAAGACTAAAGCGGAGCTTTCACGACAAATTCGTGATGAAGGAACTCAAACAAGCCCGACATATCTTGGGCATGAGGATCGAGTGAAATAAGATGACGAAGACTTTCCGGCTCTCCCAATTGACTATATTTGGAAGGTGCTAAAATGGTTTAACATGTAGAACGCAAAGTCGGCACCAACTCCGCTCTTGACGTTGACACGACTAACGGACAAGGACTCTCCTTTGAAGGACAAGAAGAAAGAGCTCAATTGGAAGATACCCTACACATCGATCGTAGGAGGTATCATGTATGCAATGGTGGTGACCCGACCCGACCTTGTATATGTCGTAGGGATCGTCAACTGGTACATGTTGAACCTAGGACAAAAGCATTGGGAGGCCGTCAAACACATCTTCCAATATCTACGAGGAACCAAAGATGTACAACTAACTTTAGGATCGACAAATCTGATTGAAGTCTATGGCTACATTGACTTTGACTATGCCGGCAATCCGGACAATCGGAAGTCGACATCAAGCTATATATTCACCTATGTCAGCGTTGCCTTTGCATCTGGAAGATCAGGAGAAAACAACTTTCATCACAGAATGGGGTGTATCTGTGGCTATCGTAATGATGTTCAGCCTAAAGACCGGGCCCGCCACATTTTAGAGGATTATCACGGAAATATTTGGAGAATATATACATGATTTCATGTAGGTATTTCTGGACGACTTCACGGTGTATAGCACCAGAGGGGATCATTTGAGCCACCTCCGACTATGCTTGGAAAAATGCAGAGCGGCAAGACTGAGTCTCAACCCAGCGAAATGTGCATTCGGGGTGACGAGTGGTACACTGATAGGGCATATCGTGAGTAGTGAGGACATTGTCGTGGATCTCGGAAAGATTAAGGTGATAATCGAGGCACCGACATCGAAGAACGCGAAGGCCCTCAATCAATTGCTAGGGTAGATAAGGTGACACAACTTAATGTTGCAATACCTAGCAGATTTTGCCACGCCATTACATGTAGCAGTGCATCAGACACCATTTAAATGGACAGAAATCAAAGAGGAGGTATATAAAGCCTTGAAAATAATGCTGACTCAAGCACTTGTCGTCCAACCCCTGACTGGACATGACCATTCCATGCCTTTGTCGATGCATTTGATATAGCCATTGATAGTTCCGTAATGCAGTTGATTGAGCCAAATTGGTATCGACTAGTTTATTATACAGGTCACAAGCTCTCGGCCATCGAACACAACTATTCAATGACCGAACAAGAGGCTCTGGGGATAATCTATAGCATTAATAAATTTTGGCACGACCTACTCGACCGAAAGTTTGTTTTTCATGTGAACCACGCGACACTACTATACCTAGTCTCCAAACAATCATTGATCAACAAATTAGCTAGATGGATTTTATTACTCCAAGAATTTGAATTTGACATCCATCATAGACCAGGAGTGTAGCATGCCATCACCAACTATTTTAAGTTGGCTTGAGTAAGGAGAAGCAACCGAATGCATTTACGACGACTTCTCGGACGGATAGATATTACGGATTTCGGCATCATAAGTCAAAATAGAGGAGTTGTCACTGGACGACAAATGGATTAAAAACATGATATGTTTCCTAACCATAGGGTTGCCACCAACACAGATGCAGATGGATGAGAAGAAAAGATTAGTGGTGAGAAGCCAGAATTTTTGCCTTCTTCAAGAAATCCTGTATCATAAAAGCAGGGACGACGTGTCCCTAGTGACGAGAAGTCGGCAATCTTAAAGAAGCACATTGTGGCATAGCTGACAAACATTACTCAAGGGAAACGACAACCCAGAAGGTATGGCAAAGTGGGCTATGGTCGCCAACAAGCCATAAGGATGCAACTGCATACTTTCGATAATGTGACCTATGCCGGAGAATGTGACAACTTTCTGAATGTGCCCGCATGTGTCATCAACCGGTTCTGCCTTTGGAGCCTTTTAAAAATTGGGGTCTTAATTTCGTGGGCCCATTCAAACATGCAACAACACGAACCAGCAATCACTACATCCTGGTCGCTCTCGATTATTCCACGAAATTGGTCGAGTCAAAGCCATTACTGTACGGTGATACACAAGAAAAGCACCCCTTATTACCCTCAGGCAAACGGACTCGCTGAATTGACAAATAAGACATTTCAAAACATCCTAAAGAGGGTTGTCAATGACAATCGAACGGATTGGGATACAAAGCTACATATTGCCATGTGAGCCTACCGAACAAGTTTTAAAACGAGTATCCAATCAACACTGTTCTGATTAGCGTTTGGGCTTGAAGTGTTCTAATGCCAATAGAATTCCAAATTCCGAGCTTGTGCATACAAGTCTATGAATGCCTAGGGGAAATAGAGTCATGTAAAGTGTTACCCCGTACGAGATGTACGGAGAGTCAAGTGTGATGAGCGAGGGTCGAATGTTATCATGATGTTGTGTATGTGTAGGGGGCATAAATGTAATTGTGAGTCTATACGTATGTGAACACATGCACACGTGTGTGCATGTGGATGGATACGAGGAGGTGTGAGTGAGTGTCCAATATGAATGCGCGAGGGGGCTTACACCCCTATGTATCTACCCCCTCTTGTACTATTTAACCCCTTATGGGGAATGAATGAAACATGAATAACCATTTCTCTCTCTCTCTCTCTCTCTCTCTCTCTCTCTCTCTCTTTGACATCTTTCTCTCTCTCCCCCTTAACATTGAACCCCCTTGGGAGGGTGGTGGAGCCATTCTAGGCACCACCCCCCACCCCGCAATGCTTCTCAATGCTTGTCTTGCATCTTCATGATCTCTCACCATCATACCATTCATCATCTCCACCATTACACCATGTCTATCTTCATCATCAATCATCATCATTATCATTCTCATTAACCCTAACCCTAAAAAGCTACAACACCTTTTGGTGACCACTAAGGCGACCCCCCTTTGGAGACGGAGTCGAAGAATGATACGTGGCGATGCAAGTCAATAACGACAAAATATGCAAGAAATGGTGATGGTGATTGAAAGCCGTCGAGGAATGCAACAGGGTGATGTTGTGCGCAAGGAAGATGAAGAATGTTACGTGGTGATGATCTGCAAGAAATGGAATCGACAACAATATGCAAAAAATGGTGACCATGATGTGCACGAGAAGCAAGAAATGACAGATTGATTATCCGTGCCATGATTTTGATACAAATTAATGTCTATACAAGTGTATTTTGTTTGACATGTGATTGGTCTTTTTGGCTTGGATTTGATTGCAAAGAAAGAATTAAAAAGCAAGGGAGAAATAAAGCCTATGATCTATGCGAGACCCAACCACCACATGTTGTATCTCCCAAAGATGCGAGAGTGCATTTCTATCCACATATGACCGGACACACATGGCCAGAAAGCAACCGACTGGACCAAAGGGAATTGTTGGAACAAAGATGGAGAAGGCAATTAAGAAAGCGAAAGAAATACAAATCGACGCGGAAAGACACGACTAGTCAAATGGCCCGGAACAAGGAACCAGAAGTACAACCAAATGGGCAGAACTCGCCGGAATGGCCGGACAGTGGGCAAGAGTGGCCGGAGTGACCGGATAGCAGCCGAAGTGTCTAAGTGGCCGGACAACAGTCGGAGCGACCGTAGAGAGGTTGGAATGGCTGAATAACGGCCAGATAGTGGCTGAAGAGCAACCGAGCAACAGTCTGAGCGGTTGGAGAGCGGTTGGAAGGGCCGGAAACCGGTCGGAATAACCGGATGCAGACAGGCGACCGGGACGACGGACCGGATGCACGACCGGAAGACAACAGACAAATGGTTGGGACAATAGCTGAACAACGACAGAAGTGGCGGCAAATAATCAGCGGTAGCAGCGAAAAATTAGCGATGAAGATGGTCGGACAACAAACGGCCGAGTAAAAGCGGTCAGACGAATGACGATGCCAAACAATGCTAGAACTGGCTGGATGAACCGGACAGACGAGCGGACGAGATGGACAAGCATCAGATAGCCGATGATCGGACAGACGGCGGGAGGAGGACTGGAATCGACCGACACGCCGGGCACGCCGGACAAAAAGACGGACGATGGCCGGAATAGTAAACATCGAATGGTTGTAGAGGCGGCCGAAAAGACACGACCAGAAGGGCCGAAGACAGAGACGGCAACCAACTGACAACCGACAGACAACAACGGCTAGACACAACCGAACCGCGGCTAGAACGGAGGCTGGAAGAACGGCCGGATAGATGGCCAAATATTGATGAGTGAATAGAGCGGTCATGCGACGAATCTCGGCCAAAACAAGCAGCTGACTGGAGACTGGCCAGACAGGCCTAGCGACGACGAGAAAGGGAGATGGTGATGACCGACACAGAGATGAAAGGCGCCGGGACGATGAATAGCAGCGGCCAAAGAAGCGACAACAATGAATATAGAAGGACGGAAACGACGACGACATCACAAAGAAGGAGATAACGTGCAAGCAAAGGGAGAGTGAAGGTCACGTTTCCTCCCTACCCCGAAACGCAAAAACAGAACAAGGACGAAGTGGAAGAAACAGAGATAGAAGAAGAAAGAGAGAGGAGGAAAATGGAACATAAGAAGGAAAGAAGAGGGGTATAGAAGAAGAAGAAGAACAGACAGAGAAAAGAAGAAGAGAAGCGGGAAACGAAAGTAGAAAGAAGTAGAAAGAGATGAGGGATACACACAAGAAAGAGTGTAATAACGGACCACAACAATAACCTAGAGATAAAGACGAAGTCAGAGCATTACAAAAACAAGAAGACAGGAATGGATAAAGACGAAATTGAAGCAGAAGATAGGACGGGAAGAAAAATAGAGAAAGGGCAAGAGAGAATGATAGGGGTATGGAACATAATTTTAAAACATGAGGGTATTTGATAATATTTCAAAAACAAAGGGTAGCAACCTAAAATTTCATAAACTTGAGGGCACCGACAAAATTGTAAAAACTCATCCACCTAGAGAAATGGATGTGATCAACAACGACAACTCACACAAAATTAAAGGAAGAACACACATACACACAATGTGCTTTTGGACCCATGATGAAGTTCGTAAGCCGATAGAACGAGAATGTTTGTGTCGTGGACGATTTGCTGACCGACAAAGATGTTCGAGTCAAGCATTCCGATCGAGGGAGTCGATCGTTGAAAGGACAGATGGAAGTTTCGGTCGAAGAAATATCATCATCAAGGCATGTGGGATCGACGTGCAAGGCACTTTCCCACGGGCGTGCCATATTGTGTTACCCCGTACGAGATGTACGGAGAGTCAAGTGTGATGAGTGAGGGTCGAATGTTATCATGATGTTGTATATGTGTAGGGGGCATAAATGTAATTGTGAGTCTATACATATGTGAACACATGCACACGTGTGTGCATGTGGATGGATACGAGGAGGTGTGAGTGAGTGTCCAATATGAATGCTCGAGGGGGCTTACACCCCTATGTATCTACCCCCTCTTGTACTATTTAACCCCTTATGGGGAATGAATGAAACATGAATAACGATTTCTCTCTCTCTCTCTCTCTCTCTCTCTCTCTCTCTCTTTGACATCTTTCTCTCTCTCCCCCTTAACGTTGAACCCCCTTGGGAGGGGGGTGGAGCCATTCTAGGCACCACCCCCCACCCCGCAATGCTTCTCAATGCTTGTCTTGCATCTTCATGATCTCTCACCATCATACCATTCATCATCTCCACCATTACACCATGTCTATCTTCATCATCAATCATCATCATTATCATTCTCATTAACCCTAACCCTAAAAACCTACAACATAAAGATTTCGTGCGGAAGCTTTACAGACACAACCGACTTCATCGGTTGCCAATAGAGAAATGTTGCAGGTTTAATGGAAATTTTACACAATACATAGAGAGAGAGTACACGGGAGAGACATGTTGGGAAATCGGTTGCTCAGGATTGGATCTGGTCATGAATGAAGAGGACCCGGTGAGAACTGGATGGACCCGGTGAGAATCGGAAGAGAAGACATATTTGTAAATATGTTTTGAGTAAGCCTATTGAGGCTATATTTGTAAATAGCCCTAAGTTCATATAAGTATAAATATGACTTAGGGCAAACACTTTATATGTTGTTCCCATTTTTCGTTGAGAGATAACTATTGTAGAGAGAGAGAGAGAGAGAGATACAGAGCGATACTCTGTTGTAATTGTCGACTGGCGAAGATACAGAGCTCGAGGTCATTGCCTCTGAGTCTCTGTTTGTACCTTTCCTATATAGTGATAGTTTGGAGTTTGTGGACTCCTGTGGTTTTTCCCTTAGGGTTTTCCACGTAAACATCATGTGTATCCTCTATCGTTGTCTGTGTGTGTAAATGTGCTCACTCCCTACTTCCCATTTCTGTGTTTGATTTCCATCCAAGTGATTCAAGACTTGGTTGTGGCCGAGCAATATTCCACACTATTCTCTTCAAACTAGTATTAGAGCAAACAACACAGGAAATGGAAGAATCGTTCGGTGGCATGCTCAAGCTCACCGGCTCCAACTACTTAGTGTGGAAGTTGAAGATGAGGGACATGCTGGTGTTTAAAGATCTTTGGTTGTCGGTTCAGTTCGGGGACAAGAGACCGGATAAGATCGACACCATAGTGTGGGAGGTGATGCACATGAAGACGATGGCATACATCTGGTGCTTCATCGACATGAGCTTGTACAACAACTTCAATGAAAAGAGCAAGCCTCATGAACTCTGGGAGAAGATCGACATCATGTTCCAAAACAAGAATACTGTTAATTGGGTTTCGGTATTCCGGAAGCTAGTGAGGCTCCGGTACTAGGACGGCTCCAGTATGGCGGAGCACATGAATGCCTTCCAGGGACTGATACACTAAGCCACCTCGTTGGAAGTACCTCTCGTCGATGAGGTACTCGCATTACTCCTGCTAGTTGTCACATTGGGCAATGCCGGGCCGGAAGGAAAACAATTGTCCCTAACAAGAGTCAAGTCAAGCTTGCTGGATGAAGAAGCTCGCCGAAAGGACTGGGAGTTCAGAACCGATCCGAAGGCCTTGGTCACGAAAGATGACCACAATCGGGGAAGAGGCTAGTATCGAAGTCCCCAAAACCGGGACAAATCGGGGACGAGGTCGAAGTCAAGGGGGAGGCCTTCTTGATTCTACTGTGGGAAGCCAGGGCACTTCCAGAAGAATTGTCGGCATTTCCGGAAAGAGAAAGAAACCGGCACTACCGATTCGAAGAAGAGTTCGGACCGAAACGGTTCAGATCGGAAAGGAATGTTGACAATTGTGACAAGTGAAGAAGAACTCATGCTCATTATCGAGGAGAATGAGGTAAACCTTGTCGGTGATGAGACAATGTGGGTTGTTGATTCCGGAGTGTTGTTCCACCTGACACCGGATCGGAAATGCTTCTCATCCTACACAGCCGGTGATCATGGTTGTGTTTGGATGGGGAATGAAGGTACATGCCGAATTGTCAGCATAGGAGATGTGCTATTGATGACATCAACGGGATGCAAGTTGCTGCTGAAGGATTTCGACTCGTTCCGGAGGTTCGACTGAACTTGATCTCAGCCGGTCGGCTAGATGATGAAGGCTACATGGGTAACATCCGGAATGGAGTCATGAAATTCATTAAGGAAAGCTTGATCGTGGCTAGAACCCGGAAGATCAACACGTTGTATCTGATGCATGCCCGGATATGCCGGGAAGAAGTGAACGTTGCATCCGACACTACTAGTGAGCTGTGGCACAAGAGACTATGTCACATGAGTCAGACGGGGATGAAGAGACTTGCCGAAGACAATCTCATTCCGGTGAAGGACGTGCAACTTGAGAAGTGCACCGATTGCCTGGCCGGCAAGCAAAACCGAACCTCCTTCCGGTCAGGACCACCGATGAGACGGAATGCACCACTAGAGTTGGTGCATACCGATGTGTGTAAAGTGGACACGAAGTCACATGCCGGATCACAGTACTTTGTGACGTTCATAGATGACCATAACCGGAAGTTGTGGGTCTCACCAGTGAAGATGAAGGATCAAGTGTTATCCGTCTTCGAGGAGCTCCACGCGAGAGTGGAAAGAGAAACCTGCCGGAAGTTGAAGGCGGTTCAAGCAGATAACGGAGGAGAATACCGGGGGTAGTTCGAGGAGTACTGTCGGTCGAAGGGAATCCGGCTCGAATTCACTGTGCCGAAGACGGCAGAATTGAACGGACTAGTCAAAAGGATGAACCAGACCATAATGGAGAGAGTCCGGAGCATGCTGGCACATGCAAAGTTACCCAAGACGTTTTGGGCTGAGGCGCTGATAACGACGACCTATGTAATAAACAAATCATCCTCAGTACCCTTGGATGGAGACACACCGCAAAGAGTATGGACCAGTAAGGACGTATCCTACCGGCATCTAAAGGTGTTCAGATATCTCGCCTACGTGCATGTTGCAAAGGATAAGAGAGCAAAGTTGGATCCGAAGTCCACGCCTTGCATATTCCTTGGATACGAAGACGATGAGTTCGGTTACTGGGTGTGGGATCTGGTTGACAAGAAGGTGTTCTGGAGTCGAGACATAGTCTTCATGGAGACGAAGGTAATGAACTCCGGATCATCCAATGAAGACCGGCTTGAGGAGACAAGGACTTACCCAGTTGAAAACCGGATGACACTCGACGAACCGGCCGGATACGGACAAGAAACCAAACTGACCGAGGAAGAAGAAGAAGAAGAAGAAGACACCGAAACCGGACAAGATCTTGAATCAGATTCGGATTCGGAACAAACGGAGGAACCGGTAGTCAAAAACCAAGGACGGAGATATCCTCTCCGAGAGAGAAGAACCCCCCGGAGATTTCCGGATCCAGAGCATGTGTTGCTAACCGATGAGGGGGAGCCAGAAAGCTTCGAAGAAGAAAAGAGGGACACCCACAGACACAAGTGGTTGAGTGCCATGAAGGACGAGATGGATTCCCTGCATGAGAACCACACGTATGAACTGACGGAGTTGCCGAAAGGGAAGAGAGCACTCCGGAACAAGTGGGTGTACAAGCTGAAACCGGGAGATGCCGGAAATCCACCAAGGTACAAAGCCTGGATCGTGGTGAAGGGCTTCCAGCAAAAGAAAGGAGCGGACTTCGATGAGATCTTTGCCCCGATTGTAAAAATGACATCCATCTGGACGGTATTGAGCATAACGGCAAGCATGGACCTCAAGGTAGAGCAACTGGACGTCAAGACGACATTCCTACATGGTGACCTCAAAGAAGAGATCTACATGCATCAACCGGAAGGATTTGAGAAGAAAGGGAAGGAGCACTTGGTGTGCCGGCTGAAGAAGAGCTTGTACGGATTGAAGCAAGCTCCCCGACAATGGTACTGGAAGTACATATTTGGTATCTACCATATGTCTCTGCCGTCGGAAGCCTGATGTATGTGATGGTATGTACCCGGCCGGATATCAGATATGTAGTCGGAGTGTTAAGCCGGTTCATAAGCAATCCCGGAAGAGAGCACTGGAACGCGGTCAAGTGGAGACTCCGGTATTTGAAAGGCACCTCGAGTATGTGCCTCCGGTAATCCCCAACTTGACGGATTCACCGATTCGGATATGTCGATTGATGCGGATACCAACTGGTCTACATCCGGATATGTCATGACTTATGCATGGGGAGCTGTTTCGTGGCGGTTGAGGCTTCAGAAGATGGTTGTGTTGTCAACCACGGAGGTGGAGTACATGACAGCTGTGGAAGCCGGCAAGGAGATAATCTGGATGAAGGACTTCATTGAAGAGCTAGGGATCCAATAGGAGGAATACCGGCTCTACTACGACAGTCAAAGTGCCATCCACCTTGCAAAGAACGCATCCTACCATTCTCGGACGAAACATATCCATCGGAGGTAAAACTGGATCCGGGAGAGAGTAGAAGATCAAGAGTTCATGCTGACGAAGATCCACCCGGAGGAGAACGGTGTCACGAAGATGCTCGTGTGCATGTGCTACTTGAGCGGGACCACCGGGGCCACAGACTAGGGAGGGAGGTCATGAATTTCGTTGAAAAGACGACGATGTGGATGTTATAGTCGAGGAAACCAATGTCACATTTGAAAAAAACCAAGTTTTTTAGACTCAAGAAGAAGATAGATTTCAAGAAGAATATTAAGAAGAAGATTATATTGATGGTGATGATAATGATATTACATATTGAGCCCCCCTTACACAAGCCCAACTAGAGGCTTTTATAGTTCTCTGCATGCTTGTGACATGCACAAAACCATGGGCTAAAACCGTGGTTTTATGCACACAGTTTTGCTTATGACATGCATAAAACCATGGTTTTGTGCACACGGTTTTGTACATTTGTTTCCCATGGAATACTGAATATGGGAAGGAAATATGCAAAATCTAAAGCACTTAGTAGTAGCTTTAGTGGTAAACTAATTGCCTCCTATCTTGGAGGTGCAACGTTCAAATCTTTCTTGCACCCCTTTGTACGCACTCAATGCCATTAGGCCCTAGGATTATTTATTATTGATTTATTTTCATTTTTACAAGTATTTGTGTAATGTGTGTGGAACCAGACTTTTTCACTTTTTCTCCCACTAGACGTGCAACATAATGACATCCACCCCCACCAAACCGCACATCCTCTGGTATGTGCCAAGAAGAAAAGAGTGATGTGGTGGGGTCAAAGGTGGTTGTTCTTTGATTTCCTCCTTTCTTGTGCCTCACCCTCACCGTCTTTTTGTCGTCTACTTCGAACATGTCTCTAGTTTCTACCCAAACTGCCGTTGCCATCCGATCCACCATATCATTCGCTCACCTTTTTTATTGCCATGTCTGGTTTTCATGGCTCCCTTTGCTCCTCCCTTTGCCTCGTGCATGTGCCACCTTCATCTCGGCCATCTCCTTGGTCACCTAACTTTCCTTTATCATCCTTTGTCGTCTCATGCTTGCCTTCCTTATGCTCACTAACCTCGACCGGGTGTCGCGGCTCGTCTGCTTCGACCTCTGTCTAGGCCGGCTCAACTTCTGTCTAGATTAGTCTTGACCAATCAGGTTCTGGCTTGGTTGGACTTTGTCCGTATTCACATTTGGCCGAATCGGACTCAGACGATCGACTTTCGTCCGGGTCAGTTTCCATCCGGTTTTCGGTTGGGTCGGGCCCGGTTGATCAACTCTCGTTCGGGTCGGCTTCCGTTCGGGTCGAAATACCAACCGGGTCATCTTCCATCCGGACTGTATTACGGTTCATTCTTTCTTGCCACTCTCTGACTCTTCATTGAACTCTATTGTAGCTTTGTTTTTGGGGTCCTTGTTGGCCACCGTTCCTCTGTATGCGCTAGCTTCGACCCTCATTTCCTCGCCGCCACCTTCCATCTCTCCAGTCTTATGTTGGCTCTTGGGCACAATTTCCGAAGTCTTCGGAACTGGTGTGGAGGGATCCCTTTGTCTATGGCCATCCTCCTCATCGCCGTTTCGGTCCTTCAATTTCTTTCCGCCACCTTTCGTCTCTCCGGTCTCATGTTGACACTCGGGCACAACTACTGAAGTCTCAGGAACAATTGTGGGGAGAACCTCGGCACCATTGGTGACTGTCGATTCACCCATAGACATCTTTCCCTCAACGTTGTTATTCGCTTTGGCTTCAAGCTTTGCTTCCCCGCCACTTTCCGTCTCTTAGGTCTCATGTTAGCTCTTGAACGCAATTGCCCAAGTCTCTAGATCAAGTGTAGTCTTGACACGACCATCCGCCATGGACTCATGCATAGCCATCTTCGACTCGATGTCGTTTCTCATGGCTACCACGTCAGCCTCGCACTCTTTACATCCCTCGATCACGCAAGCTTTGCTCATGCTTGCACCTTCATTACTCGATGTGTGTTCCGAGACATTTGTCCTCGCTTGAATGGCGTTTGCCGTCCTTGATCCATTGGTTTCATTCTTCGTCGTTGTTTCTTTGCAAGAGGAGAAGTTGTCTTGTTCCACACCTTCTGTCGTGGTACCATCGTGGTACCGAACTTGGGCATTCATCTTGGCCCTTCATTAACCCGCATTCATCGGGAGGTCTCTTCTTCCTCGATCACCATCTACTTCAGTTTTTGCTCCTTTTGAAGCTTCTCTTTAGCCTCAACTTGCGCCATTAAGTTCTCGAATGCCTTTCTCATAAAGACGTCTATGTCGAGTATCGAATCTTCCCTCTTCGAGCTTTCTTCCTTTGGTGGTGGTGTATTGCCACATCCCGTTCTCCTTTGAACATCCCTCATGGGTCGTGTTGTTGTCGACAAGAATCTCGTCTTCCTCTCGTCGTGTTGTCGGCATACCCTTTCCACTCTGGCCCAATCCTCGATGAGGCCATTTGCACCATTGTCATCCTCGAGTTGGATTCCAATGGCCTTCCTTTCATATCGATTGATTGTCTTTACAAATAGTAGAACTTTATTCACCCCCATCAATCTTCGATCCCGCTCTGAGAGTTGAGCAAAGCGACACTTAAACTCAATGAATGCATCCATGGCACTCTGGTGGGTCTTCATTGATGACACCCATTGTTCGAACTTGTACAAACTTTGTCCCTTTGGTCTCTCATAGCCATATGCCTCCAATAGAGCCTCCTTGAAAGTCACCCACGAATCATGAGCGTCTCGAAGCTCTTTTACCTCTTTGTAGTTTGGTTCCGCCACCACCCGACAAAAGTACTCCAGCCTCATAACGTCATTCACACCTCTCGAATCCATCTCGACATTGTAAGTGTCTAGAAAATTTTGGACTGTGCCCCCATCGAAATAGCCGACTCGCTCGACCACGCTTTCGACGACTTGTTGGGCCACATCTCGTCTTTTCCCTTCTCTCGAATATTCCATTATCATCTTTGACATTGCCTCCATGAGATATTCCTCGTCCATTTTCATCCTCCCATGCCGCTCTTCACGTCGGGTTCACCAAATGATGTTGCGAAGATGCTCACGTACGTGTGCTACTTGAGTGGGACAACCGAGGCCACGGACCAGGGAGGAAGTTCACGAATTTCATCGAAAAGACGACGATGTGGATGTTACAGTCGAGGAAACCAATGTCACATTTGAAAAAAACCAAGTTTTTTAGACTCAAGAAGAAGATAGATTTCAAGAAGAATATTAAGAAGAAGATTATATTGATGGTGATGATAATGATATTACATATTGAGCCCCCCTTACACAAGTCCAACGAGAGGCTTTTATAGGTCTCTGCATGCTTGTGACATGCACAAAACCATGGGCTAAAACCGTGGTTTTGTGCACACAGTTTTGCTTATGACATGCATAAAACCATGGGCTTAAAACCATGGTTTTGTGCACACGGTTTTGTACGTTTGTTTCCTATGGAATACTAAATATGGGAAGGAAATATACAAAATTTAAAGCACTTAGTAGTAGCTTTAGTGGTAAGCTAATTGCCTCCTATCTTGGAGGTGTAAGGTTCAAATCTTACTTGCACCCCTTTGTACGCACTCAATAATGCCATTAGGCCCTAGGATTATTTATTATTGATTTATTTTCATTTTTACAAGTATTTGTGTAATGTGCGTGGAACCAGACTTTTTCACTTTTTCTCCCACTAGACGTGCAACATGACGACAACGGATCGGATATGCTGACCAAGGTGTTGACAACCGACAAGCTAGACGCGTGCCGAAAGCAGATCGGGCTGACAAGACATCCCATGCTAGAGTGAAGGGGGAGATTTTTGGGAAATCGGTCCCTCCGGATGGGATTTGGTCATGAATGAAGAGGACCTAGTGAGAACCGGAAGAGATCCGGAAACCGGATCGGATGGACCCGGTGAGAACCGGAAGAGAAGACATATTTGTAAATATGTTTTGAGTAAGCCTATTGAGGCTATATTTGTAAATAGCCCTAAGTTCATATAAGTATAAATATGACTTAGGGCAAACACTTTATATGTTGTTGCCATTTTTCGTTGAGAGATAACTGTTGTATAGAGAGAGAGAGAGAGAGAGAGAGAGAGAGAGAGAGAGAGAGAGAGAGAGAGAGAGATACATAGCGATACTCTATTGTAACCGCCGGTTGGCAAAGATACAGAGCTTGAGGTCGTTGCTTTTGAGTCTCTGTTTGTACCTTTCCTATATAGTGATAGTTTGGAGTCTGTGGACTCCCGCGGTTTTTCCACGTAAACATCATGTGTATCCTCTATCGTTGTCTGTGTGTGTAAGTGTGTTCACTCCCTACTTCCCATTTGTGTGTTTGATTTCCATCCAAGTGATTCAAGACTTGGTTGTGGCCGAGCAATATTCCACGCTATTCTCTTCAAGTTAGAGAGGGCAAAACAGTAAAAACTCCAATTCAAAAATACTCAAAGACTCTGTACATACAATGTGCTCAGTGAGCACTTTTATACAAGTCCATAAAGGGCTGACATAAATATTGACAAGTGCTTCAATGCTTGTATACAACATCAGACACCAACTCCCAAAAATATGCTTGCGTACTTGGCTAGGGTCATAGGCCTCGAACGACTTACCGGTTACAATTCGATCCGGGTTACGATCCGGTTCTTTGTTCCAAACTTCGATCCGGCTCTAGATTATTCAGTGGATCTAGATCCAATTGAGCTTGTCTGCTCAACACTCCCCCTTAAGCTCAACTTGAGGTCGGATCTGTCAGGAATATGTCCCTCCAGTGGGAGGATGATCCGACTGTTCGGAAAGACAGTCGAAGAGTTGGAAAACAGGAGCCGAGTTGATGAGGAAATAGTGTAAATAACCAACTCGGGAGACTATATTTGTAAATAGTCTTAGTGTTCGCCCCATGAGGGCTACATATGTAAATAACCAGAAAGTTGCGTAAGTATATATGCAACTAGGGCAAACATGTTGTGTGAGATGTAAGAATAGAGTTAGAACTGCAGAAGCTGAATGACTGAGATAGAGAGTGTGTGTGTAAGCCGCGCCATAGTTGTGTGCATAACAGCAGACGCGAAGAGCCCTGTGCGGCTGATACACTCGACAGAGTGTTTGTAATCATCTCTGTTTTGTATATCCACTGTCTATAGTGAAGATTCTGTTCTCCCGTGGTTTTTTTCCCGTTTCAGGGTTTTCCACGTAAATCGCTATGTACATCTGTCGTTTATCTTGTCTTTGTTATTTCAGCGCATTATTTGCCTATTGTGATTTATTTCGAGATGATTTCTCGACAGGATCGTGGTGTTAGTGCCTGTCAGTCCTTCCCTCCGGTTCCTCCTGGCGTCTTCCTGCCTTGCTCGCGCTCCTTGACCCATTTGGTGCTGCTTTCCACGATCTGTCCAGTTCCCCGCACCTCGACCCTCTTGGTCTGTTTGCCTATTGATAAGACCCAAGTTAGCTCCCTCGTTGTTGTGAGTCTGCTGCTTCTCGACCCGTTGACTCCTTCGTGGCGGTGTCGACTTCCGTTGCCTTTTTGTCCGCTTGGCCTTCAACTAATCTAGCTCCTCCGAATCAAACTGTTGAACCAAATTGGTTGCCTCCGATTCGTTCCCACTCTTGTCCTATTTGACTGTCTCCAACTCGTCCTTGATCTTCAGGCCCTTCGCAATATCAGACCATGTCCGGGTTGTTGGCATAAAAGGCCGACTCCTTCCACCTTGTATCCTAGTGTGAACTTGTCGAAATAGTTAGGGCTTAGTATACAAGTGATAACCTAACATTGTAAAGAGAGAGCCTCTTGATCATCTTCTACGTCGAGTCTCAGAGAGAGAGAGAGAGAGAGAGAGAGAGAGAGAGAGAGAGAGAGAGTGAGAGAGTGAATGCGATAACAAAGCTTCCATTAAAGCTTCAACTGTGCATATCTATTGTCTATCTTCTTTCCTTCCTTTTGTATTGTTTGTTGAGCACATCCGACAGCTCCTCACTTACGTTTCTGCACGCATATTCGATCTTCAATTGATATCAGAGCGACTTGCTACTCGGTGGCAACAAACAACAGAAAAGCTGAAAGGAAAAAGACTAGGTCACTAAAATCTCACTTTCAAAGAAAAACATGGCTTCAACATCCGGAACAGGAGTTGAGATCCGAAAATTCGACGGAAAAAGCTTTGCCCTCTGGAAGGAGATGATGCAGGACGTACTGATTATTCGAAGACAGGTCGAAGCCATTTGACACTGCAAAAAGCCTGCTTCAATGTCAACCGATGAGTGGAGATCAATGGACGAAATCGCATGCTCCACCATTCAAACGCACCTAGCCGAAAACATCTACTTCAGCATGGCAAAAGAGACAACAACGTTCTCATTGTGGGAGAAGCTACAAGCCATGTACGAGAAGAAGTCCTCATCTTCAAAACTGATTTTAATCAGACAACTGTTCAACATGAAGATGACCGATCTGGCTACCTCCCACATCAACACCTTCAACCGGGTGTTGTCAAAACTCTCCTCACAAGGGATCAACTTTGAAGAAGAAGTGAAAGCTCTTGCCCTTCTATCGAGCTTGCCGACGAGTTGGGAGGTATTTTGCACGACCTACACCAATAGCCGACCTATCCTGAATCTGGATGAGACAATCGAAGAAAATCAATGGGACTCACCATCGATGAGTCGGCAGAAGCCCACCACTCAACTGAGTCGATCGATAGTTTTAGTTGATCGAGATAACAAGCTGACAGAACCGGTCAGAACACCGACTGATCGAAGACGAGGGGAGACCGACATCGGTCGAAGTTGAGAACGGGCCGATTAGGCGAATTTTGCACACACTGCAGAAAATCTGGCCACAATGTTTCCGACTGCTGGTTGATCAAGAGGAAAGAGAGTGGCCGGCGTTTCGGGCAGAATCGAGGACGACCCAACTCGGACCACTCTCCTACATGCAACCAAATCAATGTTGTCGACACCTGATCAGGAGAAATCCTTTCCTTAGAGGACTTGATGATCGGAGAAGTCCTCTATAGTGCACATGATGCACACACGTGGCCACTTGATTCCGATGCCACATTCCGTGTGACCCCTAATATTGAATGGTTTTCGAACTATTCAGCCGACGCCAACGACATATCTGACTAGGCAACGGGTAGGAGTGCAGAATCGCAGGGTTCGGAGAAGTTCCCATCCGATTGCCCAATGGCAACATGATCACCATGCATGGAGTTCGGCATGTACCTGATCTAAAAAGGAGTCTGGTCTCCATCGGCATGTTAGCCGAAGAGGGGTACTGAACGACTCTCAGTGAGTCAACATGGATGATCAGCCGTGGAAATCTGAAGATTGGAAGCAGACACAAGTACACCAACTTCTACCCAATATGGCGATCAATCTAGAAGGGGTTGTAAACGTAGCCGAAAAGACCGACCCAAACCTATGGCATGGCAGACTTGGCCATATGTCTCAAGCCAGACTCAATCGACTGATGGCGGTCGACTACATTCCGAAACTCCAAGCGAAGACGGACTTCTGCGAGCACTGTTGATACGGGAAACAGACCCAAAGTCCGCATTCTCTCCACTACGAGACAGTACGACAACCCGTAGAGCTCGTGCACACAGATATATATGGGCTCATGCCATAATGATCACTAGGAGGCTCCCGATACTTCATCACATTCGTAGATGACTATACACGGAAGGTTTGGGCCTACTCGATTAGGTCCAAAGACGAAGCGCTCGAGGTCTTCACTTGGTGGACATCTGAAGTGGAGAACCGGTCGGGACACACAGTGAAGAAACTCCGATCCGACAACATAGGAGAATATACCTCCAGAGCCTTCAAACAATACCTGTTCGATAAAGGGATCTAGTGTCGTGATGTTGTTGCTTCACAATGTCAAAACAATGTGAAAAATCTATAGAAGTACATTTCCCATCTAGAGCTTATGACGAGGAGCATGTAGGAATTTTAGATTCATGAATCGGAGTTCAGAAGTTCAAGATACCAGCTTCGGAAGGACTAATGCAACTCGGGACACAAATGTAATTATGTAAAAAGGGGGATTCGAAATTAAATAAGGGCCATCTTTGTAATTTCTCAAATGTACAACTGCAAAATCGAATTTATAAATAAAATAAATAAATAAATAAATAAATAAATAAATAAAATAATAATAAATATAAAATAAAAAAATAACCGCCTGCATGAGGCGGTCTGTCAACCGCCTCAAGAGGGTGGTAGGGCGGTTGACCACCCTATAAAAGCCACACCCATGGTGGCTAAAGAGGAAGGGCAGAGGCTGGAAAAGGAAGAGGAGAAGAAGAAGGGAGAGAATGAAGGAAGCGAGGGAGGAAGCTCGCAAGAAGAAGGGATGTAGAGGTTGCTCATGAAGCTAGGGGCCTGTTGAATAGAAGACAAAAAGTAAAGAAAAGAGAGGGAAAAGAAGCAAACCAAGAAGTTGAAGTAGTGTATCTCAAACGCCTCTATGCAAACAAAAGGTCGTGAGTTCGAATCCTCTCAAAATAACTTCTTTTGTGAAACAAATTTTGTAATATAAATTTAATATATATAAGCAAAAAGACACTATCTTAAATAAATAGAAATCAAATAAGTTGAAGTGGTCTATCTCAAACCCTTCTTCTTAAATAGAGGGCGTGAGTTGAAGTCTTGCCAAGTAACTTTTGGCAAATAAATATTGTAAGTGGTGTTTTACAAATAAATTTCTTTTTGCGACAACGTTGCATCTATCTTGCTTTCTTGGCTTCTTGTCATCGCACCATCCACATGATCATCCCCGAGTCACAAAACCCCGGCGGTTGCGACACACAACCACAATCTTTATGACATAAATTTGGTGAACCCGACGTGAAGTGTCGCTGAGAAGGGGAGTTCGGAGTTAAAGTTTTCCAAAGAGGTCGAAAAATGAAAGAAAATGGCGGATAAAGGTGCCAACACAGAGATGGCAAATAAGGGCTTCAATGAAGATATGGCAAGTTTCATGATGACGATGATGAGTCGTATGTTGCAAGAGCAAAGTGCGATGAATCAGATGGAAAGTGAGTTAACACTCGCCGTACAAACGATCATTGAGAGAATAAGCAAATTTAATGGCGAGGACGTCACTCGGTTCCTCCAGGTCTACGAATACGAGATGGCCAGTAGAGGGGCAACCGGAGTACAAATAGTGTCACATATCAACCGGGTGTGCACACTTGATGTCCGAGCAAGGGTAATGGAATTATCGGAGAAATTCCATGAAGATTGGCCTTGGTTTCGTCAAGCATTGCTTGATGAATATATGCTAGACGATCAGACCCAAATGTCAAAGAAAAGCTTTCTCGAATGAACCAAGAAAGGGGGTAAAGGACTCTCAGTCTCAAAGGTTGTGAGGGAGTTCGAGAAAAGATATAATGAGCTCTCGGTAAAAGACCGAGAACTATTACAGTTAGAAAAGGTGGATTTATTCGTCTGAGCGACAGATCAATCTTTTAGAAAAGATATCACTATCCTTCTAGAAGACCGGACAAGCACGACCGGTTTGGTGTCCGATTGGGCGGAGGTACCCGAGGCTTGTCGAGTACTAGGAAGGAGAGCACTATGGATGGAGGATGACTATGACAATAGAATAAAGACAACAACCAGAGAACATCCAAAACAAGATTCGGGAACTCGAACGGATGTTTGCAAGGGAAAGGAGCCAGAGTCCGTGATCGATGAACTGATAAAAGGAATGTGGGATTTACAACTCAAGTTCACAAAGCTTGAGAAGGGTGAAAGCTCGGGTGTAAGACAAAAGCCCAATGAAGGGGAAAAGGGTGAATTCGTTTGCCGATGCATATGGTGCAATAGCACGGAGCACCCAAAAAGGGATTGTTAGAGCCATAAGGAAGAATTAGAAAGAAACACTATCTTCTATCAAAATGGGAGAATCCACTCCTCGGAGACCCGACAACCCCTAAAAACCAACGTCGACAAAGGTGGGATGATGAAAATGATGGAGGATGAAGAGTTGAAGAATGTTCAAGCAATGTACTTTTCGACTACCTCCGGATTGAAGGTCGATGATCCCCAGATTGGATCAGGATTCTAGGCAAAAGTGATAAAGTCCGCCACTGACAAAAGAGTCCAACCACAAGACTTACGAAAGGGTTGACGAAATCAGGAATAGTATTGGGTGGGATGACCTAGTAGATTCACTCACCACAATTGCAAAGACAGCAGGGGTGAATGCCCACGAAGTGACAGTCGAAGAAAAGAGAAGAACTGATGAAGCGGGTCCTTCAAGAAAACCCGAGACCTGAGAGCAAAAGAGACAGGAAACGGAACGAATTGCTACAGAGGCGATGAAAGAAGACAAAGGTAAACAAAAGATCGCCCCATCATTCAAACTCACCTCCGACATAGAAACATCCACCGACCTAAAGCATGTGCTTGAATCTAGGATTCTCGATAGTAAAGTCGAGTTAGCACTACGAGAAGTACTAGGGATCGCAAAGAAGGAATTTCATGAAGTGATCATTGATGTGATCCGGAGAAAAAGACAAGTGGTTGAAGAAATGGGTAGGGTAAATATCGTCATGATACGGGAGGAAGATGAAGATATGGAGACTACATTGCTAGCCGGGGTACGGAATTCTGACATACATTGTAGTCGTGAAGAGGAAAGAACTCATTACACCCGCACACACTGGGCTCGGGCGACAACCGAGGCTCCAGTCAGAATTGGTGATCAGATGGAACCGTGTGTGGCACTCATCAACCACGGCTCTGAGATTAACATCATATCATCTGATTTCTACAATCGTGGGAGATGGCCAATAGAGAGAAACCATGGGTGGAAGGTGAGAGGAGCAACTGAGGTCGTGGAGGATTTATGTGGTGCATGCCCAAATATTAAAGTTACAATTGGGGATGTATCAGTAGATCAAAACTTCTTCATCTAGGAGAAGTCATTTTATCCGGTAATCTTGGGGCAACCGTACATCACAACAGTACGAATGGACACTAAAGTGCTTGATAACGGAGCGGCATTTGCCAGGATTCGAAGTCAGGATGGGAAGAGGTTGGTACAGTTCCTTACTGTTCGACCAAATCATGAAAGATATAAGGAACATCTACGGGATCATCCGCTACAAGATGTGGGAGATTTCGTACAAGATTTCTAGAGTGGGCCCTTACAAAAAGGGGTTGTGATGGCCCGAGGGAGGTAAGAAGCCCCATTCATAGCATTGAAGATAAAGGTAAATTATATGTTGCATCTGTAGATGGTGCTACTATAATAGAATATTTCAAAGGAAATAAATTCCGAAAAATAGAAAAAGAATTACAAGGTAGAGGCATGATAGATTCAAAAGAAAAATTAGTGAATATATTTGAGGAATATTGTTTTAAAGATACAATAGGAGAGTTGGAGTCTCTAATGACAGAAGATGATGAAGTTGAAGTTATGGTAAACTCCATTGAGATGTTCAAAACCATCAAAGAGTATCTTCAAATAAAGAAGCTCGAATAAACACAAAGTACAAAACGGTGGAGAAGAAGGTCTGGCCAGCAGCAACACTGCTTCCAAAAGACAGTGAAAAGATAATGAAGGAGGTGTCAACCAAGCCAATTCTTTGGGATCCAAAGAGAATTGGCACAAATTCATGGAAGAAATGATTAAACAACTAAGAATTGGAGGGGGGGACTTCCTAACGCCTACGGAAGAAGCAAAATTTAGAAAAAGGCTAGGGCGGCACGAGAAAGCATTCTCCTTCAACCCTAAAGAAATTGAATGTGTGGATTCAAAAGTAGTTGAACCAATGGTCATCTTCACGATCCCACACATTCCATGGAATCTGAAGCCAATCCTAGTGCCAAGAGCAAGGATATCGCAACTAATTGAGCTTCTAAAAGAGAAAGTGAAGATGGGTATCTTGGAACCACCAAACACTCCATACTCGAGTAGATGGTTTACGGTGCAAAAGAAGGATGGGTGGCTTCGATTCATTCAAGACATGCAACCTATGAATCAAGTTACTATCTGGAATTCAGGAGTGGGGCCGATAGTAGATGAGTTTGCAGAGATGTTCGCCGGAAGAGCGATCTACTCCATGTGTGATCTCTACTCCGGCTACGACCAGTTCCAGCTTGCGGTCGGTAGTCGAGATATCACCTCCATTAGGACTCCTATTGGATTACTTCTAATGTGTATCCTACCTCAAGGTGTGACCAACTCGATCGCTCACATGATGAGTGGTATGCACAAAGTTCTTTGAGATTTTATTCCTCACGTAACCATGCCTTTCCTGGATGATATACCCATTAAAGGATGTGAGGAAAGAATGAAGAATGAAGAGTTGGATAATGGTAGATGTCGGAAGTTCGTTTGGGATCACATAGAAGATTGTGATAAATTGCTTTCAAGACTAGAGGAGGTACACCTAACACTTTTGGCTCCAAAATCAATATTCGGGGTTCAAGAAGTACTAGTGGTAGGACATATGTGTGGGTCATACGGAAGGAAGTCAACACCAACGACGATCAACACAATACAGAATATGAAAGAGGAATGCAACTCTGTATCTAAAGTTCGAAGGTTCTTGTGTGCATGAATCTTCTATTGTAGGTGAATTCCACATTATGCCCACATATCAGATCCATTGTATCGACTATTAAGAAAAGGGGAAGCATTCGAGTGGACAAAAGAACACTCAAATGCAATTAGAAGATTGAAGGAGAATTTGGCGAAAGCGCCTGCTTTGAAACAACTTGACTACAACCGACCGATAATTCTCACAGTTGATTCAAGTCCGATTGGAATCGGGTGGGTGATAAGACAACAAGATAAGGAAGGAGAAAGACATCCGATTCGATTTGGTGCGAAGGTACTTAGTGGACGTCAACGAAAGTACGCGTAAGTGAAGAGAGAACTTTGGGGGATAGTCATCGCTATCAAGACGGATAGGGACTATCTGGTTGGTGCAGAGGTGATTGTGGAGATAGATTGCTTGCCAGTTCTTGGGATTATTGCAAATTGCAATATTCCAGACCAAGTAATGCTTAGGTGGTGTGTCTACATCAAAACCATCAACCCAGAAGTTCGACATATATTTGGTGAGAAGAATGCAATGGTCGATATGTCGTCTAGAGCAAAATACGAAAATGAGGAAGTGGCAGAATCAGATAGCGACAAAGAAGAATCAACTTTAGCCATAAATGCAATTAGAGGAGGTGAGCCACATGAAGAGCACAAGTTTAAAGAAGAAGAATATAACAAAGAGTTTAAGGAAATCGGGAAGTATTTACAAGCACCATGGAAGGAAGGAACTTGGAGTGGGAGAAACTTCTCAAATTTCCGAAAGAAGGCACACTGAATTTTCTTGCATCAAGGTTACCTTTGGAAGTGTTAGGAACAGTACTAAGGCAGAGAGGGAATTAGTACTAAGAGATGCGAATTAGTACTAAGAGAGAGAAAAGGGTGGAGAACTCACGAGAGAAGGAGAGAGGGAGAAAGAGAGGAGAGCTCGAGAGAGAGGGAGAATGGTGATAACAAAAGATATATTATATTACATGAAGATTAAGTACAATAATAGCTTTGAGGCTTAAGACTGGCGTTGAACCGATTTGGTTCGAAATAATACCTTGTGCCTCCTCTTATAGTGTTCTCAGGAGTACTCCTGAAGTTTCTAGAATGTTCTAGAGAAATCTAGAATATACATCAATTTGCTATAGTAAAACTTAAATGAAAATAATATCTTTCGTATTATAATACATAGCCTAATGGTAAGAGCTTTTACCCATGTAACATTAGGTCATGGGTTCGAGGCTTGTCACACTATCCCTCCTTTAAAACAACGAGTGCCACGAGTCGTTTTGGATTGAGGACCCGGTTTGTCTGGATATTGATGATGGAAGTCTTCAAGAAGAGCACGAGCATTGGCCACATTCTCTATCTGAATAGTAGAGCGTGTTGCGAACAAGCTTGGAACCGAGGATGGCAGCAACCTCGTACTCAGGTTCATCTTCAAGTTCGATCGGGGGTGGAGGTTGTTTAATACGACTTGGAATGGTGTTGTCTTGATAGGGTTCGAGGAGAGAACTATAAAACACCGGATGTATCCGAACTTGCGGAGGTAGATCGAGACGAAAAGCGACATAATTAATTTTTTCGATAATATGGAAAGGACCTAATCACCGGTAATCCAACTTCTCGCATGGGCCAGTAGTCTTGATGTGTCGTCGTAGTAGCCATACCCGATCGCCAATGTTAAAACTGGATGGAAGCCGACGACGATTTGCGTAAACCTTGTGTGTTTGTTAAGCGTGCTTTAGATGAATAGATAAATACGCGTGTATCTTGCGTAACTGCTCCAAACGATCCTCTATGCAAGGATTTGTAGGTAACTCTGGAGTTTCAAATACACACCACCGGGGGTGAAAACCCGTATAAGCATAAAATGGTGTAACCTTTGTCGATGAGTGGATAGAGTTATTATACGCAACTTCGGCGAAGTGGAGAATATCCGCCCAGTCATCTTGATGATAGCTTAGAAAACACCGAAGATACTGCTAGACAACGTTTGATTTGTTCGTTCTGCTTGGCCGTCTGTTTGCGGGTGGTAGCCGGAGGAGAGGTTACATGTGACCTTAAGCATTTTCAAGAGGTGCTTCCAAAACTTCGAGACGAACTGGGGTCCACGATCACTGATGATATTATCAGGAAGGCCATGATGCCGACATAGTTCACGCATGACAGTTTCAACGGTTTCTTCACTAGAGATTTCCTTAGTACACAGTAGGAAATGGGCCATCTTCGTATATCGATCTACTACTGTTAAGATCGCATCGAATCCCTTAGATATCGGAAGATCTGTGATGAAATCTGAGAAATGGATTGCCATGGCTTGCATGGAATTGCTAATTGTTCTAATAAACCATATGGATGCTAACTTGGCATTTTTTCTTTGCAACATGTATCACAAGTCCGAACAAAATCTTCGACAAATTGTCGCATATGGGGCCACCAGAATTATCGTTGTACTAAATCTAATGTTTTAGTACTACCAAAATGCCCAATTGTATATGTGTCATGACAGTTTTAGACTACTTGAAGGCGACAAGTACCATTAGGAACATACAAGAGTTTCTTAAAGAATAGTAATCCATCATGACATTCGAATTGTCGATAGTCCGTACATGGTTGTTGCGACTATGAACAAGCTGCTCTAGAGGGATCAATTTGTGCTAGAATGGCTTGGGCGAAAGCATTTGTCTTCAAGTCGTCACGTATGGTATCGATAACGTGGGAATCCAAGGGCATACCGAAGACCTGTGTTGCTTGCAGTCGTGCCGGTTCCATGATTACTTGCTTTTGGTTATCGAAAGCCGGCTCGCCAGGACGTGGTGTTAGATACGAGCGCCGTTATAATGCATCTGCCTTCCCTCATTGCTTCCCTGGACGATATGTAATTTTGAAGTCGAAATGAGTGAGGAATTGGGCCCACCGAGCCTTACGTCGATTTAACACATGAGCATTCTGAAAATAGGCAAGATTTTTGTGATCATTGAATACAGTGACTTGATGAGAAGACCCCTCTAAAAAATGCCTCCATTGCGTAAAAGAGTCCACTATTGCTAATAGATCCTTATCATGAATTTCATAGTTGATTTTGGTGGCGTCAAACTTGCGTGAGTGGAAATCCATAGGATGTAGCTTTTCATCATCACCTTGTCGAGACATAATGCTACCCAAGGCGAAATCTGACGCATCTACTTCAATGATGAATGGTTTTTCTAGATCAACATGAGCTAGAATAGGAGCTGATGTAAATTCCTTCTTAAGACTCTCAAAAGCCATGTCCGCTTCTTCAGATAAAATGAACGATTGTCCCTTCGTAGTAAGCTGTGTGAGAGGCAGACCAAGCTTTGAGTAATCCTGTATAAACTTGCGGTAGAAATTGGCGAAGCCTAAAAAGCATTGCACATCTCACAACGAACGTGGAGTCTGCCACTCTACCACCGTTTTGACCTTAGCAGGATCCATGGAGATGCCTTTCGAGGAGATGACATAGCCCAAAAATTCCACCTGGTTGCACCCGAAACTACAATTTTCCAGTTTTGCATAAAGACCATGTTCTCGAAGTCGTTTTAGTACTAACAGTACATGAGAATCATGCTCTTCTTGGGTCTTCGAATAAACCAGTAGATCATCCAAACAAATGATCTGTAAAAGATTATGTGTGGAAGCAATAGAAAACCAAACACACAGAAAATACGCAGGTTTAATGGAGAGCTTGAGTATACACAATACGCGGGAGAGACACAGAGAGAACACACACCAACTAAATTCAAAAAATACTAACTCTCTGTGTACATACATCGTGCTCAGTGAGCACCTTTTATACAAGCCCTGACAATGGGCTGACACAAGTACTGACAATACTTGACTGCTCATAAATGAGCCTCAACTCTTACTCCCAAAACTATTCCTTACGAGGAATATCTCTCTAACGGCCTTTCGGTTTACGCACCGATACAGCCTTCCTACGCACCGGTCTATGTACCAGTTTACGCATCCGTTCTACCCACCGGTCCGGCCTAACTGATCGGTCCCAACCGATCCGGTCCTCGGCTTGCTCAACCGATACGGCCGATGTTGAGCTTGTCTCTCAACACTCCCCCTCAAGCTCAACTTGAGGCTCTTCGGGATCTTCCGGATCACCGCTCCGGTTCCCCCTGGCTCCATGCCTCCCTCGCACTCCTCGACCTATTCGACTCCGCGCGCTTCGACCCTTCTGGTCGGTGTGTCTGCTCCCACAACCCTTCACAGCTCCCTTGCTATTGCGGTGTTGGCACCTCTTCTACTGCCTTCTCTTCTGCTTGGCTCTTGGTTGATTCAGCGTATCCGAATCAAACATCTGAACCGACTCGGCTTCCTCCGATTGGTTTTCGCTCTCGTCCGAGTTGGTTGGCTTCGACTCTTCGTTTCGACTGCTCCCCTTCTGTCCGCTTCCGGAATCTTTTGTGGGTCCGCCCTCGGCTTCTTCAGCTGATCCGAAATCGAATTTATCATTCGACTCGGCGTCGCGGGCTTCTCTCCCCCTTCCGTGTCATTCGGGACATCTCTCCCCCTCAAGTTCGGCACGTCGAGGTGACGCAACCCAAGCGCACCCGAGAATTGCCGCAACTTGTCCAGACCAAGAGGCTTGGTGAAGATGTTGGCGGTCTGCCGATCCGTTAGAACATATTGAAGTTCGACTTCACCGGAGAGAACACGCTCATAGACGAAATGATAGTGCACCTCAATGTGCTTAGTCCGAGCGTGGAAAACGAGGTTCTTCGCTAGCTGGATGTTGCTGAGGTTGTCATAGTAGATAGTCGTTGGATCGGACACCTCCACCTGCATATCCTTAAGTAGCCGCTTCAACCATATGGCTTCCCATGTCGCGACAACCGCTCCTCTATACTCGGCTTCGGTGCTTGACAATGCAACTGCCGGCTGCTTCTTACTGCTCCATGCGATCGCGGCACTCCCGAGAGAGAACGCGAAACCGGACGTGGATCGGCGATCAACGACATTGCCGGCCCAGTTGGCATCGGTGTAGCCGACCAACTGTAGGGCTGTACCGGTCCGATATAGCAGTCCCCAGTCCTTAGTGCCGCTTACGTACCGCAGTACGCGTTGCGCACACTGAAGGTGCTCCTCGGTAGGTCGTGCCATGAACTGATTGATCACCCCGACTGGGTAGCTGAGATCTGGTCGAGTGATGGTCAAGTATATAAGGCTGCTGACTATCTGTCGGAACCTCGTCGGGTCGCATACCTCTCCGGACTCGGGGCAAAGCTTGACGGTTCTATCCAAAGGAGTCAAGACGGACTTACAGTCTGCCATCCCGAATTTGAAGAGCATATTCAACGCGTAATGATGTTGGCTGATCAGTATGCCTTCGGGGGTGCAGATCACTTGGATCCCGAGGAAGTAATGAAGGTCCCCCAGATCCTTCATGTCGAATGATGCCGCAAGCTGGAGCTTCACGCGGTCAATTTCACCTAGGTCGGCGCCGGTGATGACCAAGTCATCAACATATAGTAAAATACTGACCGCACCGAGTCGACCTTTCTGGATGAACAAGGAAGAGTCCGATTTTGACGTTGCAAAGCCCATGCGAGGCAATTATTGCGTGATCTTCGCGTTCCAGGCACGCGGGGCTTGCTTCAGTCCGTAAAGGGACTTCTTCAATCGACACACTGCCAACGTGTTCGTTCCGGAGAGAAATCCGGGGGCCTGTACCATGTACACCTGTTCCTCAAGCTTACCTTGTAGGAACGCATTCTTTACATCCATCTGATGTAGGTGCCATCCCTTTGCCGCAGCTACCACGAGCAAAACACGGACGGTCGTCATCTTCGCGACCGGTGCAAACGTCTCATCGTAGTCGATGCTGTGTTTCTGCGCGTAGCGTTTTGCCACTAACCGGGCCTTGTATCGGTTGACTGAGCTGTCGGTGTTGTATTTGACCTTGTATACCCACCTACATCCAATCGGCTTCACTCCCTTCGGTGCGTCAACTAGGTCGCAGGTCTCGTTTTCCTCCAATGCGTGCATCTCTTCCTCCATCGCGGCATGCCAATTCGCGTCCTTAGCCGCTTCTGCGTAGCTCTCTGGCTCACGCACTTCCGCTACTCGCATCATGTACGCGTAATGGTGCACCATGTACTCATTATAACTGAACCGCACAATAGGGTTCTTCTGGAGGGTAGATTGGGGTAGTTGCTCATCAACCACTGTTGAGGCTTTCTTGGCCGACGCGGACTTCGGTCTCAAAGACCTGTCATCACTTCCCTTGGAGTCGGATTCGCGTTGCTCCGACTCGTTCCTATCCGTGCCATAATCCGACACCTTCTTCTTCCCTTTTTCTTTGCGCGTAAGCTGTCTCCTCGGCTTCCTGTGCAGGGAATGCACGACCGAGTCTCCGCTACTTCCCGGCTCTTCATCAGACTGGTCGAACCGACTCAGTCGTCCATTCAGTCCACTTAACAAAAACGAAATCGGACTCTCTTCGCGTGTCCCGATTTTAGGCTCATCCAGAGGCATCTCAGTCTCGCTCACCTCATCTTCAGAGCTCGGATTGGAGTTGAGATCTGGAGTCAGAGGCAAATACCAGGACGCGGACTCATCAAACACAACGTCGCGGCTCACGCACGCTTGTTTGGCGTGCGGGTTATAACACTTATAACCCTTCTGCTCGTCCGAATAGCCGACCAAGATACATTTCTCGGCCTTTGCGTCCAGCTTCCTCCATTTCTCCTTCGGCACATGCACATACGTAATGCTACCGAAAACATGTAAGTGTCGCAAGTTCGGCTTCGTTCTGAAGTATAGCTCGTGCGCCGACACTTTGTCTTCAATCCGATTCTGGATGTATACTGCGGTTCGTACCGCCTCGGCCCAATAGAACTTGGGCAAGCTCTTTTCTTCCAGCATTGCCCGTGCCGCTTCCACAACCGACCGATTTTTCCTCTCGGCCACGCCGTTTCGCTCCGGTGTGTATCTACAACTGAATTTGCACCGAATTCCCATCTGTTGTAGATAACCGTTGAATTGACCGGAAAAGTATTCTTTTCCGCCATCCGACCGCAGGCAGTTGTTGTAGACATTTGCTATCGGATGCGGAGTGTCGTCTCCAGTTGCGATTACTCCTGGTTGCATCAGTTTCTCAAGGTATGAGAACCACTCCTCGTGGCACGTCATGTGGTTTGACGCGTCGGAGTCGACGTACCACACCTCCTCTAACTTCGGGGTGATTTCTTCATTGAGCTTGCTTCGTGTCTTGTCACGAAGACTGACCCTTTTCCGGCTTCTCCGGATCCTTCCACGTAGTGCGATCGTTGCCGATTTCCTTTGTCGGTCTGTCCGGAACCTGATCCGGACCTGGTTCTCTTTGAATCGACGCGTTTTTTCCAGCACTCGCTCTCCCTCTAGCCTTTCTTGCTAGAGTACCAACATTCCGCGGTGGATTTCCCCTGCCGGTTCTCGTCGCCTCGACTCCCCTTGTTTCTGGAGGGTCCGGAATTGCTGTCGGCATCACTTCAGTGCCTTCTTCCTTGATCTCGTCGGCCACCTCCATTGCGTACCGACTCGCCTCGTCCACCACGACCACGGGGCCTATCTCCCTCCGTGTACAACATCTTGCTGTCAGCATGCATGCTTGTCGACGCACCCGCGTGGTTCTCCTCTATAAGGAGCATCGACTGTAAGTCGAAAAACGATGACGTATTCTCCCGTGTACACACAGCAGTTCAGAACGCTTCGAACTTTAACGCCAAACCCTCGAGACAGACCTGGACCAACTCGCTTTCGTCGATGTTCACATCGATGGAAGCTAAGGAGTCGCAAATTTCCTTGATCTTCGAGGTATAGTCAGCCACCGACAAGTTGCGTTGTCGTAGGTTTCTCAACTCCTGTTGGAGCTGAAGCTTCCTGGCTGTGGTGCTCGCGGCGATGATCTTCTTCAGATTTTCCCACACACCCTTCGGCATTTTCGCATCTCGAACGTAGCTTAATAGTTGTTCGCCCACACAAGACGTGAAGCAGTACAATACTCTGCTCGCCGACTGTTCCCAAGTCGGGAAGTCTTTGTGTGTTGACTCCGGTGCTGTGTCATTTGCTCCGTCAACATAGCTCTAGTAACTATGTCCGAGCAGGTACTGGTGCATCTTGTAAGACCAAGACGTGTAGTTGTTTCTGTCGAGCTTCTCCGTCGGAAGCGAGCTAGCCATGCCTCTATCCATCGGTTTTGCCTGTTCTTCTTGGTTGGTTTTTCTTTCAAGTTATGTCGGCTGTAGAGGTTCTCAACCCTTACGCTCTGATACCATGTAAAAGATTATGTGCGGAAGCAATAGAAAACCAAACACACAGAAAATACGCAGGTTTAATGGAGAGCTTGAGTATACACAATACGCGGGAGAGACACAGAGAGAACACACACCAACTAAATTCAAAAAATACTAACTCTCTGTGTACATACATCATGCTCAGTGAGCACCTTTTATACAAGCCCTGACAATGGGTTGACACAAGTACTGACAATACTTGATTGCTCATAAATGAGCCTTGACTCTTACTCCCAAAACTATTCCTTACGAGGAATATCTCTCTAACGGCCTTTCGGTTTATGCACCGATATGGCCTTCCTATGCACCGGTCTGAGTACCAGTTTACGCATCCGTTCTACGCACCGGTCCGGCCTAACCGATCGGTCCCAACCAAAACCTTAAGGGAGGAATTAGCTGATCAAGAAGCATTGAGAGAGTGAGAAAGAGAACGGAGGAAGAAAGCCGAAGAAGAGAAACGGAGGACTAAGAAATGTCTCCGGAAGAGTGAAGCGAACAATGACCGGCTGAAGGAGGAAAGAGAGATGTTACTGCAGGAAAAAGACAACCTTCGGAGGATGGTCAAAACGGAGATAGAGAGGCTGAAGGAAGAGATTCAGCAACAAAAAGACCGGGAAGATCCGGTGCCCTCTCAAATCAACCGACGCCTAAAGTAGAAAATGGAAGACTTAGAGAAGCTACACAGTGATCATAAGCAACTCGAAGCGGAACATAAGAAGCTAGGGTAGGATTATGACCGACAACAAGAAAAGTTTAAGGAGGTCCGGACGGAGCTGAAGGAAAAAATGGAGACGCTGATGGATCAAGGTAAAATGATGGCTGAAATGACAACGATGGTGATGGAGGAAGCGGCGAAAGAAAGAGTGGAACTCCGATCGAAGCACTACGAGGAAGTGCAACGGGCAAAGACGGTTTTGGATAGGTTGCAAACGACCTACCAGACCCAATTGATGGAGTATGAAGTACAAGCGAAGGCGGCCACTGAACTCATCAAGTAGCTCAAGAACGAGGAGGCCACAGAGGAGAGGACGAAGCTCGGCATCAATAGAATCCGGACGAGGGAGTGGACGAAGACAAAGATCGAAGATTGTTCATCGTCGGTATGGAATGAATGGTCCCGACAAGCGACAGGAGTGGTGCTTGCAGCGAAAACCTTTTTTAGGTTCGTCCAAGCTTTCTTTGGCATCTAGACGTCCTGGATATGGCTAAGTAGACAATCATCGACATTGAATGCAAAGCAGTACATTACTTTTCTTGCCGCTTATTCCCAAGCCGGAAAGTCCTTGTGTGTCGCATCCGGTGCTACATCATTCGCTCTGTCGACATAACTCCAGTAACCATGTTTGAGCGAGTACTGGTGCATCTTGTATGACCAAGATGCGTAGTTGGTTCTGTCCATTCTTTCCTTCCTGTTCTTTACCAAGTGATAGGGTTTGTCTTTGACAAGTCACTTGTCATGAGCAGAGGATTCTCAACCCTCGCGCTCTGATACCATGTAAAAGTTAAGGTGCAGAAGCGTGTACACAACCGGCTCAGCCGGATAGCAACAGAAAACATAAATGAAGGTTTAATGGAAGCTTGAATGCAGTACGTGAGAAAGACAAAGTTAGAGCATAATAGTAAACTCAATTTCAAAAATACTCGAAGGACTTACATACAAATGCCCTAAAGAACAATTTTTTATACAAGTCCTTAAAAGGACTAATTAAAGTATTGACAGATACTTCAATGTTCATATTAAGCATCAGACACTGACTCCTAAAAATATGCCTACGTACTAGGCTAGGATCGTAGGCCTCTAACGGCCTATAGGTCACCGATCTGGCTCTTCGTTCCGGATACTGATCTAGCTCCGGCTTACTCAGCCGATCTGGATTAGGTTGAGCTTGCTCGCTCAACATTCCATTTATGTGCGATCCTTCCACTTGTGAACGCGAACATGTTGCGCCTCTTTTTCTCTATAAAAAGAGAATATGGCTTATTTCAGGTTGCCATTTTTGTGGTTTGGGGTGTACCATTAGGTTTTGTTTACTTCCTCTTCTTCATTTCTAGAAGGTCACTCATTTTGGGTTTAGAGAGTACACTATTAGGGTTTTGTGAGGTTCTTTTTCTCCTTAAGTTACTTGAGATTTTAGGGTTTTCTTCAACAAACTTGCACATCCATCATTTGAAGGGAGTACAAAGTGGCATGAGAACACTATTCTCATTCGAGGCATCGTAGCCGTCGGAAGTAGTCGCGGTCTCGGTGACCCACTTGATGCGCACCTTCATCGGAAACTCGACCGACTCCCAACTTTCATTCTGTTTAAGCTTAATGGTTGTCTTCTAATCATTCAACATATTACTCCTCATTATCTACACTTGTAACCCTCTTTTATAAAGGGAATTTTTCTTCTTCTTAATCTAGCGTTTTCAGCCATGAAAGTGGACCATTTTTCTTATTTTTGGTGCAAATCCCTTGTAATCTCATGTTCATCGTGTTAGTTGCATATTTGGGTGAAAGCATGTGAATGGAAACACTATTATAGCTAACATGTAGCTAAAATGACCACAACTAAGTAGTTTTTTTATAGTTAATATTTAGTGGGAAAATCTTAAAGAGACATATCATTTATTAACACGTTCACAAGTGGAAGGATCACGCATTCCACTTTTAGATTCCCTTTATAATTGTATAAATTTAGGCTATTTACCAAAACACGTGCACCGACAAGCAACTACAAAAGCACACTAGAGGCCTCGCCGACAACACCCTCGAGGCCTCTTCGTCTCGAACGACCACAAGCTTATGCGATGAGGGAAAACATCTGATGCGCAGTGTGCCACGGACACCATGCCCCCTCATATGACAACACCGCCCACAACATTGCAAATGGTGTAGAGCCTTCATAATGCATGGCACCCAAGACAATTGTTGGCAAGCGCCGAATGGAAGGTTCAGACAAGGAATAGTAGTGGAGCACCCCCGAACGCCCCCTAGACCAAACCCCCCACAACTACCTACCATACTCTCGCAACAACCACCACTCCCTCACGTCGGAACCCGCTTAGTAGAACTTGGCCATGATGTTGATAACCGACTCTAGGTTGGGGGTAAAGAGTATGCCCATGTATGCAAACCAATTCCAAGATTGCATGGGACAAGAAGAAATCCTTTCGCACTTTATAGATTTTGAAGGCGACCAAATCCCAAGGTACACGTTATGAGGGGAACATTGGGCACCTCAACCAGGGTACCATGGTAATGATGGACCAAGAAGGCTAGAGTTGAAGTGTTTCAACTACTAGGAGTCGCACATGGTGAGCGAATTCCCAACAAAGCACTAGTCTTACAATAGGATGGTGTTGGGAAACCGATCCCTCCGGATGGGATCCGGATGAGAACCAGACGAACTGGATTGGACGAATCGAAGGAAGGAACTAGATCGGATGGATCTGGAAGGTATCTGGATGGCCATATTTGTAAATAGCCCCAAAGTTATATATGTATAAATATAACTAGGGAAAAGTGAGTTAGATAGCGTGTTGTTATCATTATTATTGTACAGAGAGTGAGAGGGAGAGGGAGAGACACACTGAAAGCTCTTTCTGTTGTAACTGTCGGCTGGCGAAGATACAGAGCTTGAGGTTGTTTCCTCTGAGTGTCATTATGTTTGTACCCCTCCTCTATAGTGATCTTGTTCGGAGTTAGAGAACTCTCGTGGTTTTCCCCGATTAGGTTTTCCACGTTAACATGCAGTGTCGTCTCTGTTGTCTGTGTAAGTGCATTACCACTCTTTGTTTATTTCTTCCATCGTGTGTTCGGGACTAGGTTGTGGCTGAGCATTATACTATCACTTTGGTATTAGAGCATGGAAGACCCATTCGGCGGCATGTTCAAGCTCACCGGCTCCAACTACCCAGTGTGGAACTCGAAGATGAGGGACATGTTGGTTGTTAAAGATCTATGGTTGCCGGTACAGTTTGGAGACAAAAGACCAGACAAGATCAATGTTGTGACCTAGGAGGTGATGCATATGAAGATGACGGCATACATAAGATACTTCATCGACATGAGCATATACAACAACTTCAACGAAGAAAGTAAGGCCCATGTGCTATGGGAGAAAATCGGTATCATGCTAGAGAGTAAAAACGACATGAATCGGGTTCCAGTATTCTAGAAGTTAGTGAGACTCCGATACCAAGACGGATCCAGTATGGTGGAGCACATGAATGCCTTCCAAGTGCTGATAAACCAAACAACCTCGTCGGAAGTACCTCTGGCCGACGAGGTACTCGCGTTGCTACTGCTCGGTTCCATCTCAGATAGTTGGGAGATGCCAGTTGTCACCTTGGGCAACGCTGGACTGGTGTCACGAAGTTTCACATGTGTGTGTTACTTGGGCGGGACCACGGGGGTCTCGGACTAGGGAGTATGAAGGGATAGAGAAGGCCCGATGTTTTCTGGACAACAAGACTACTTCCCGAGAAAGGGTTCGTTGCCCCTTTTGTGGGGCCGGTGGCTTTCGTTGATCACGACTCGTCGAGCTTTTGAGATCACTACACGAGCCGAGTGATCAAACGGGTACAAGCAAAGATGAGCACGCAAGATGAATGCACAAGGAAAGGAAGAACACACATTCACAAATTCTCATACGCCTTTATGAGGAGGAGAGGTTCATGTGCATGCCCGAACTCTCCCTAGTCACAAGATGCCAAACATAAAAGGGGAGGGGGCGAGAACACAAACATTAATGCCCGTACGGCTTTATGAGGAGGAGAGGTGCATGGGCACGACCGAACTCTCCCTCATCACAAGACGCCAAACATAAAAGGGAAGGGGACGAGAACACAAACATGAATGCCCGTAGGCCTTTATGAGGAGGAGAGGTGCATGGGCACGCCCGAACGCTTCCTCGTCACAAGACGCCGAACATAAAAGGGAAGGGGACGAGAACACAAACACGAATGCCCATACTTCTTTATGAGGAGAGGTGCATGGGCAAGCCCGAAATGCTCCCTCATCACAAGAGGGACGAATGTACAATGAGGACACAAAACTCACACACGAGTGCCTATACGTCCTTCTGAAGAGGAGAGGTGCATGGGCAAGCCCGAAACACTCCCTCATCACAAGATGACCGGACATACAAGGAGGATATAAAATTCACACACGAGTGCCCATACGTCCTTATGAGGAGGAGAGGTGCATGGGCAATCCCGAAACACCCCCTCGTCACAAGACGGTTGAACGTACAAGGAAGACACAAAACACACACACAAATGCTCGTACACCTTTTTGAGGAGAGGTGCATGGGCACGCCCGAAACGCTCCCTAATCACAAGACGGTCGAATGTACAAGGGAACGAGAAAAAAGAAAGAAAGCACGAATGATATTGGCTAAAGAAATAAATATGTGTTTGATTCCAATGCAAGAGCGCCCTTTATAAAATAGGGTTTGATTACAAGAAAGAAGTTAGGAAGCAAAAAAAAGTGGGGGGTGGTTTACTAAGTGGCGACTTCTAGTTAGCCACAAGCTCAACAAAACACAAATAGTCAATGCCCTTCGAGACAAGAGTAAATCCAAACACCAAGCACGAACACGAAGAAGATGAGCACGAACATGAAGAAGATGAACACGACGAAAACGAGCACAAAAATGCCGACCCCAACGAACCAAGACCACCTGAACGGTGAGCACACCGAGCATGAACATGAAGAAGATGAACACAAAGAAAACAAGCACAAAAATGCCGACCCCAACGAACCAAGACCACCTGAACGGCGAGCACACGGGCTCGCAACGACTACGGGGGAGCAACACCATACCAACGAGGCTCGAGCTCACAAGCACTACAAATGACCCGAGCACTTCAAACGTCAACACGAAGAAGATGAGCACATGGTGATGGGGGGTACGAGAGAAAGAAGAAAATGGTGAAGATGAAGATGAAGAGCGCCCGAAAGAAAAATGGAGATAGTCTCCTCCTCCCAAAAAGGTCCTCCCCAAATGAGACGACCTCAACCTCCTTTTATAGGAAAAAAAGGAAGGGGTGTCGCCACATTCGTCTTCAATGCAAAAGGCATAAAATTCCTTAAATCATGCTATGTTGTCAGACTGGATATGAACCGTGCACCTTTAGCTAAGAGTCAATGTATTTATCCACTAGTCCATTAACTCACTATTATTTAATTTGTAATTCTATATCTACAAATGTTGCCGATTAGGAACACGGTCCGCGGTCAGTCCTTCGACCTAGACCTCCAAGTGGGTGTGGAACAACGAATAGGCGTCTAAGCGTAATGCGTAAGGGGATGTTCCTTGTAACCTATCAACGTATAAGGGAGACGGCTACAACCAAATCCTTAGCAAGGGTTACACTTACGTTCTTACATGCTCAGGTCTTCAAGACACACACAGTGGATTAGCCGTAGATGTACATAGAGAATCAGAGAAGATAGAGTTCTATTATGAGATGTTTCTTACATTCCCAAAATTACACACCCTCTATCCGAGGTTTTCTGCCCTTTATATACGCAGGGTCTATTTAGCCGTTCACGCTTCCTACGTGAACCGTTACATGCGTTATGATCTTATATTATTTCTTATTCCTACGCTCTTGTCCGTTGGTTACTATTCCGGCGAACAACACCTGGCACGCCTGTGGGACAGTGCCCTGGCACGTCGAACCCATCCCGTTAATACTCTTCCAAAATGGCCCGGATGTTTGGCTCTGCTACGGTGTCCGTGTCCGGAGGTGACGTAGGGCCCGTAGGTGCATCGTGGTGTGGCTCCCCTGTTTGGTCGGGCTGGTTTCTCCCGGAGTCGTAGTCGCCGTGTGTGGGTGGTCCGGGTACGGTGGGCTCTTCTTGAGCTAGTGGGTTGGGTTCCGCCGTTGTCGTGCTTGCAGTCGGCTGTGGCTCTGCCTCCATTGTTACGTCCTCCGTGGTGTTAGCCGTTTTTGTACGTTCCGGGGAGTGGGGCGGAGATTCCGCCTGGCCCGCACCAATCTTCGTGCGGTCCGATGATAACGTGGGCTCGTGCGGATGAACCTCCTCTTGTGCAGTGGTTTCGCTGTCTGGTACTGTGGGGGACTCCGCTCGTCGGTCCGCGCTGTTCTCCATCGTTGTCATTTCTGGTGATCGGGTCTGAGGTTCCTCTTCTTCGGCCGTGCCCGGAATTGGCGTCACGCTGGATTCCTCGTTTGTGCGTGTGTTGCGGGCTTGTGTGATCCGGTGAAATAGCTCGTCCTGACTTTCACCAAAATCATCTAAGAGCTGCGCGAGTTCTTCGGAGTGTTGGTCCGCTAGTGCCCGATAGTCTTGTGCTAGGTCCTCTCGTATGACCGCAATGGTCTCCTCATTTAGTTTATAGAAACCTCGTCCGTCTTTTCGCCGGTTCTCCCAGTCCGCACGATATGCGTGCAATTCCACTGCTTGGGTTGCGCACGCCATCCATCCTTTGTCCAACGCCGTTTTCAATTGCGCTGTGAACCTCTCCCGATTTGTTTGGAGAAGGATACGCACGTTAGCTGTGATGGCCTGGCAACGATTGCGTGCGTCCTCCATCGTCTTCTGGAGGTTTGCGATTTCCTGCTGTTTAACCACCGCCGCTTCTTCGTTCGTGGCCTTCAGGCCTGCCCACAGCTGGGATTCCTTTGCATGTTATTCTTCTAATTTCCCCATTTCATTGTTTAGGCGGATTTCGAGCTGATGCCTTCTTTCTTGTTCGACCACCAACTTTTCGTCGAACCATACCTTCTTTTTTTCTAATAAGGCCCGGAGTCCTGCGATTGCCGCGTCCGATTTCTTCGCGTCCTCCCGTAATTGGGCATTGTCGTCTTTTGTCCGGATGTGCTGAGCTACCTCCATAACGAGTTTCTCTTCAAGGGTTTTTACTGCCTTCCGGCCGTTAGCCCGTATCTCCTTTTCTCTATCTGAGGATTGGCCGTTAGTTCCGCTCGAAGGCGGTCAATTTCTGATTCCGCTAGTTGCACGACCCTTTTCGCTTTTGAGGCGATGGCGGTCTGAGCCTCAATTTCTTCCTTTAAAGTGTCGATGGCGTGGTTTGGTGGCGGAGTTGCGTGTTGCGCCGTAGTTGCGTGAGCTTCCAACTCCGCGATGCGTTCGTTGGCTTTTTGTAGTTCGACTTGGGTCAGTTTCACCTTTTTCCAAACATTGTTATTTTTTATGGCCATCTCCTTGGCGCCCGTGCTGACCTTTGCCAGTTCCCGATGGACTTCGACTAGGGCCGTATTTAATGGGGGTATCTCCATCCCCACTCGGCGTACCCCGGCATTCCTCTATCTGCCGTCCCTGGCTAACCGGTCCTCATCGTCGCTCTCCGTCATTTGTGTTAGGGCACACTCAATCATCTGGCGTTCCGCATGCTCTTTGGCTATTCGTTGGGCGGCTTTTACCTGTTGTGTTGCCAGGAATTCCATGAGCTGAAAAAAAGTGCCGAACTGTAAGAGGGCGCTGAACTCATGGGCCGTATCCGGGATATCCGGATATGCCAAAACCTCGCTTTCCGCCGTCAATACGGCTTTCCCCCGTTGGGAGTGGGTCGTAATGATCGGTCGTGGCTCCCGGATGATTTCGAAGGTGGTATTGGGTTCCGTAGCTGCGGAGCCATCGCCTTCGGTTGTGTTTCTGTCGCTGTGGGGACGTTTTTGACCAACCCCCGCCCATCTTTCCTGTCCAATCCACGCCGTTTCGGTTTGGGGCTATCCCGTCGTGTTTCGATGTCTGGCTCCGGGGCTGCTTCCATGGAATGTGCCGGCTGTTCCTCCTGCGTTGTCTATGCGTCTGGCTGGTCGGTAGGTGGTGTTGTCCTTGGGTCAGGCTGGGCGGGTTGGGGTTCCTCTTCCCACTCTGGGGCTGATAACTCTGCTAACCTGCGCTTCGCGGATCGGGGCGGGGGCGTGGGCCGGCTGGGCTGCGGTGCCAACAGGCCTCAGGGTGGAAATAGTACCCTAAGGTACTGTTGTATGATCGGCCTGAGCTTTTTGCTTGCCTGGTACGCATGCAGGCCTTCCCTTAACCCCGGCTCTGTGATGACCCCCCAATCGACCGCGCGCCCCTCATAGGTATCGATAATGATGCCCGCCTTCTGCATAGGCATCCCATATGTGTTGACATGTACGCAGCCGACTTCTAGCAGGAATTTGGCAACTTCATGGAAGAAGGGATCTGGAATCTGCTTAGTTCTATAGGCCTTGGCGGAGGAGGAATATGGCCCGAAATATCGCTGCAACACCTCTACAGGAGGGATTTCGAAATACCTTTCGCCTAGCGATGACAGGTCCAACTTCCTTCGGATGGAGGAGTTGGTGACCGTGTCGATGTTAAGCTTCCTGGCGATGTCCATGGCATCCGGGTGTGGGGGTGCTTTTGCGACCCGGATGTACCCTTCCAAGCGTTTCTCCACGAGCCATCGGCGTAAGGCAGTAGAGATGAAGATCGTCATCGCCAAAGGAGGTTCGTGGGAAGGAGAGTGGTGGTTGTTTCCGTTTTGTGCAGAAAATATTCTGTTTCCTTCTTTTTGTGGCTTAGGGTTCATTGGGCAGTGAGCCATCGTGGTGCCGCGTGTTCTTGAACTAGGAGTTTGTGCATGTCTTTAGTCGTTTTAATTGTCGCTATCTTCTCCTCTTATTTATTTATTTATTTTATTTTTTCGTAACGGTTATCTACAACCTATTTTTACATTATGGTACAAGTGGGGCCACTCATTTACGGTGCGGGTTCTCCGGCTCTGTCCTGTTCGGCGGTGAATGGGTTAGGTGGCGTAGGGCCCAAGTAAGGTTTGAGCCGAAACTCTTTTACCTTTTGCCGGACTACTTCCTCGGCCAGCGTACCTAGTTGGAACGTGCCTTGTTCCGCTCCAATTATCCAGTATGGGCCGGTCCAGCAGAATCGTAACTTCCCCGGCATATGGCCCATGCGAGTTTGGAAAACCAGCACTGCTTGATCCACGGTGAACTCTTTTTCCCTTGCGTTCCGATGTCGATCCACAAATGCTTTATGCCGTCGCTGTTCCTGCTCCAACACAGCCATGCTGTCGACGTGTTTTTCCCCTAGTTCGAGGAGTTGGTGGAGCCGTACCTCCTCCGAGTTGGCTTCTGATAGTCGGTTCCGTACCTGAATTCGCAAACTAGGTACCTGAAATTCGACCGGCATCACAGCCTCCAGCCCAAACGCTAGTTGAAATGGCATTGACTGTATGCTTGTTTTGTAGCTGGTTCTGTACGTCCATAACGCACTTTGTAGTTTGGTATCCCAACCCGTTCTATTTTCATTGACGATTTTCTTCAAAATGGTCTGCAACGTCTTGTTGGTGGATTTTGCTAATCCATTCGCCTGCGGATAATATGGCGTACTCTTCTTATGGACTACGGTGTAATGATGTGTTAGTTCTCAAACAACCGTATTGAGAAAGTGGCTCCCCTGGTCACTGATAAGCTCAATCGGACAACCGAACCGGCACCAGATGTGCTCGTAAAGGAATCTAACTGTGACGGCCGCCGTATTTTCACGTAGTGCCTTTGCTTCTACCCATTTGTTGCAATAATCCGTGGCTACCAATATGTATTTATTGCCTGTACGGGCTGCCGCCGGTGTAAAGGGCCCCACAAAATCCAATCCCCACTTTTGGAAGGGGTCTAGCGGTAATACAGGCTGGTGTGGCATCCTTGCGCCCTCCGCGGGCTGTCCCATCCGTTGACACAAATCACACTTTCTACAATACGCGGATGCGTCCTTCTGCGTTGTTGGCCACCATAAGCCCGCCTGCCATACTTTCCGGGCTGTAACGTCGCCCACGTAATGTCCGCTTGCCGTGCCGCAGTGTGCCTCCCGTAAAACTGCTTCCTTCTCATCCTGCCGTACCCCACATCGCCAAATGCCGTCACTTCCTTTGTGATATAAATTCTCTTCGACGAGGCAGAAGTGACGGCTTTGGACGGCTAGTCATTTCTTCTGATCCATGCGTAATTGTGGTGGAGGCAGTCCCGTAGTAAAAAAGTACGTCATTTCCATAAGCCACCGGTCCGGAAAGGTCGATTCCATTCTTTCTGCTAGTGTCGTTACCCGTAGGATATCGGCGTCCGGAAAATCGTCATCATGTTTTTGTATTGTTTCTCCATTCTCGAGTCTGCTCAAAAAATCCGCCACTGCGTGTTGCGTCCCTAGTCTGTGTTGGATTACGAAATCGAATTCCTGGAGCAGCAACATCCACCGCGCCAATTTCCCTATCAGGGCTTGTTTCTCCACCAAATACAGTAGCGCCGAATGATCCACGTGGAACGTGAATTTCCTACCTAATAAATAGTGCCAGAATTTATTGATGCTATAAATCATCCCTAGCGCCTCCCGCTCCGTTGTGGAGTAGTTACGCTCTGCTGTTGATAATTTGCAGCTAGCGTAGTATACTGGACGGTACCAGCTTGGTTTGGTGAGCTGCATTAGTGCACTTCCTATTGCTATGTCCGAGGCGTCGACGAACACGTGGAATGGCTTCGCCCAAACTGGGGGTTGTACGACGGGATTCAAGCTTAAGCGTGTGGTGTGGCAACGTTCCAAGCACAGTTGTAAGTGCGAAAAATGGTCTATTGTTCTCCCATATACCGCAAAGTCGTCTAAAAAAACTTGCATGAACGCCAGAATGTATTCCCCAAAGATCTCCGTAATTGTCCGTTGAAATGTTGCCGGCGCCGTCTTCAGCCCAAACATCATGACAACTGCTACATATACTCCCCAGTCCGTGACAAATGCCGTCTTTTCTTGGTCCTCGGGATGCATGCGTACCTGGTTATAGCCACTGAAGCCATCTAAAAAACTGTACATGTCATGGCCTGCAATGGAGTCCAGTACGCTATCGGTGAAGGGTAAGGGAAATGCGTCCGTAATGGTGACGACGTTTAATTTTCGGTAATCTACGCATACCCGTATTTTGCCATTTTTCTTTGGAATGACCACTATCGGGCTTAACCATGTCGCTTGTTTAACTGGTCGTATGAACTCCGCCTTCAGGAGCTTGTCAATTTCTTCTTTCATGCGGATCGCGTAGTTCGGGTTCATGCGGTAGCGGCGCTGCTGGACGGGTTTCGCGTCGGTTGCTAAATTGATCTTATGCTGATAGAACTTGGGATCTAACCCCTTCGTGTCCTCGTGAGCCCAAGCGAACACATCCTTATATTCTATGAGTAGTGCGATCATCGTTTTTCTCTGGTCCGGCCTTAATTCCTTTGCGATGGAGAGGAAACGAGGCTCCGATTCCGTACCCATATTTTCTTCTTCGACGGCGGAAGTGGTGACTTGTTGTGAAATCTCCATTTCCCTTTCGAATGCCGCCCGTGCTCTGCTGAGTTCCAATATGGACTCTGGGTTTGGTTCGTAAGGCTCGTCGTGGAGAATAGTGGTCGTGGCATATTCTGCCACGGTTGCGATGACGTCTATTTCAAACAGCGGAATAATCCGAGGGTGCTCATCGAGGTATGCCTCTAATTCTGCATCCTCCACCCCAGCCAACATATTTATATCTTCTGCGTATAATGGTGTTATACCCTTCAGTTGTGGCGTGCTTCCTTCCGTAGGTACGCGAACCTTGGTGCGTCCGTGTCGGAAACTGATACACTTGTGTTGCCAGCTCTGCTTGATATTTGCTGCCCAAAGCCATGGTCTGCCCAGAGGCACTGGGTATGCCCCTAGGGTGTCCAAGGTGAGGACGACCGCCGAGATGTCGAATCGGTGTCTGCCCACGATAATGCCCATTTTGCGAATTAACCCTAATGGTCGTACTAAGCGGGTATCTGCCATTCAGAGCCAGAATGGGCAAGCCTCCCATTCTGAAATGCCTAACTGCTCGCAAGTTTTACCGCTAATTACATTGACGCCTGAGCCATCGTCGATTACGCATCCAGGAATTTCATGTCCGTGTAATATTAATGTAATAGCCGGGTTGTGTTGATCCACTACCGGCGGTCCATTGCGAACGTCTGTAAGGTTTGTAGCGATAGTTACCTCGGGTATGCTTGTCACCCGTTCTTCCATGGTCTGGCGGAAGCGTGGGACTAGCTGCAGCAGTTCTCCATGGTTAACATTATCTCACAGCCCGCTAACGCCTGCCAAATGGGGTATGGGACCGGTCTTTCGTCCTCTGCTCGCTCCATTGTGTTCACGGACTCCTTCTGCATGCGTTCCGTATTTGTCGTGTTTGCTTTTTCCACCCACGCTTGGGCTTGTCGGCGTACCTTGTCTTGCGCCGCCCAATCAGCCCTTTTTGTTTGCTAGCGTGTCGTGACTTGCTGCACTTCCGCCATAATCGTATTGACAACGGGCCCCTTTCCTTTGCGTGCTGGGCATTGCGTGGCATAATGTCTGGGTTGCTGACAAATAAAACAATGGATGCTTGATTCACCCTTCTTGGCTCCTGGTGGTGTGTGCCGCTCCCCTGGTGCTACTTGCTCCTCGCAGTCCGGTCTCGTTTGTCGGAATGTACGCGGTGGCTGTTATTGGTCCCGTCGTTGTTCCTGGTGCCGTTCAACCCCCGAGCTTTCGTTGTAACGCTGGTGATCTCGATATTGCCGTGGCTTACCATGATAACCATTGAAGCCGCCCCATTTGTTTGTTGGCCAGTGATTCTCGTAGCGCCGACCCCCTTTGGCGTAACTCAAATGTCCACGATAATCCTCGTCCTCTGGTTCGTCCTCCTCGGAATCGTTGTGATTTCGGTGATTTCGGTGGTGCCGGTTCTCCCGTGGGTTGCGATCCTTATATCGTGGTTGGTCTTCTTGCCTCCTTTGTTCAGTCTGGTGTGGTTGACGTTGTGTGTCCATGCTGCGGACTGCGAGAGTGGCTCTGTTTAACATATTGTATTCGCATTGGTCGACTATGTGAGCATTCGAGTGGCAGATTGGGCAGTGGATTCGCATATTGCACTCCACTGCGGAATGCCCCGAGTTCAAGCAAATTGTGCACTGGATTGCTTGACGAAACTGGCGTTCCTCGTCCTGAGGTAACGCTTGTCGTAAGGAGGACATAGAAAACCTTTCCTCGTCATTCAACTCGAGCTGTAACGCTCGTTCAATTACCATATCCGCCGTTTCCCCTTTCACGCTATTGTTGTTGAGCGTTGCCTGGATGGGCCGGCGTAAAGCTGCCAGAAATGTTTCCTGAGCCTCTTCCTCCACGGGGCTCCGCTCTAGTTTCCGCCGTAAATTTTGGAAACGTAAGTTGAAGTCCGCTATCGTCTCGGTCGGTAGTGTCTTAATCGTATAAAACTGTCCGAGGATTTCGCGTTGTGGAACCCTCCGATGGAAGAATCGCAAGAAAGCGGACTGCAGCTGATCATAGGTTGTTATTGCTGGTAAATCCATCTGTGAATGCCAAAACACCACTCACCCATCTAATGTTAACCCGAACTCCGTCATTTTCGATTGGTGTGCTACCGCCTCTGAAAGGCTCTGCACCATGTGGTTCGCATTCCAAACATTCAGGAACATGCGAATATGAGTTGCGGCGTCGGTTTCGTCGTTAAAGCGGGGGTAGGCAAAGGCCATGGTGGGGTCTACGGCGGATTGGGAAAGACCACCGGGTGGCTATGGTGAGCGTAGTCCCCGCGTCTCATCGAGGTATTTGGAGAGCGAAGAATCACCTTTGTACTCACGGCAGGTAGTACTGAGGTTGCTGAGGCGAGGCTTTTGCCGTGCGCGTTCTTCTGCCTGGCGTGTGATAGACCTTGTTATTGGCCGGTCTTGTCGTGTTGGTTCTCTGGGGCGTCTGCGGCTAAACATCCATTCGTTGTTGCTCGTTTTTGAGAAGACACAGCTCACCAAGCGTGCCAAAAGTGTTGCCGATTAGGAACACGGTCCGCGGTTAGTCCTTCGACTTAGACCTCCAAGTGGTTGTGGAACAACGAATAGGCATCTAAGCGTAATGCATAGGGGGATGTTCCCTGTAACCTATCAGTGTATAAGGGAGACGGCTACAACCAAATGCTTAGCAAGGGTTACACTTACGTTCTTACACGCTCAGGTCTTCAAGACACACACAGTGGATTAGCCATAGCTGTACACAGAGAATCAGAGAAGATAGAATTCTATTATGAGATGTTTCTTACATTCCCAAAATTACACGCTCCCTCTATCAGAGGTTTTCTGCGCTTTATATACGCAGGGTCTATTTAGCCGTTCACGCTTCCTGCGTGAACCGTTACATGCATTATGATCTTATATTATTTCTTATTCCTACACTCTTGTCCGTCGGTTACTATTCCGGCGGACAACAACAAATCCATAACATGTCTCCTCTCTACTTTTCATCTCTCCTCTCTCTTACTATTCATCTCTCATCTTTCTTATTTTTTATTTCTCCTCTCTCTTTTACACGAGTTTCTATACCTCTTTGCACCCTTCGTTTTCCCTTTTCGTTTGCATGTGCACAATTAACTACCTTTGTGTGCACAGACATTGCACATACACATTTTGACCCCTTTTTACCGGTTTTTCCCCACACTCGGCATGCCACATAACGACATCGGAAGGAAAACATCTATCCCTAGCAAGGGTAAAATCAAGCTTGTTGGATGAAGAACCTCGCCGAAAGGACCAAGAGTCCAGAATTGATCCGAAAGCCTTGGTTACGAAAGATGACAATCACGGAGAAGAGGCCGGAATCGGAATCCCCAGAACCGGGACAAATCGGGGACGAGGTTGAAGTCAAGGGGGAGGCCTACATGCTTCTACTGTGGGAAGCCGGGGCACTTCCAGAAGAATTGCCGACACTTCCGGAAGGAGAAAGGAACCGACAATGCCGACTCAAAGAAGGGTCTGGACCAAAGAAGTTCGGATAAGAAAGGAATGTTGGCAATCACGACAAGCGAGGAAGAACTATTTCTCATCACTAAGGAGGGCGAACTACATCTTGTCAGCGAGGAGAGGACATGGGTGGTCGACTCCGGAGTGTCGTTCCATCTTTCCCCCGACCGGAAGAGCTCCACATCCTATAGAGCTCTTCCGGAGAAGTAAACCGGTTGTGTGAGGATGGGGAATGATGGTGCATGCTGGATTGTCGGCATAGGAGACGTGTGCTTGATGACATCAACCGGGTACAAGCTGCTATTGAAAGAGGTCTGACACATTCCGGAGGTTTGGTTGAACCTGGTATCAGACGGTAGGCTAGATGATGAAGGCTACATGGGTAGCATCAAGAACAGAATCATGAAGTTTAGCAAGGGGAGCTTGATCGTGGCACGAGCCCGGAAGATCAACACCTTGTACCTGATGCATGCCCGGATATGCCGAGAAGAAGTTAACTTGATATCTAACACTATCGGTGAGCTTTGGCACAAGAGGTTGTGCCTGATGAGGCAGAAGGGGATGCGGAGACTTGCCGAGGATAACCTCATTCCGGAGGTGAAAGACGTGCAACTTGAGAAGTGCATTGACTGTTTGGCTGACAAGCAGAACCGAAGCTCTTTCTGAACCCGACCATCGACAAGACGGAAAGAACCATTGGAACTTGTGCATACCGATGTATGCCAAGTGGACACGAAGTCACATGTTGGATTGCAGTACTTCATGACGTTCATAGATTACCACAACCAGAAGTTTTGGGTCTCACCACTGAAGACAAAGGATCAAGTACTGGCCGTCTTCAGGGAAGTCCACACGAGAGTGAAAAGGGAAACCGGCTGGAAGCTGAAGGCGGTTCTAGCAGACAACAGAAGTGAATACCAGGGACAGTTCGAGGAGTATTGCCGGTCGAAGGGAATACGGCTTGAATTCACCATGCCGAAGATACCGGAGCTGTGATGGAGAGAGTCCGGAGTATGCTCGCACATGCCAAGTTGTCCAAGACGTTTTGGGTTGAGGCGCTGATGACAATGACGTATGATAAATAGATCACCCTCAGCGCCCTTGGACGGAAATACACCACAAAGAGTATGGACTGGTCAAGACGTGCATTACCAACACTTGAAGGTGTTCGACTGTCTCGCCTATGTCAGAACCAAGAATAAAAGATAGAGTGATGGAAGAAGGATAAAAGAGAACATGATGTCGTGGTTTTCCGCGGGTACATGTAGGATCTTACGCGGGACCACGGGGTTCTTGGACTAGGGAGATGGATGGCGGAGTCCTAGAGCTTTTTGGGCTTCGGTCCGGAATTGGCTTTCGGCTCCAACAAATGTAGGGTTTCACAAACAAAAACACGGTTCACCACGAATATGGACCCGACTCAAATATGTTACAAGCAAGGCAGATAAACACCAACATGATATATATATTACAAGAGTTTTACAACAAGACGGTTACATGCCCCGAATCCGGTGGCTATTACACATCCATAGGCCAATACATCAAGATGAGAATGGGGGACCGGTGAAGGCGAGTCAAGTCGGCTGTCGGGACCGCGCCGTCCATCGTTGGTCACGCCCCGAAGACGATGGAGAGTTCCCGTGCCACTTCGCCCTCCCTTCTCGAACCGGCCGCCATGTGAAACGCTCTCCATCGAGGAGAGGAAACCGAACCTCCAAGTGCCGCCACCGGAATGCCGAAAGCTGTTGTTGTAGAAACCCCAAACCAAACCAAACTCTCACACTAAGAAGAGAGAGTAACACCCGAAACCCTAAACCGCATAAACCCTAACTCGCACAAACTCTCACAAGAAGAAGAACCTAAAAGGAATACTAACTTCCATGAAAAGAGTGAACCAAACCCATAAGACAAAGAAGAAGAAAACCCTAAATGAAACCCTAAATGAAATAGAGAGGAAGACCAAAGTAGAAACCCTAAGAGAATAAGAGAAAGATGCAGACCAAGAACTACCAAACCCTAACTCTAACGGTATACCCTCCTAACTCCAAAATGGGCAACCCCTCAACAAGGGACCTGTCAGGAATAGTACTAAAACAGAGATGGAATTAGTACTAAGAAGAGTAGTACTATTAGTACTATTAGTACTAAGAGGACGGGACTGCGTAAGATTCCCGAGAGAGAGGAAGTGAGAAGAGGGGAGAGAGAGAGAGAGAAATAGGGTAATGACAGCAGCTCTTATATTATATGAAAGATAAGTACAAATCGACTAAGAGGCTTAAGACTGGTGTTGAACCAATTTGGTTCAACATAATGCTTAGTGCCTTCTTTTATAGTGTTCTCAGGAATAATCCTGAAGCTTCTAGAATGTTCCAGAGAAATCTGGAATATACATTACTTTCTTATAATAAAACATAAATGAAAATAATATTCTATGAATTACAATAGATGGTGAGATGGTTAAGAGCTCGACCCATATACCATAAGGTCATGGGTTCGAGTCTTGCCATCTCATGACACTATCTCCCCCTTAAAGACGACGAGTGGAACGAGTCAGCGCTACTTGCGGACCGGGTTTGTCCGGATACTTTCGGTGGAAATCAGCAAGAAGATCTTGTGCATTGGCAACATTCTCGACGGGTTCCCAAGTACGTTCACTCGGACTATAACCGAGCCAATCGACCAAGTAATAGAGTTTGTTGCGAACAAGTTTGGAATCGAGGATGGCAGCAACTTCATACTCCGGGCCGGCGTCCAACTCCAGTGGGGGCGGCGGTGGTGTCACACGATCGGGAATGGTGTTTGCTTTATAAGGTTCAAGAAGAGAACAATGGAAAACCGGATGTATCTGAAGCTGCGGAGGGAGATCAAGGCGGAAGGTGACATCATTAATCTTCCCCGTAATACGGAAAGGACCGAGTCGTCGATAATCCAACTTGTCGCACGGTCGAGTAGTCTTGATGTGACGACGTAAGAGCCATACTCGATCTCTGATGGCAAAAGAGGAGGGAATCCGATGACGATCCGCATAAGTCTTCTGTGTGTGTTGAGCATGACGAAGGTGAGTAGAGAGATCCATCTGGATCTTGCGTAGCCTCTCCAAATGATCCTCGGCACGAGGGTTGGTAGGTAGCTCCGGAGTGTCGATCACCGACCAGCGAGGATGGAAACCGGTATAAGCGAAAAATGGGGAGACCCGAGTCGAGGAGTGAATAGCATTATTATACGCAAACTCCGCAAAGTGGAGAATCTCGGCCCAATCGTCCTGTTGATAACTCAGGAAACACCGGAGATATTGCTCCAGCGTTTGGTTTGTTCGTTCCGCCTGTCCGTCGGTTTGAGGATGGTAGCCGGAGGAGAGGTTGCAGGAGACCTTGAGCATCTTGAAGAGATGCCGCCAAAATTTGGAGACAAATTGCGGGCCTCGGTCACTGATAATACTGTCTGGGAGGCCATGATGCCGAAAAACCTCACGCATAACAAGAGCGGCGGTTTCCTCGCTAGTGATGGCTTTAGTACATGGCACAAAATGTGCCATCTTCGTATATCGATCGACGACGGTTAGGATAGCATCGAACCCTTTCGAGACCGGCAGATCTGTGATAAAATCAAGACAAATAGACTGCCATGGCTTACTTGGAATTGGTAAAGGTTCCAACAAGCCATATGGATGGTGTCGTGGCATCTTTGCTCGGCAGCAAGCATCACAGGTCCGAACGTAGTCGTCGACAAAACGGCGCATGTGGGGCCACCAAAAAGATCGCTGCACTAGCTCCAACGTCTTAGTACCACCGAAATGTCCCGCCGTATGGGTGTCGTGACAATGTTGGACAATTTGAAGGCGACAGGAGCAATCGGGGACATATACGCGCTTTTTAAAGAATAACAAACCATCATGATATTCGAATTGTCGGTAGTCAATACCTGGTTGTTGAGACTGAGAACAGGATGCCCGAGAAGTATCAATGTGCGCCAGGATGTCTTGAGCAAAAGTATCCGTCTTCAAGGTTGCACGTATGTCATCGGTAATCCGTGAATCCATCGGGGTGTGAAAAATCCGCGTCGTGTGCAATCGTGTTGGTCCCAAGATTACTTGCTTTTGATTATCAAATGTTGCTTCACCAGGACGAGGTGCAAGATGTGAACGTCGTGATAGTGCATCTGCTTTTCCTTGCTGCTTCCCCGGTCGATATGTGATTTTGAAGTCGAAACGCGTGAGGAATTGCGCCCACCGAGCTTGCCGTCGATTTAGTACGCGAGCGTTCTGAAAATAAGCAAGATTTTTATGATCGCTGAAGACAATGACCTGATGTGGAGAGCCCTCTAAGAAATGCCGCCATTGTACAAATGAATCCACGATGGCTAATAACTCCTTGTCATGTATTTCGTAGTTGATTTCTGCGACATCGAATTTGCGCGAATGAAAAGCCACCGGATGCAACTCTTCTTTATCACCTTGTTGAGAAAGGATGCTACCGAGGGCGAAATCTGATGCGTCGGCCTCCATGATGAATGGTTTGCTTGTATCCACATGAGCTAGAATCGGTGCTGATGTAAAGGCTTTCTTAAGATGCCGAAAAGCCATATCTGCTTCAATGGACCAAAGAAATGCTTGGCCCTTCTTCGTAAGTTGTGTGAGAGGTAAAATAATCTTCGAGTAATCCTGTATAAACTTACGGTAGAAGTTAGCAAAACCTAGAAAACATTGTACATCTCGTACCGACCGTGGAATTTGCCACTCTAGTACAGTTTGGATCTTAGCTGGATCCATGGCGATGCCCTTTGAGGAGATGACGTAGCCTAGAAACTCCACTTGCTTGCAGTCAAAGCTACATTTTTCTAGCTTGGCATAAAGACCATTCTCGCGGAGTCGCTTTAGTACTAATAGTACATGAGAGTCGTGCTCTTCCTGGGTCTTCGAATAAATCAACAGATCATCCAGATAAATGATCAAACAGATATCCAAGAGGTCTCTGAATATATCATTTGCCATGTGTTGGAAGACTGCGGGTGCATTGGTTAGGCCAAACGGCATAACAGTATACTCAAAATGCCCATACCGCGTGCGAAAAGCGGTCTTCCACTCATCTCCCGGTCGGATCCGCACGAGATTATACGCTCCGCGTAGGTCGATTTTAGTAAAAAACTTGGCACCATTAACTCGCTCTAAAAGACTTGATATAAGAGGAAGTGCATACCTATTCCGGATGGTGACTTTATTTAATCCGCGGTAATCAACGACAAGACGAAGTGAGCCATCTTTCTTCTTGACAAAGAAGATGGGTGCACCGGCCGGAGATTTCGAATGACGGATGAACCCGCTTGCCAAGTTCTCCTCTATGTAGGCTCGAAGGACTTCTAACTCGGTGGGTGACAGGTTGTAAATTGGTCCCCATGGTGGCTCGGTTCCTGGTTGTAAATCGATGGGACAGTCATAGGGACGGTGATGAGGAAGGGTACCGGCTTTTACCTTGTCAAATACATCGGCATAAGGATGATATTTTGCCGGAAGTTGTACTGAGGAGTCCTTCTTAATAGTGTTGGAAGGATGTACTGATATGGAAAATAGGAACATTGCCTCCTTGGGTCCTTCTTCGCGTAGTTGATGGAGTGAAATGGTCGAAACTCGGCGAGTTGATTCTTGGGGTGGTCGATATCGGACTTCTCTTGTTCTCCAATCTATGGCTGGATTATGTAACTCAAGCCAAGGTAATCCTAGGACAATGGGATGCTCTGGACTACTAATTATATTAAATGATATTATACACACAAAACTACCTAGGACAACTTGAATGGGTTCTGATTCTTCTACAATATTCCCGGAAGCAATGGGACGACCATCAATGACCACTACAGATGCGGGACAAGGAAGTTTTCTTAAGGATATCTGAGAAGCTTGGGCAAAATTTCGATCCATGAAACAGGAATTAGCTCCGGAATCTAAAAGTGCTAGGACGGGTACTGGGGGAGTACTTTTAGTACTAACAATGACTTGGGCTAGGAACACATTGCTAACTTGCTTGGAAGGAATGGAACCACTAATGGGCTGTACAGATCTAGGGCTGCTGTCCAACCAAATGGCTCCTATTTTGGCTGGACTCAATCGTTTAACTCTTCATCTAATTGACTAAGGATTTCAAATTTATTTGAGATACTTGGGCTATTAGTACTATGAATACTATCTGACACTCTATTAGTACTATTACTACTATCAGACACTCCGAAGGGAAGAATTGACTCAGGTTTAGTACAGGCGACAATTTGATTTACCTGTCTTCTTGGCCTATGGGGACAATTGATGGCGATATGTCCTGGTCCACCGCAATAAAGGCATAATCGATTGGCACGTCGTCGTTGCTTTTCTTCTTCCGATAACGGGCCGCGTCGACGCATGGTATCGATCTCCATCGGTGTCGAAGTATTTGCTTGAGGTATGTCTCGTGCAAACGGTTTAGCCGCGACTGCGGCGTAAGTGGGCTCTGGCCTAGAGCGTGGTATCTGTAATTGACGTTCTGAACGCCGTTCAAAAAGGCGGTTGTCACATCGAACTGCTCGACTGATTGCCTCCGTAAGAGACTTTGGTTCTTCGGGGAAAGTTAGAAGTAGATCTTTGACATCGTTTCGCAAGCCATAGCGAAACTGCTCCATTAGTGCTTGATCATCCCAGGGTATATCTGAAGCAAGTAGGCGGAAATCCGCCGCGTAGGCAGAGGCTGGACGATCGCCTTGACGCAATCGCCGGATCTTGTTGATCGCCGTCCTGATGCTGTCGGTGTCTCCAAAGCAGGCTTTAAACTCACCAATAAAATCTTCAAAGTTATTAAGCAAGGGCGATTGTTTTTCTAGAAGCGGAGCGAACCATGCCAAGGCTGAGCCGCTAAGTAGCGTGCCTATTAGGCCGACTCGAGATGCATCAGTGGGATATCGGGAAGGATGCATCTGGATGACTAAGCGTACCTGATTAAGGAATCCCCGAAATTGCGAACGCGTTCCATCAAATTTCACAGGAAGTCCAATCTTGGGCTCTTTATGAAATCCTTGGGGACTGGATCCTTGTTGTTGCAACGCTGCTTCGAGTTGTTGTACCCGTAACGCTAACTCCCCATGTTGTTGTTGCGTTTGTTGTTTTTCTAGAGCGATTTGTTGCAGATCCCCTATCAGCCGTTGGTTTTCTTGTTCCAAGGCAACAAACTTTTCTTTTAGGCACTGTAGCTCGGAGAAAACGGATTGGTATTCTTGGGCGCTAACAGTAGCCATAGTATAGGGGAAAGGGTAGGAAGATGAGGGAGAGTGACAAGTAGGCTAGAGGAAAATTGGTTCAAACTGTCAGGAATAGTACTAAAACAGAGATGGAATTAGTACTAAGAAGAGTAGTACTATTAGTACTATTAGTACTAAGAGGACGGGACTGCGTAAGATTCCCGAGAGAGAGGAAGTGAGAAGAGGGGAGAGAGAGAGAGAGAAATAGGGTAATGACAGCAGCTCTTATATTATATGAAAGATAAGTACAAATCGACTAAGAGGCTTAAGACTGGTGTTGAACCAATTTGGTTCAACATAATGCTTAGTGCCTTCTTTTATAGTGTTCTCAGGAATAATCCTGAAGCTTCTAGAATGTTCCAGAGAAATCTGGAATATACATTACTTTCTTATAATAAAACATAAATGAAAATAATATTCTATGAATTACAATAGATGGTGAGATGGTTAAGAGCTCGACCCATATACCATAAGGTCATGGGTTCGAGTCTTGCCATCTCATGACAGGACCCCTCCCTTCCTTTTATAGAACAAGGAGAGGGATGCGTTACAATGTGGGATAAATCCCTTATTACATGGGATCCTCTGTGCCGAATTAACTATTGTCTGGTGCCATAATGGCACCCCTATCATTTACACAATTTGTACAAGGGTGAGTGCACATGATGCACCTTGCCCATTCTTCCGATATTCCCCGGTTTCTCACTATGGCCCGAAATCTTCACGTCCACCGGTATGTGCCATGTTCAAAGAAGGGTGAGAGATTCCGACCGGTGAGGAACCGGTCTTTTGTAATCCGCATTCCGGCTGCGCGTTGGCCTCGCTAGTCCGAACCGTCGGCTCCGATTCCTTCTCCGCGTTTGACTCCACGTAGGCTTGTTCGACCCGTCGATAGGTCATTCGACGCGATCCCGCTGTGCGCGTGCTTCCCGTTGGCCCTTCTCTCGATCGCCTGCACACTTCCCGTTCCTCCGGATTATGCGGTGTCCTTCATTCAAGGAGCACCCATGATGGCCCACTTAGCCTCTCGAGACCTTCGCACCATCTTGGTTGCCTTCCCTTGTCGTCCGTTGCCTTCGTCCCCTCGCCGCCACCTTCCTTCTCCTTGGTCTTACGTTGCCACGTTGGCTCGAACTGCCAAAGTCTTAGGACCCGGTGTGGATGATCCCTCTGCGGCCTTCTATGCGAGATCACCTGAACCGGCAACCATCATTCGCGCATGTACTCCCGCTCTGACACCTCCGTGTGACGCGCATCCCCTCCTCGTTGTTTGGTACCGCTCGTGCCGAACTCCGATTACTTCCCATGAACGCGTCGTCGGCCCTTGCCCGGCCAGATCATCCATTGACGCCTTTTTGCATGCTGGTATCCTCTGTGCCCGAGAATCACCCCGTAGTAGCCCGCTTGGCCCCTCTTCGTTGTGCGCTATCGTAGTCGGATCGGTGCCATCTCCTCGCCGTCGTCCCCTCGCCCCCGACAGCTCGTTTTCTCGGCCTGGCTGCCACACCAGTCATTGCCACTCCGATTGAGCCGACGATATCTCCGAAGCAGGTGTGGGGGATCCTTCTCCGACCTTTATACCGTTTCCGGCTACCGACCCGTGTAGTCTACTCCGCGTCCGGTTCCCTCGTTCTTGGCATCATCGTGTGTCGTCCTCCGTCGTCCTTGTTCGGCACCACCTGTGTCGAACACTGTCCCGCGATCGTGCTTCGAACCGACCCTCGGTGGCCATATGCACGTCTCTTGTTCCGCTTTGGGTGCGCCATCCCAGCTCAGCACAACGCTTCTTTCGAAACCGTAATTGGCCAGTAAACGTTTGCCTCATTGTCCACTCTTCCGCGTTGCCGGGTCCCGTTTCCTGCCGCCACCGTCCTTCTCACTCGGTCTCACGCTGCCACATTGGCTTGAGCTGCCGGTGTCTTCAAATCGGTGTGAGGATCTTCGTGGGATCTCCCCCTTTGCCGTCTTCGGTTAACCGCCTTGCCGCCGTCACCGTTCTTCTCTCTAGGTCTCATGCCGGCTCTCTTTGCCGGCAACCAGAGTGTCTAGAATCCGTGTGTGTAAGGTCAAGGCAGCACCGCTTGCCGTTTCATCTCGCCGTAGTCCCAACCTCCGCGTCAGCCTCTTTTGTTGGTCACGTTCACCTCCCGCCACCTTTCCCTCCTATAGGAGTCACGCCAGCACTGGGGCCGACCGCCGGATCAATGTGAGGATATCCGTAGACCGCCCTTCTGCAGTCCCTTGCCTTCGTCCCCTCGTTGCCACCATTCGTCACTCTAGGTCTCACGCCGACTGCCAGAGTCTCTAAAACTGGTGTGAAGGATCCTCCTTGGGCTCGTCGTATCTCGGACCCTTATCCTGGGTCTCCTTTCTCCGCAAGTCGAGAGGGTGGCTCACTCCACACCCTCTCCCGTGGTACCGATGTACCGTGTTCCCGGCCTCGTCATAGGCCTGCTTTCTCCTCCCTTCCGGACCGGTTATTCGGAAGTCTGCTCCGCCCGGTTCTCGTCCGGGTCCGCCCGTCACTCTTTGGATTGCCGGGTCCCGTTCTCCTGCCACCACCGTTAGTATCTTGGTCTTACGTCGGATCCGATGCTGACCGTTGAAGTCTCTAGCCCGGTGTGAGGTGACCCATAGGACCAATCTTCGTTCTCCACTTCGTAGTCACCGGCCTCATCCATGGCCGTCCCTTTTCCGCAAAACGAGAGGGTCGCTTGCTCCACACCCTCTCCCACGTCGTCGTCGCATGCTCTTCCGGCCTCCCCGTAGGCCCCGTCCTCAGCGTGTAGGGAGGCGTATTCCTCCGCAAGTTGAAAAGGTGACTTGTTCGACACCTTCCCCATAACGGCACCATCGTACCTAACCCGGATCCCTACACGGCCTCATCATTATTCAACATCCGTCGAGAAGGCGGCTTCCTTCTCAACCTCTATTTGCCTCTTCGACCACCAATGCCCGTGCATCTCCGATAAATCCCTCGAAGGACCCCAAACTGTGACCTTCTTGAAGCTCTTTGCCCTCTTCATGCCATACAACTACCACCACTCGGCAAACACTTTAGCCTCGTTGCCTCTCGTACATCTCCGAGCATCGTGGGCTTGAAAATTTTTGGGACCCCATCCCCACTCCAATGGTCAACTTCTTCGACCGAACTCTCAACGGTTTCCAAACCGTTTCTCGTCCACCCTTCTTCCGTGTATGTTCATCCTCGTCTTCGACATTGCCTTCGCCACGAAGCCTTCTTCATCCACCTCCATTCTCCCTTGCCGCCTTTCACGTCGGGTTCACCAAAGATGTCACGGTTTTTCCGCAGGTACGCGTAGGATCTTAGGCAGGACTGCAAGATTCCTTGAGCTTTGTGGGTTTTGGTCCGGAATCGGCTTCCAGCTCCAACAAATGTAGGGTTTCACAAAACAAAACATGGTTCACCACGAATATGGACCCGACTCAAATATGTTACAAGGAAGGTAGATATACACCAACATGATATATATATTACAAGAGTTTTACAACAAGACGGTTACATGCCCCGAATCCGGTGGCTATTACATATCCATAGGCCAACACATCAAGATGAGAATGGGGGACCGGTGAAGGCGAGTCAAGTGGGCCGCCGGGACCGCGCCATCCATTGTTGTCACGCCCCGAAGACGATGGAGAGTTCCCGTGCCACTTCACCCTCCCTTCTCGAACCGGCCGCCATGTGAAACGCTCTCCATCGAGGAGAGGAAACTGAACCTCCATGTGCCGCCACCGGAATGCTGAAGAGCCGCTGTTGTAGAAACCCCAAACCAAACCAAACTCTCACACGAAGAAGAGAGAGTAACACTCGAAACCCTAAACCGCATAAAGCCTAACTCGCACGAACTCTCACAAGAAGAAGAACCTAAAAGGAATACTAACTTCCACTGAAAAGAGTGAACCAAACCCAAAAGACAAAGAAGAAGAAAAGCCTAAATGAAACCCTAAATGAAATAGGGAGGAAGACCAAAGTAGAAACCCTAAGAGAATAAGAGAAAGATGCAGACCAAGAACTACCAAACCCTAACTCTAACGGTATACCCTCCTAACTCCAAAATGGGCAACCCCTCAACAAGGGACCCCTCCCTTCCTTTTATAGAACAAGGAGAGGGATGCATTACAATGTGGGATAAATCCCTTATTACATGGGATCCTCTATCCCGAATTAACTATTGTCCGGTGCCATAATGGCGCCCCTATCATTTACACAATTTGTACAAGGGTGAGTACACATGATGCACCCCGCTGATTCTTCCGATATTCCCCGGTTTCTCACTTTGGCCCGAAATCTTCACGATAACGAGAAGAAAGGAACGAAATGATAAGAGAAGAATGGGTGTATTAAGATAGAGAAAGAAAGAACATGGATACAATATATGTAATGAGAGCTAAAGATTGGTGTTGATTCGAATTGATTTGAGAATACATGTATGACCTTATTTATAGGTTCCCATACAATAGCTTAGAGATTTCTATAATGTTCTAGACATTCTAGAATGATCTAGACTTTTTATAATAATCAATGTAATACGAAAAGTAGCTTTTATCCTTTCATATGACAATAAGCTAACTTAGTGGTTGAGGTTTTCAATTATGGATTACAAGGTTCGAGGTTCAAGTCCTGGTGACGCCATAATGGTCATGTGTTCATGACATTATCTCTCCTTTGAGAACACCTAGTGGAAGTCGGCGTTAACATTGTAGGGCCGGGTTTGTTTCAATAGTGGCGATGGAAGTCATCGACAAGAGCTTGAGCATTACAAATGCTATCCACATGTTCCCAAGTGCGATCACTCGGAGGATAGCCAAGAAAATCAACTAGATAATAAAGCTTATTGCGCACAATATTAGAATCGAGAATAGTAGCTACCTCGTATTCGGGGTCGTCAACCAGTTGGATAGAAGGTGGTGGTGGTACGACACGATTAGGAATTAAAGAGGTGTGGCAAGGTTCCAAAAGAGAGCTATGAAAGATTGGGTGAAGCCGCATATGTGCAGGAAGGTTAAGACAAAATGTTGCATCATTAATCCACGCTGTGATGACAAAAGGACCTAAGCATTGATAATCGATCTTAGCACACTGGCGGGTAGTCTTGATGTGGCAACGAAGCAACCATACTCGGTCATCAACTTTAAAATGAGACTTAAGATGATGTCGATCGGCATTGGTCTTATGGTGTGCTTGCACTTTTTGAAGATGTGAAGAGAACTCAAACTGGATTTGTTGTAGTCAATGGAGGTGATGCACCGCACTAGGGTTTCGTGACACCTCAGGAAGATCTAGGATACACCATCGAGGGTGGTTGCCAATGTAGGCAAAGAAAGGTGTAACTTTGGTAGAAGAGTGTACCGTGTTGTTGTATGAAAACTCGACAAGATGTAAAATATTACTCCAATCATATTGTTGATAACTGATGAAGCATTGAAGATACTTCTCGAGCGTTTGATTTGTGCGCTCTATTTGACTGTCAATTTGTGGATAATAAGCCGAAGAGAGTTTGCAGGAGATTTTGAGGCCTGCCCATAGGTGCTTCCAAAAGTGTGAGATAAATTGAGGACCTCGATTGCTAATAATATCATTTGGGAGACCATGATGGCGAAACACCTCACGCATAATGAGATCTGCAGTTTCTTCATTACTAATGGTCTTTACACACAGTACAAAATGTGTCATCTTTGTGAACCAATCCACTACTGTTAAAATACTATCAAAGCCTTTAAAGGGTGGTAGATCCGTAATGAAAATAGACTGTCATGGCTTGCTGGGAGGTGGTAATGGTTATAGTAAGCCATAAGGATGATGCTTAGGGTTTTTGGCACGACAGCAGGTGTCACATGTGCGAACGTAATCTTCGACAAACTTTTGCAAGTGAGGCTACCAAAATGAACATTTCACCAGCTCAATGGTCTTCACAATACCAAAATGTCCAACCATGGGGGCATCATGACAATGTTCTAACACTTGAAGTCGGGGTGATCTGTCAGGGACGTAAAGGAGATTCTTGTAGAAGAGTAAGCCATCTTGCCACTTGAAGTCCAGATAATGTTGAGATGACCCTTGCAATGTGGAGCAAGATGGACAACTTAAACCAATGTGGGCTAAGACATCCTTAGCGAAATCATCAGAGTGAAGTTGGTGCCGAATAGTGTCAAGAAGGCTAGAATCAAGTGGCGTGGCATAAATTGTTGTTGCCTCTAGCTTTGATGGCCCGAGGAGAAACTGCTTTTGATTGTCGAAGGCCGGATCTCCAGGCCGAAGAACTAGATACAAACGCCGAGAAAAAGCATTTGCTTTCCCTTGTTGTTTTCTGGACCGAAAAATGATCTTGAAATCGAAAAGCACTAGAAATTGGGCCCACCGAGCTTGTCGTTTATTTAATACTCGAGTTGTTTGAAAATATGTAATTTTTTTGTGATCAGAAAGATATCCAGGAAATCCCGGAAAATGTCATTTGTCATATGTTGAAATACCGCAGGTGCATTTGTGAGCCCGAAAGGCATGACTGTATACTTGAAATGACCATACCGAGTACAAAATGCTGTTTTCCACTCCTCTCCCGATCGAATTCAAACAAGATTATATGCACCCCTTAGATCAATTTTGGTAAAATGCTTTGCCCCACCAATGCATTCTAAGAGACTGGAGATAAAAGGTAGAGCATACCTATTCCTTATGGTGACTTTATTTAAGCCTCGATAGTCCACGACCAAATGTAGGGAGCCGTCCTTTTTCTTCAAAGAAAAGATAGGAGCACTAGCTGGAGACATTGAATGTCGAATAAACCCATGTGCAAGATTTTCCTCAATATATTCTCGAAGAACCTCAAGCTCAGTGGGTGATAAATTGTAAATCGAACCCCATGGTGACTCTTTTCTTGGTTGGAGATCAATAGGACAGTTGTATGACCGATGCTTTGGAAGAACACTAGCATAGTCGAAAACATCAGCATAGTCTTGATATTTTTTGGGAATTTGGATGTCTGAATTCCCTTGAGTGGCACTAGAAGGTGACACTGATACTGCAAATAAGAAAAGGTCTTCCTTGCCTCCCACTTGACGCAATTGTTGCAATGTGATGGCTGAAATTTGATGGAAAGGAAATGGTGCATTGGTAGAACTATATTCTTCAAGAGAAGAATCATGAGTTCGATCCTTGGCAATGATATTTTCTGCTGAAGGGCACGAAATTTCTCATCTCCTCCAATCGATTCTAGGGTTATGTAGCTCGAACCATGGCAAACTGAGGACAATCGAATGCTCAGGACTACAGATTATGTTAAAGGAAACTACACATCCTAAATCACCTAAGAGTATGTGTATTGGCTCAGACTCTTCGAATATCTTCCCGGAAGCTATGGGACGTCCATCAATCACTACTACACAACCTGGACAAGGAAGTGTATGCAAGGATATTTGGTGTTTTTGGGCAAAATATCTATCCATGAAACAAGAATTGGCTCCAATATCTGAGAGGGCTTGGACTTTAAGTTGACAACTCGGTGTCCTAACTTGTACTTGGGCTGACAAGACTCTACTAACATGCTTGGAAGAAATGGAAGACTCTACTAACATGCTTGTACATATCTAGGGTTGTCCAACCAAATGGGTCCTATTTTGGCCGGACTTATTCATTTGACTCCTCTTCTAATTGGCTTAGGACTTCAAACTTATTGGACACGGGTGGATTATTCATAATATTAGATTCACAAACTGCTTCTAAAATGTTGGACTCATTTTTATTGTCATAGTGAATTTGATTTACTTGACATCTCGGCCTACGGGAGCAATAAATGGTTATATGTCCTGGACCTCCGCAATATAAGCACAGACGGTTTGCTCGGCATTGTTGCTTCTCTTCGTCTGACACCGGTCCTCGTTGTTGAGTCATATCGATCTCCATGGGTGTAGGACTATCCATTGGGACTGGACTACGTGTTTTGCCTTGGAGTTGGAGTAGGGCTATATGTTTGCCTTGGGGATGATTGTGTCGTTACTGATGCATAAGTTCGTGTGAATCTTGATCTTATTATTTGTTGTTGTCGCTCACATTGACACTCAAAAAAGCGATTATCACACTGTATTTCTCGACTAATAGCTTCTCTAAGTGACCTTGGATCCTCGGGGAAGGTAATCTAAGTAAGTCTTTCACATCACTACGAAGGCCTGAAGGGAATTGCTCCATTAGGGTTGTTCATCCCAAGGAATATCGCTTGCGATGAGACAGAAATTGGCTGCATATGTCAAAGCTGGCTGATCATCTTGACGTAGTGTAGCAATCTTGTTGATAGTTGTTCTCGCCCCATCAGTATCTCCGAAACAAGCCTTAAATTCTTTGATAAATTCCTCGAAATTATTCAGTAGAGGAAAATTTGTCTCTAGCAATGGAGCAAACCACGACAACGCTATGTCAATCAATAAGGTGACCACTAACCCAACTCGTGATGCATCTGTCGGATAACACATTGTCGTGAAGAAAAGCGGCCTTAAGAGGAGTTGGAGGATAAAGAGGGTGAACCGACCTTTACATGTGGACGCGTAAATTGACAAGTTTGTACAGAACTAGGAATAGGTCGGCCTAATGTAAATATACTAGGTAGAACGTATTTATTAGCTACAAAATAGATGTGTATCTTTGCTCGGAGGGACAGAGAATAAACACGATGTAAATAGGACGTGATAGCCCTCCCCGGCGGCTATAATGGGAAAGGAGAGAAGGCTTAAAGGGGATCGCGTTGTGGCGAAGATGAAATGCTATCGAACTAGGAACCAAGCATTCTTCTCCTCATTCTCGTTGATCTCTGCAGATTTTGGGTCGGTTGCCTCTACTCGCGAGAGAAGCCCAAGCGCTTCCAGCAGGGGATCCACTATGTGTTTCGGGTGTGTGTGTGTTTGATCGGACACTGTCGTGCCGATTTTAATCTTGGGAGCATTGTAATCACTTATTAGGTTGAATCGATTCTTTGAGTTGTCGTCTCCCGGTGTATCTGTGTGCTCTCTAACTCGCTATTTTCTTGTGACCAGTTGGGAGCGTGCTCCTTGTCTGCTCTTTGTATGATGTCGTGTTTCCGGTGAGCTGGTGAGAGCTAGTTGTGTTTTCGTTTGGTCCGGTGAGCACTGCGTGCCGGTAACAGGACTTGCCGGCCCTCGTTCAACTACTCATATATAGCTGGTAATCGTAGGCTCATCGCTTCTACTCTCTTCCCCTCCCTGTTTCATGCACTCCTCGGTCTAGGGCACCCATGATCCCGCCTTAGTTTCCCATGCGCAAGCGTAACGACACGACGTAAATTTGGTGAACCCGACGTGAAACAAGGTGGTAGAGGAGTCGAAGATGAGGGGATCTGAGCTATCTGAAGCTATGGCGGCAGCTATTGATCGGATAGTAAATGCTCGCGAGGGCACAAGTGCTCTCGACAGGGCCATCGAGGCGATTGTCGACACAATAGGCCGATTCGGGGGGAAGAACGTTATGAGCTATTTGGAGGCCTACCGAGCTGAGATGGTGATGAGGGACATTTCGGAGGACAGAAGACCGGCCGGATTCCCTCAGATGGCGACACCGGGCATCCACATAGAGGTGCTCGAGGTACAAGCCGGGTGCCGGACTTGGGGAGAATTCGAAGGGCGGCTCCTCGAAAAATACGGGCTCGACGATGCGCTTCAACTATTGAAGCAGGACTTCATGGAGTGGGTAGAGACCCCCGGAAAGGGGAGGAACACGTCAATGCTTCTCCGGGAGTTTGAGGAACGCTTCGCTCAGCTCTCGGAACTGGACAGGACCGTGTTGGACACGAGCCATGTCCTGTTATTCGTCAAGTTTGTGCACATGCAGGACCGAGAGCAAGTGGGTCTTCTGCTGGACACGGATGAAGGGCTCACGACTGACTGGGTCGTGGTGAAAAGGGTCTGCAGCCGTTTTGACAAACTATGGGAGTGGAGCGATGAGGGGTCGTCGACAATGGGACTGGTCGCGGCAAGGAAGCTTGAGGAGCCGTGCACGGCGCGAAAGGAGGAGACTTGAAGTTGGCTTGAGTCGGGTTCGGCCCCAATCATCGTGGTCAAGGGTTCGTCCGGAGTAGCGGCTCTAGAAGAGCTAACGTAGATGGTGTATGACCTTCAAATCGCATAGGCCCGGAGAGTGTTGCCTCTTAGGAACACGGTCCGTGGTCAGTCCTTCGACCTAGACCCCAAGGTGGGTGTGGAACAACGAACAGAGCTCAAGTGTACTACGTAAGGAGAGAACCTCTGTAATTCCTTCGCGTATAAGGGAAGACGACTCCTCTACTTGGTCGGCCTGGTTTCTCCCGGAGTCGCCTTCGCCGTGTGCGAGTGGTCCGGGTACGGTGGGCTCTTCTTGAGTTAGTGGGTTGGGCTCCGCCGTTGGCGTGCTTGTAGTCGGCTGCAGCTCAGCCTCTATTGTTAGTCCTCCGCAGTGTTGGCCGTTTTTATGTGTCCCTGGGCGTGGGGCGGGGATTCTGCCTGGTCCGCACTATTTTCTGCGTTTTCTGAAGATGGTGTGGGCTGGTGCGGCTGGACCTCTTGTTGGTTAATGGTTTCGTTGTCTGGTCCCATGGGGAACTCCACTCGTTCGTCCTTGCTATTCTCCCCCGTTATCGTCCCTAGTGATCGGGCTTGAGGTTTCTCTTCTTCGGTTGTGACCAGAATTGGTGTCCCGTTGGGTTCCTCGTTTGTGTGCGTGTTGCCGGTTTGTGTGATCTAGTGAAATAGCTCCTCCTGACTTTCACCAAAATCATCTAGGAGTTGTGCGAGTTCTTCGAAGTGTTGGTCTGCTAACGCACGATAGTCTTGCGCTAGGTCCTCCCGTACGGTCGCAATGCTCTCCTCATTTACCTTATAAAACCCTCAGCCGTCTTTCCGCCGGTTCTCCCAGTCCGCACGATACGCATGCAATTCCGCTGCTTGGGTTGCCCATGCCATCCATCCTTTGTCCAACACCGTTTTCAATTGCACTGTGAACCTTTCCCGGTTGGTTTGGAGAAGGATGCGCACGTTATCCGTGATGGCTTGACAGCGGTTGCGTGCATCCACCATCGACTTCTGGAGATTCGCGATTTCCTGTTGTTTAACGCCTGCCGCTTCCTCATACGTGGCCTTCAGGCCCGCCCACAGCTGGGATTCCTTTGCATGTTGTTCTTCTAATTTCCCCATTTCATTGTTTAGGCGGATTTCGAGTTGATGCCTTCTGTCTTGTTCGACCACCAACTGCTCATCGAACCATACCTTCTTTTTTTCTAATAAGGCCCGCAGTCCCGCTATTGCCGCCTCTGATTTCTTCGCGTCCTCTCGTAATTGGGTGTTGTCGTCTTTTGTCCGGATGTGCTGGGCTACCTCCATAGCTAGTTTCTCTTCAAGAGTTTTTACAGTCTTTCGTCCGTTAGCCCATATCTCCTTTCCTCTGTCGGAGGATTGGCGTAGTTCTGCTGGAAGACGGTCAATTTCGGATTCCGCTAGCTGCACATCCCTTTTTGCTTTTGAGGCGAGGGTGGTCTGAGCCTCGATTTCTTCTTTGAGAGCGTTGATAACGTGGTTCGGTGGCGGGGTTTCGTGTTGCGCCGTAGTCGCGTGAGCTTCCAACTCCGCGATGCGTGCGTTGGCCTTTTGTAGTTCGGCTTCGGTCAGTTTAACCTTCTTCCAAACATTCTTATTTTTTATGGCCATCTCCTTGGCGCCCGTGCTGACCTTTGCCAGTTCCCGATGGACTTCGACTAGGGCCGTGTTCAAGGGTGGTATCTCCATCCCTACTCGCCGTACCCCGGCGTTCCTCTGTCTGCCGACCCTGGCTAGGCGGTCCTCATCGTCGCTCTCCATTGTTTGTGTTAGGGCGCGCTCTATCATCTGACGTTCCGCATGCTCCTCGGCCATTCGTTGGGCGGCTTTGACCTGTTGTGTTGCCAGGAACTCCATGAGCTCGAAAGAGGTGCCGAACTGTAAGAGGGCACTGAATTCGTGGGCCGTATCCGGAATATCCAGATATGCCAAAACCTCGCTTTCCGCCGTCAATACGGCTTTCCCACGTTGGGACTGAGTTGTAATAATCGGCCGCAGCTCCCAGATGATTTCGAAGGTGGTATTCGGCTCTGCTGTTGCGGAGCCTTCGCCTTCGGTCGGGGCCTCCAAAGCCGTGGGGGCGTTTTTTACCAACCCCCGCCCATCTTTCTTGTCCAATCTGCGCCGCTTTGGTCTAGGGTTTTCCCGCCGTGCTTCGGTGTCTGGTTCTGGGGTTGCTTCCATGGGGCGTCTTGGCTATTCCTCCTGCGTCACCCGTGTGTCTGGCTGGTCGGTAGGAAGTGTTGTCCTTGGACCTGGTTGGGCCGGTTGAGGTTCCTCCTCCCACTCTGGGGCCGCTAACTCCGCTAACCTGCATTTCGCAGAGCGAGGCAGGGCCGTGGGTTCGCTGGGCTGCGGTGCTGCGGTGCTGGCAGGCCTCGGGGTGGAAACAGTACCGTACGGTATTGTTGGATGATTGGCCTGAGCTTTTTGCCTGCTTGGTACGCATGCAAGCCTTCCCTTAACGTCGGCCCTGTGATGACCCCCCAGTCGAATGTACGCCCTTCAAAGGTGTCAATAATGATGTCCACCTTCTGCTTAGGCATCCCGTATGCGTTGACATGGACGCAGCCGATTTCCAGTAGGAACTTGGCAACTTCACAGAAGAAGGGATCCGGAATCTGTTTTGTTCTATAGACCTTGGCGGAGGATGAATATGGGCCAAAATACCGCTGTAGCGCCTCTATAGGAGGTATTTCGAAATGTCTTTCGCCTAGTGAGGATAAGTCTAACTTCTTCCGAATGGAAGAGTTGGTGACCGTGTCGATGTTAAGCCGCCTGGCGATGTCCATGGCGTCCGGGTGTGGAGGTGCTTCTGCGACCCAAATGTAACCATCCAGGCGCTTCTCTACGAGCCATCGGCATAGGGAAGTAGAGATGAAGATCGGCATTGCCAGAGTAGGTTCGTGGAGAGGAGACGAGTAGTAGTGGTGAGTTGGAGCTCTGAGATAGGATGGGGAAGAAGGTGAGGAGGAGGAGCGATGGGAACGCTGATAGCTAGAAGATGGGTTTCTGCTTTGTGGAGACAATCTTCTGTTTCCTTCTTTTTGTGGCTTAGGGTTCATTGGGCGGTGAGCCATCGTGGTGCCGCGTGTTCTTGAACTAGGAGTTTGTGCATGCCTTTAGTCGTTTTAATAGTCGCTATCTTCTCTTTTTCTTTTTTCTTTTTTTCTTTTTTTTCGTAACGGTTATTTACAACCTATTTTTACATTATAGTACAAATGGGACTGTCCATTCTACGTTGCAGGTTCTCCAGCTTTGTCCCATTCGGTGGTGAATGGGTTAGGTGGCATAGGGCCCAAGTAAGGTTTGAGCCGAAACCCATTCACTTTTTGCCGTACAATTTCTCTATCCAGCGTTCCTAGTTGGAACGTGCCCTGTTCCGCTCCAATTACCCAGTATGGGCCGGTCCAGCGGAAACGTAGCTTCCCCGACATCTGGCCCATGCGTGTTTGAAAAACTACCACCGCTCGGCCCACGGCAAACGCCTTTTCCCTTGCGCTCCGATGTCGATCGACAAACGCTTTACGCCATCGTTGTTCCTCTTCCAACACAGCCATGCTGTGGACATGTTTTTCCCCTAGTTCAAGGAGTTGGTAGAGTCGTTCCTCCTCCGACTTGGCTTCTCATAATTGGTTCCGTACCTGAATGCGCAAAATAGGTACCCGAAATTTGACCGACATCACAGCCAGTACCCGAAATTCGACCGAAATTTGACTGTATGCTTGTTTTGTAACTAGTTCTGTATGCCCATAATGCACTCTGGAGTTTGGTATCCCAGTCCGTTCTATTTTCATTGACGGTTTTCTTCAAAATGGTCTGTAAAGTTTTGTTCGTGGATTCCGCTAATCCATTCGCCTGCGGGTAGTATGGCATGCTCTTCTTGTGGACTACTGCGTAATGTTGTGTTAGTTCCCGAACCACCGTATTGAGGAAGTGGCTCCCCTGGTCATTGATGAGCTCAATCGGGCAGCCGAACCGGCACCAGATGTGCTCGTACAGAAATTTGGTTTTGACGGCCGTCGTATTTTCCTGTAGTGCCTTTGCTTCTGCCCCTTTTGGTACAGTAATCCGTGGCTACCAATATGTATTTGTTGCCCGTACGGACCGCTATTGGTGTGAAGGGCCCCACAAAATCCAATCCCCACTTTTGGAAGGGGTCCAGCGGTAATACGGGCTGGTGTGGCATCCTTGCGTCCTCCGCGGGTTGACCCATCCGCTGGCACAAATCACCCTTTCTACAATACTCGGATGTGTCCTTCTGCGTTGTTGGCCACCATAAGCCCGCCTGCCATACATTGCAGGCTGTCACGTTGCCCGTGTAATGGCCGTCGGTCGTGCCGCAATGGCCGTCGGTCACCAAATGTCGTCACTTCCTTTGTGATATAAATTCCCTTCGACCACGCAGAAGTGACAGCTTCGGACGGCTAGTCGTTTCTTCTCGTCTGTGCGTAATTGTGGTGGAGGTAGTCTTGTAGTTAAAAAGTACGTCATTTCCATAAGCCATCGATCCGGAAAGGTAGATTCCGTTTTTTCTGCAAATGTCGCTACTCGCCAGATGTCAGCGTTCAGAAAATCGTCGTCGTCTTTCTGTACTGTTTCTCCATTCCCAAGTCTGCTCAAAAAATCCGCCACTGCGTGTTGCGTCCCTGGCCGGTGCTGAATTACGAACTCGAATTCCTGGAGCAACAACATCCACCGCGCCAATTTCCCTGTCAGGGCTTGTTTCTCCACCAAATACAATAATGCCGAATGATCCACGTGGAATGTGAATTTCCGTCCTAGTAAATAATGTCGGAATTTATTGATGTTATAGATCATCCCTAGCGCCTCCCGCTCTGTTGTGGAATAGTTACGCTCCGCTGCTGACCATTTACGACTTACGTAGTATACTGGCCTGTACCAGTTTGGTTCGGTGAGTTGCATTAGCGCGCTTCCTATTGCTATGTCCGAGGCGTCGACGAACACGTGGAATGGCTTCGCCCAAACTGGAGGTTGTACGACGGGGGCCTGTGTGAGCATTATCTTAAGTGCCTCATAGGCCTTATCCTCTGTTGCAGTTCATTGGAAAGGAGTCCGATGTACGGCAGCGTGTAGTGGCGTGGCGAAGTCCGCCAAATACCGTATCATCCGACTATGCCACCGTATTTGGCCGAGAAATCGGCTAAGTGATTTGGCATTTGTCGGAGTTTGAGCTTGCATAATAGCGGAGATCTTGTTTGAGCTTGCATTCCTTCTTTGCTGACACTGTGGCCTAGGAGAGTCCCGCTGGTCACGCCGAAGGCACATTTCGCGGGATTCAGGCTTAAGCGTGCGGTGCGGCAACGTTCCAGGCGCAGACGTAAGTGTGAGAAATGGTCATTTGTTCGCCCATATACCGCAAAATCATCTGAAAAGACTTGCATGAACGCCGGAATGTATTCCCCAAAGATCTCCGTAATCGTTCATTGAAATGTTGCCGGCACTGTTTTTAGCCCGAACATCATGACGACCGCCACATATACTCCCCAATTCGTGACAAATGTCGTCTTCTCCTGGTCCTCGGGGTGCATGCGTACTGGTTATAGCCACTGAAACCATCTAAGAAACTGTACATCTCATGGCCTGCGATGGCGTCCAGCACGCTATCGGTGAAGGGTAAGGGAAATGCGTCTGTAATGGTTACGACGTTTAATTTTCGGTAATCCACGCATACCCGTGTTTTGCCGTTTTTCTTTGGGACAACCACTATCGGGCTAAGCCATGTCGCTTGTTTAACTGGCCGTATGAACCCCGCCCTCAGCAGCTTGTCAATTTCTTCTTTCACGCGGGTCGCGTAATTGGGGTTCATGCGGTAGCGGCGCTGCTGGACAAGTTTCGCATCCGTTGCTAAATTGATCTTATGCTGATAGAACTTGGGATCTAACCCCTTCATGTACTCGTGAGCCCACGCGAACACATCTTTATATTCCATGAGTAGTGCGATCATTGTGGTTCTCTGGTCCGGCCGCAATTCCTTTGCTATGAAGAGGAACCAGGGTTCCGATCTCGTACCCACATTCACTTCGTCGAGAGCGGAAGCGGTGACTCATCGTGAAATCTCCATTTCCCTTTCGAAGGCCGCCCGTGCTCTGCTGAGTTCCAATATGGACTCTGGGTTTGGTTCGTACGGCTCTTCGTTTGGAACAATGGCCGTAGTATATTCTGCCGCAGTTGCGATGACATCTATTTCGAACAGCGGAATAATCCGAGGATGTTCGTCATTGTATGCTTCCAATTCGGCATCCTCCACCCCAGCTAGCATATTGATGTCTTCCGCATATAACGGTGTTATACCCTTAGGTTGTGGCGTGTTGCCTTCCGTAGGTACATGAACCTTGGTGCGTCCATGGCGGAAACTGATACACTCGTGTTGCCAGCTCTGCTTGATATTTGTTGTCCGAAGCCATGGTCTGCCCAGAAGCACTGGGTACGCTCCTAGGGCATCCAAAGCGAGGACGACCGCCGATATGTCGAAGCGGTGTCCGCCCACGATGATGCCTATTTTGCGAATTAGCCCCAACGGTCGCACTGATCGGGTATCTGCCATGCAAAGCCAGAATGGACATGCCTCCCATTCGAAAATGCCCAACTGCTCACAAGTTTTCACGCTAATCACATTGACGCCTGAGCCGCCGTCGATTACGCATCCAGGAACTTCCTGTCCGTGCAATATTACTGTATTGGCCGGGTTGTGCTGATCCACCACTGGTGGTCCCTCGCTGACGTCTGCCAGGTTTGTGGCAACGATCGCCCCGGTCATGCCGGCCACCTGTGCTTCTATGGTCTGGCGGAAATGTGGAACTAGCTGTAGCAGTTTTTCCATAGTTAACGTGATTTCACAGCCTGCTAACACCTGCCAAATGGGGTCCGGCCCCGTTTTTTCGTTCTCTGTTCGCTCCATTGTGTTCGCGGACTCCTGCCTCATATGTTCCGTATTGGTCGCGTTTGCTTTTTCCACCCAGGCTTGGGCTTGTCGTCGTACTCGTCCTGCGCAGCCCAATCCGCCGTTTTCGTTTGCTGGCGTGTTGTGACTTGTTGCACCTCTACCGTAATTGTGTTGACGGCGGGCCCCTTTCCCTTGTGTGTTGGGCATTGCGTGGCATAGTGTCCGGGTTGCTGACAAATAAAACAATGGATGCTTGATTCGCCCTTCTCAGCCCCAGGTGGAGTTTGCCGCTCTCCGAGCGCTACTTGCTCTCCGCGGTCCGGCCTCGTTTGTCGGAACGTACGCGGTGGCTGCTGTTGGTCCTGTCGTTGTTCCTAGTGCCGCTCATCCCCCGAGCTTTCGTCGTAACACCGGTGATCCCTATATTGTCGAGGCTTACCCCGATAGCCATTGAAGCCGCCCTGTTTGTTTGTCGGGCGTTGATGTTCGTATCGTCGACCCCCTTTGGCGTAACTCGGATGTCCACGATAATCCTCGTCCTCCGGGTCGTCCTCCTCGGACTCGTTGTGATTCCGGCGATTCCGGTTGTACCGGTCCTCCCGCGGGTTGCGATCCTTATACCGGGGTCGGTCTTCTTGCCTCCTTTGTTCTGCCTGGTGCGGTTGACGTTGTGTCCATGCTGCGGACCATGGGAGTGGCTCTGTTTAACATATTACACTCGCATTGGTCGACTGTGTGAACCTTCGAGTGGCAGATTGGGTAGTGGATTCTCATATTGCACTCCACCACAGAATGCCCCGAGTTCAAGCAAATCGTGCACCGGATTGCTTGACGAAATTGGCATTCCTCATCCTGAGGTAACCCTTGTCGTAAGGATGACATCGAAAACCTCTCCTCCTCGTCATCCAACTCGAGCTGTAACGCTCGTTCAATCACCATATCCGCCGTTTCCCCTTTTGACACTATTGTTGTTGAGCGTTGCCCGGATGGGCCGGCGTAACACTGCCAGAAATGTCTCCCGAGCCTCCTCCTCCGTGGGGCTTCGATCTAGTTTTCGTCGTAAATTTTGGAAACATAAGCTGAAGTCTGCTATTGTCTCGGTCGGTAGTTGCTTAATTGTATAAAACTGCCTGAGAATCTCGTGTTGTGGAACCCTCCGGTGGAAGAATCGCAAGAAGGCGGACTGCAGCTGATCGAAGGTTGTTATGGCTAGTAAGTCCATCTGTGAATGCCAGAACGCCACACGCCCATCTAATGTTAATCCGAACTCCGTCATTTTTGACTGGTGTGCCACCGTCTCGGAGAGATTCTACGCCATGTGGTTCGCATTCCAAACGTTCAAGAACATGCGAATATGACTTGCGGCGTCGGTATCACCGTTAAAGCGGGGGTAGGCAAAGGCCATCGTGGGAGCTATGGTGGATCGGAAAAGGTCACTGGGTGGCTGCGGTGAGCGTTGTCCCCTCGTCTCGTCGAGGTATTTGGGGAGCAAGGAATCCCCTTTGCACTCCTGGCAGGTAGTACTGAGGTCGCCGATGCGCGGCTTTTGCCGGGCGCGTTCTTCTGCCTGGCGTGTGACGGACCTTGTTATTGGCCGGTCTTGTCTTGTTGGTTCTATGGGTCATCTGCGGCTAAACATCCATTCGTTGTTGCTCGTCTGTGAGAAAACACAGATCACCAAGCATGCCAAAAGTGTTGCCTCTTAGGAACACGGTCCGTGGTCAGTCCTTCGACCTAGACCCCAAGGTGGGTGTGGAACAACGAACAGAGCTCAAGCGTACTACGTAAGGAGAGAACCTCTGTAATTCCTTCGCGTATAAGGGAAGATGGCTACAACCGAATCCTTATCACAGGTTACACTTACGTACTACTACGCTTACGTAGCCGAGACACGGACACTGAACTAGCCGAAGCTATACACTGAAACTCAGAGAAGATAGCATTCTATTATCAGGCGTTCTTTTACATTTCCCAAAATTTACACGCACCTCCATAAGAGGTTTTCTGCCCTTTATATATGCAAGGTCTAATTAGCCGTTCACGCTTCCCGCGTGAACCGTTACATATGTTACGCTTATATAGTTTCTTATTCCTACGCTTTTGGCCGTCGGTTACTATTCCGGCGGACAACAGAGAGACAGCGGAGGAAAGACACAAGACCGGAGGCCTCCGGCCGAACAACGTTGTATGTGGTACGACGCGGTCGGACACAGTCAGCGAGACTACATGGAGTTTAAGGAAGTGCTCAAAAGTAATGTGGTGTACTTGTGGAACGGGAGGGTGCACGCTAGTGATACCCGAAGAGCCCTAGAGATGAATATCGGGTGCAGCGGAATGAAGCAGTTGATAGAGGAAGCGGCGGCACGCCATGCGGAGGCCGTCCATTATTCGGCATCGGCCGGGATCCAGGTCGGAAGCAACAACGATCGAAAGACGAAAGACTCCGGATTTTGTCAGTTGGTACTAGAAGGCCTCTCCGGGGTTCGACTGAAGAGGGAGGAGGCTGACCGCGCGGAGTAGTGGGTTCAGGAGGTTAGCGGGTGGGACGACCTGGTCAAGGAGAAGACCAGTTTCGTGGAAGCCGCGTGCCAAAACTACGAAGTTCTGGTGGAAGACAAGCGTGCGGGAAAGACTGGGGGAGCCGGATCCTTAGCTCGGTATGAGACCCGATCGGGACCGAAAAAGAGTAAAGTTGGTAATGCCGGCAAACCAAACAGAGCAAAGCAAGCTGGTTACCGACTGAGCACGGAGATTGAGAGATCGACGGACTTGCGGAAAGTCCTCGAAGAATGGGTCCTCAACAGCAAGGTTGAGCTATCGTTGAGGGAAGTGCTCAGGATTGCAAAGAAGGAGTTCCACAACTCCATCGTGGACTTGGTGAAACGTAAACGACTATCGACGGAGCCGGAACCAAAGAAGCCCGTGGAGGTGCGGATGACGCACTTAGAAGACATGGCCTTGGAGGACAAGTTCGCGGAAAGCCACTATTCAAGGTTGCACTAGGCCAGAGCCACTACGGACACCCCTGTTCGGATTGGTGACGTCCATGACCCGGTGGTGGCGTTGATTTGTTGACCGGCAAAGACTTGAAAGAAGGATAAAGTCCAGAATGGGAAAGGGATAATTAGGGCTCACGACTGACTAGGTCGTGGTGAAAAGGATCTGCAGCCGTTTTGACAAACTATGGGAGTGGAGCGACAAGGGGTCGTTGACAATGGGACCGGTCGCGGCAAGGAAGCTTGAGTAGCCGTGCACGGCGCGAAAGGAGGAGACCTGAAGTTGGCTTGAGTCGGGTTCGGCCCCAACCGCCGTGGTTAAGGGTTCGTCCGGACTAGCGGCTCTGGAAGAGCTAACGTAGATGGTGCATGACCTTCAAATCGCATAGGCCCGGAGAGACAGCAGAGGACAGCCATGCGACCGGAGGCCTATGGCCGGACAATGGTGTATGTGGTGCGACACGGTCGGACACAGTTAGCGAGACTACATGGAGTTTATGGAAGTGCTCAAAAGTAATGTGGTGTACCTTATGAATATCGGGTGCAGCAGGAATGAAGCAGTTGATAGAGGAAGCGGCGGCACGCCATGCGGAGGCCGTCCATTATTCGACATCGGCCGGGATCCAAGACGGAAGCAACGACGGCCGAAAGACGAAAGACTCCGGATTCTGGTAGTTGGTACTAGAAGGCCTCTCCGGGGTTCGACTGAAGAGGGAGGAGGCTGACCGCGTGGAGCAGTGGGTCCAGGAGGTCAGCGGGTGGGACGACCCGTTCGAGGAGAAGACTGGTTTCGTGGAAGCCGCATGCCAAAACTACGAAGTTCTGGTGGAAGACAAGTGTGCGGGAAAGACTGGGGGAGCCGGACCCTTAGCTCGGTATGAGACCCGGTCAGGTCCGAAAAACAGTAAAGTCGGTAATGCCGGCATAACAAACAGAGCAAAGCAAGCCGGTTACCGACTGAGCACGGAGATTGAGAGATCAACGAACTTGCAGAAAGGAAGTGCTATCGTTGAGGGAAGTGCTCAGGATTGCAAAGAAGGAGTTCCACAACTCCATCGTGGACTTGGTGAAACGTAAACGACTCTCGACGGAGCCGGAACCAAAGAAGCCCGTGGAGTTGCGGACGACGCACCTAGAAGACATGGCCTTGGAGGACGACTTGGCGGAAAGCCACTATTCAAGGTTGCACTAGGCTAGAGCCACTACGGACACCCCTGTTCGGATTGGGGACGTCCATGAGCCGGTGGTGGCGTTGATTTGTTGACCGACAAAGACTTAAAAGCCGGATAAAGTCTAGAATAGGAAAGGGATAATTATTTTAGAACCAAGAGTTGTTATCTATAATGATTATATTTTGAGAAGCGAACGGACGGACCCGGAATCGGTATGCCGATCCGGATCCGGACCAGTTCGTGACTGGTTGCCGGTTGGCACCGGTTTGTAACCTAGAGCCGGTGACTATAAAAGGACCCGATTAGATTGTAATCAGATAGCGGTTTATTAATGAAAGTGTTGTTGTTCTACATCTTGTTTAATCTTTGAAGCTTTAGTTAATTACCGTTCTGTGCTTAATAGAATCTTTCTTACGCGTGTATTTCGATCATTAACCACGCCGGTTAGTAGCCGGTTAGGAATACGTTGGTATCACAGTCTACGCCTACCCCACTTGCACTACCCCTTTGGTGAAGTGTCCTAGAGGGACACCCTGTGTTAGGGCTTGTCCTGCCCCAAGTGTCGAATACAAGTGTATAATGGACGTATTCACACTATCCCTTTGTATAGCTCAAGTTTGGGCCATTTGTGTAATTAGCATAAATGGTAGTTGCCCTAAGTCGGTCACTATATAAAGTGACCTAGTAACCTTTTTGTAAGGTTGGTTGTATTATTGTTTCTATTGAATAGAAAGAGTCTTGTGTGCCTCCTCTCTCTCTCTCTCTCTATCTCTGTGCACGATCTTGGAAACTGTCATACGCAGGTACTCAACCCCAATCGAATGCTACTTGATCTTCCGCATTGACGGCCTTGTCTTCAACATATGGTATCAGAGCATGGTCCCTCAACCCGCTGTCGGCCGTCATCACAGCCTGCACAGTATTCGGCCTTTCGCTTCATCCTAGTCTGCAAAGCATTCGGTTTCTCGCGTCATTCGAAGAAACAGAGAAGAAAGTAGGCAAACACAAGCTTGAATCTCGCTGCGTTAGATCATCACTCGGAGTAAGCCAGTCGGCTGTACTCTATTTCCTTGATCGTAACTGCTTGAGGTGGGCTTCCTGCACAACGACGACTTCAAGGACAACCCAGTTCGCGTTTCATTCGATTGGACAATAATCGGAAGGACCAGTCGGTTCCATTGCTCTCACCGTTGCAGTCAACCGAAACCGAATCGGCTTGAAGTACTGTCGGATCGCTAAATCTAGGTTCAACTCGACTAAGACAGTTGTCGGTAGTCAATCCGAACCAAATCCCCGATTCTCCGTAATCAACATCACTTGTGTCCAACTTCGGCTAGAACGACACTGAGTGGGCCAAACCGCTACACTTCACCAAAGTTCGTAGCCGACTTAGGGCAGAGTCATGACATCAACATCCGGCTCGTCAGAAATGAGTCTACGAAAGTTCGATGGATCGAACTTCAACTTCTGGAAGGAGCAAATGCAGGACTATCTCATAGTCAAGGGGCAAATCGATCCCATCGAAAGTGAAGCACCTCCAGAAGAATACAAACCAATTGAGTGGCAGAAGCTGGACAGAATCGTCCGCGCCACGATTCGGATGCACCTATCGGAATCGGTATACTTTACGGTGCAATCGTGTACGACAGCATTCGAACTGTGGAAAACACTGTCGGACACCTACGAAAAGAAGGTCGCTGCAACGAAGATGTTCCTGATCTGGCGCCTCTACAACTTGAGGATGAAAGAATCAGATTCGGTTCAAGCACATCTCAATGAGTACGAAAGCATAAGCTCCCAAATCTCATCTCAGGGGACGGCAATCGAGGATGAACTCAGAGCAATGATACTCATGAGCAGCCTTCCCTCATCATGGGAAACTTTTGTCACAACCGTGTGCAACGCGTCAACCACGACTGTTAAATACTCCGAAGTCACGAGCGCAATTCTGACCGAAGCAGCTCGGAGAAAGTCTTTCGCCAAAGACTCAACAGACGATGCTTATGTAGTACAAGGTTCGACAGACCGATCGAACATACGAGGAAGAGATTCCTCACGGCAGCCGAACAATCAGCGAAGACGGAGCCAGTCACGGGATAATCGAATCTGCAACTATTGCAAGAAACCCGGACACATCAAAGCCGACTGCCGCACACTCAAGAACAAGAACGACAAGTCTCAGAAATCAGACAAGAAGAGTGGCCGGCATGAGGAGATCAATTACGTCAGCTTCTCAGCTGATGTGCTACCAAACGACCCGAATATACTATCAATCGAAAATCCAGTCGGATCAGAAGTTCTGCTCACGACTGAAGAATCGAGCACATGGCTCTTAGATTCGGGCGCGTCATTTCACGTGACTCCTCATCGATCCCAATTTCGGCAATATACGATCCGTCACTCCGACTCAGTTCGAGTCGGCAACTCGCAACACTGTGACATCATTGGAATCGGCACAGTAGAGCTCAACCTTGCAGGTGGCTCTACACTTGTACTTCACAATGTCCGACATGTACCCGAGCTCTCAAGGCCATTGATCTCAGTCGGACAACTAGATGAAGACGGCATTCGTGCCGGTTTTTCTTCGGGAGGGTGGACACTCCACAGGGGGAACCTCCTGCTTGCTAGAGGACCCAAGATACACTCACTGTATCCGTTACATGTTACGCTCAGAGAGGGTAACCTGTTTTTGGTGGATATTCCTGTGTCATCACTATGGCACAGAAGATTAGGACACCTCAGCAAGGCCGGCATTACGCACCTATCTAGAGCCGGATACATCCCTAAACTCTCCTTCTCGGACCATCAATTCTGCGAACATTGCCAGTATGGCAAACAAGCAGCCGCATCACACCCGACATCAGCACCAAGAGAAACGAGACCTCTCGATTTAGTCCACTCGGACGTCTGTGGCCCAATGCCGCATCAGTCTCTCGGTGGTGCCTCTTACTTCGTCAGTTTTATTGACGATTCGACTCGAAAGGTGTGGGCTTATCCAATTCGCACCAAAGATCGTGTCTTCTCGATCTTCTCCGATTGGCTCGCTATGGTAGAAAATCAAACTGACCGAAAACTGAAATGCTTTCGGACCGACAATGGGGGAGAGTTCAAATCAGAAGAATTCGTCAAATTCTGCCGACAACGCGGCATCCAACGTGAATTTACGGCACCACACAGTCCGGAGCAAAACGGGATTGCAGAACGCATGAATCGGACAATCCAAGAACGGATAGTTTCCATGCTCCAACACTCCGGACTGTCGGATGGCTTCTGGGCAGAGGCTCTACTCACGGCAGTACACATAATCAATATGTCGCCAAGCAGACCTCTAGGACTTCAAATTCCTCAAGAACTATGGATCGGCAGTAAGCCGAATTACGACAAGCTGAGGATCTTCGGATGCGAGGCGTACGCCCTTATTCCGAAAGATGATCGCCGAAAACTTGCACCTCGGTCCAGGAAATGCATTTTCCTTGGATATGGATCAGACGGCGAAATGGGATACCGACTCTGGGACCCCGAACGCAGACAAATCGTTCGAAGTTCGGACGTTGTGTTCAACGAGTCGGCTATGAATCCATCAGTCGAAACACCGATCGAAGTCCGAAGGGTAACATTTTCCGATGTGCCGACCCTTCAAGAAAGCCCCGCTCTCAACACACGGTCAGCTTCACGGGTAGCTGAACCTTACACTACCGACTCGGACAACTCTGACTCGGCACAGCAGAATAATTCGCTTTCGGACCGTCCGACCTCGATACCCGATACGACCAGTCCAATCATACCTCGACGATCCGAAAGACTGTCGCAACCTCCGGAGAGGTATTCTCCTGGAATTTTCTTCACCGACGCCGGCGAACCGACGTCTTACGAAGAAGCATCGACATCTGTCGATTCAGCCACCTGGCATCTGGCGATGGAGTCGGAAATGCACTCCATTCGGGCAAACAAGACTTGGGATCTGGTCGAATTACCTAAGAATCGACGTGCTCTTCCTTGCAAGTGGGTCTATCGACTAAAAGAGACGTCTGATTCGACCACCCCAAAGTACAAGGCCAGATTAGTTGCGAAGGGCTTCCGACAAGAATATGGCGTCGACTTCGACGAGATTTTTTCACCAGTGGTGAAAATGACAACCCTTCGTTTTCTACTCGGCGTAGTGGCAGCCGACAACTTGGAGCTGATTCAGCTAGATGTCAAAACAGCCTTCCTCCATGGTGATCTTGAAGAGGAAATTTATATGGAGCAGCCAAAAGGCTTCGTGGCAACTGGCCAAGAACATCTAGTCTGCCGACTCAGGAAGAGTCTATACGGCCTCAAACAGGCACCGCGACAATGGTACAAGAAGTTCGACGACTTCATCCAATCGATCGGCTTCTCAAAAAGCGATGAGGACCATTGTCTTTTTACCAACACAGCTCAAGATGGATCACCCATCTTCCTCATCATTTACGTGGACGACATGCTAATTTCTGGACGCCATGCGGGCGAACTTGCCGATCTCATTCGGCAATTGCGGTTGAAGTTTGCCATGAAGGACCTCGGTCCGGCACGACACATACTTGGCATGAAGATTAGTCAGCATCGCGATAAACGACATCTTTTTTTGTCTCAGACCGACTATATCGGACGTGTCTTGGAACGCTTCAACATGCAATCAGCCAAATCTGCTTCAACCCCGCTCCCCATGAATCTTCGGCTCTCTCAGCGGGACTGCCCGACATCCGGTCCGGAGGGGGAAGATATGAAGTCGGTACCGTATGCACCGGCAATCGACTCCCTCATGTACCTGATGGTCGCGACACGGCCTGATATTTCTCATGCCGTAGGAGTCGTTAGCAGATTTATGCACAATCCTGGCCGATCGCATTGGAACGCAGTCAAGCATGTGTTCAAATATCTGGCTGGCACAAAAGACCACGGCATTCTTTTCGGTCCGAACTCAACCTCAGGCGTAGTCGGTTACACCGACTCGGACTTCGCCGGCTGTATAGACAGTCGGAAATCAACAACTGGATACTGCTTCAAATTCGGCAATGGAGCAATTTCGTGGAAGTCGAAACTTCAGGAGTGCACAACGACCTCAACGACCGAAGCAGAATATGTAGCTGCGTCCGACGCTGCAAAAGAAGCTTTGTGGCTCGGCCGGCTGGCGCACACGTTTCGACAAGTCGACCATGACTCGGCCCCAGTTGTCTATAGCGACAATCAAGGTGTTGTTGCCTTGTCGAAAAATCCGGTTCACCACAACGCCTCCAAACATATCGACGTTCGATATCACTTCGTTCGGGACTGCGTCATTTCAGGGAAAATCGGTCTAGAGAAAATATCTACAACCGACAATGTTGCAGATGGAATGACCAAGTGTCTTTCGGCAGACCGCTTTCGGTCCCTTCGGCATCAAATGGGCGTAACGACAAACCAGTCCGGTTAGAGCCGGACACAGGGCAGGATGGTTTCGGACAACCGACATCAGTTCCTTAATGATCGGCTTCAACTCTTCCGACCCGACCAGTTCGGTCTTCTGCCTTCGGACCCTGCCGACTCGAACAAAAACTGATATGTCCGAGAACCTAGGTTTATACCTGTAATCTTAGATAACCCATGTATACGCCCATTACGGGGGAGTGTCGAATACAAGTGTATAATGGACGTATTCACACTATCCCTTTGTATAGCTCAAGTTTGGGCCATTTGTGTAATTAGCATAAATGGTAGTTGCCCTAAGTCGGTCACTATATAAAGTGACCTAGTAACCTTTTTGTAAGGTTGGTTGTATTATTGTTTCTATTGAATAGAAAGAGTCTTGTGTGCCTCCTCTCTCTCTCTCTCTCTATCTCTGTGCACGATCTTGGAAACTGTCATACGCAGGTACTCAACCCCAATCGAATGCTACTTGATCTTCCGCATTGACGGCCTTGTCTTCAACACCAAGGAGTAACACAGTTTTTGGCAACGACGATTCCTGCTCAAGCGTAGTGAATAGCGGAGGGCATGGATGACCTCACCAACAAACGACCCAGTAATGGAGCGAGTGAGATGACTCGTCGAAAGACTACGGAAGCGCAAAGCGTACCACCAGGCGGCAGAAGAAATCCGCGTGGATCGATCCTTTTCAAAGGTGATCCGGCGAGTGGCTGCGGAGTCACTCCGTTTGCAGCAAAATTCCCATCTAGAAGAAGGAAGCAGTTTAAGTAGTCTGAAGGAAGCGGAATCCATCCTGCAGGCATTAGCAGCGGGAGAAGGCGATTCGGAACCATTTTCGGTGTTTGAATCGGATTCGAACAGCGAGTACAACTCACATTCGAATTAGTGCAACAGTCACGACACTCCGGACAGATTGGAGGACGAGGAATCGGATAATATACTAACACCGGAACTGGCGATAACAGAACTAGAAGCTTTCGGAAGGCATGAGCGGATCAACCTCCGACACCACCACGCGAGCCTCCGAAGGAGGAGGATGGAAGACCTTTGACGCCGAAAAAAGAGGAGGAAAGACCAGATTTTTACAATTCTTCCACAAGGAGGTGGATCAACGAGAGATGGTTGGCCTATTCTACACCATACGGCAGGAACCTACGGAAACCATTCAGCAATTCGTAATCCGGTTCCAGCAGATGCACAACCAACTAAGTCGGGCACCACCGGAAGCTGAGGCTAAAGCAATATTCCTAGCAGCACTTCGGGAACCCCTATGTATGGTGTGCGCACTCATTGATTTCTGCACCAGCATGATCGACCAGGTCTTAGACCGGGTCAGGGACATGGAGAAAACAAGCTCGTGGCTAACAATGCGAGCACTCCAGCGTGCATTACCGACAGAAGAAGACCTAAGTTTTCGGCAAGCTATACAATGTACGACTTGTCTCAATGTCGGGCACTCTGCAATAGAATGTACCATGCGGTCATAGTGCATGTTATGCCATTCTAGGTCGCACACAATGGACCGATGCGAATATAACTTACTGAACCGGCAAGCGGCATCGGTAAGACAAATCGATACCCACAACGACCGGGAAGAGGAAGAAGAACGTTGGCATCGAGACGAGCGTTACCGACCAGTACAGGATGTCCGGTACAACGACAGAAGGGACACTTATGACCGAGACTGGTACGACAAGTATCGGGATTATAATGGTAACCATTCTGATCGTGATCACTCTCCAAGTTACAACCGGAGTAGAGAGGATCAACGTGGGGATTACGAAGATCGTCGCTGACAAGGATACAAGAACCATCGACGTTTTATTAAGAAACGAAACACCCGAAAGGAGGAGCGTCGAGAACCGGCGAAGGAATACCTACGAGAGTCGGAGAGAAGCTTGAGTGGCACCCAGCCAGAACAAAGACGAACAGAAGAGCCTAATCGACCGGCAACAGGATTTCAACCAAGTACCGGGCCAAAAGCAAAATACATCAATACCTGGAAAGCGTATTGTTATTATTGCCGGCTGGAAGGCCATTACAGCAACCAATGCCCGGTGAAACGTATCGAAAAACGACCGACAATCAATATGGTGGTAGCAGAGGCCGTGGATATACAGAAAGTCACCACCAGGTCAAAAGGAAAGACGACGGAGTGGGAAGCACAAGAGGCTATCCGGAAACAGGCCACCGAATGGGTAGTAGAGAAAGCGAATAAGCAGAATGCGGTTGAAGTCAAACAACAAAAGGAGGCACCGACGGAGCTCACCGACACAATACAGTAAGAAAACCCAACATGGCAGGTGTTATAGGAATGTCAAATTACGTTGCCATTAGGCCGACTACAACAATTAGTAGCCCGGTTCACGGATGGGCTGAAATCGGCAATAACACCACCAGACTCGTCGTCGGCTCCGGCTTTCTCTTCCAACCCAGAGGAAGAGCCAGTGGTGGTGGACACAATCAGTCCGGCAATCACTTCCATTGTCAAAGGACGCGAGCTACCAGGGACGATCGTCGACAAAGGATTGGGCGTCAATGTAATCAGCCTCCGTACTTGTGATACCCTAGGAATCCAAGAGTGGGAGCCTTGCCCGTTTTGGCTCCGAATGGCAGATACGAGTTCGATAAGACCCATTGGTTTAATACGAGATCTGGAGGTAACAATTGGAGGACATGCATTCCGCATTTCTACAGTGGTGTTCTCCAGTTAAATACCCAAGGGGCTTACCCACTATTGCTTGGACTACCATGGTTGCGGACGGCGCACATTAAGCAAAACTGGCGAAAGAACGTGATTATGTTCCGACAAGGCAAAACCAAAGTACGGGTACCGACATATCCACAAACCGGAACCGGCAAAGAGTTAACACTGTTATACGCTGAAAGCGTTAATATGTTGGAAGGGCTCGCCGACGAGGAAGTCGAGCAGTATCTCGAGGATAATCCAAAAATCGTACCCTTGTTCAAAATAGATGTGGCCGAAGCAGTATCTACGTATCTTGCACAACCGGAAGATGCCGGAGAGGAACCAGATAGAGATGCCATCAGAGAACTACGTCAAGCACAGGAGGCCCTGGAACAGGAAATGGCGGTATCTCAAAGGGTGAAGGCGTCCCAGCTAGAAGAAGTAAACTTGGGAACTAGAGAGGAAGTACAACCAGTACATATTGCCAAAGAAATGTCACAGGAAAACAAAACGGCAATGATTACATTATTGAAAGAATTCTGGGACGTATTTGCTTGGTCCTATGAGGATATGCGAGGACTGGATCCGTAGTTGTATCAACATCAGATACATCTCAGCAAAGACGTACCGAATGAACCCTAATTATGCAGTAAGGGTAAAAGAAGAGATTGACAAGGTACTCTGAGTCGGTTTTATCCGGCCGGTAAAGAAAGCCACATGGTTGACTCCAATAGTCGCCATGCCCAAGAAGAACGGGAAGATCCGGGTGTGCCTCAATTACCGAAAACTGAATGTTGCGACGGTGACCAATGCCTTTCCACTTCCATTCACGGATGGAGTTCTGGATGCGGTAGCCGGTCATGAGGTATATAGCTTCCTAGACAAATTCAGCGGTTACAATCAAATACGGATGCACCCCGATGACCAAGAAAAGACGACGTTCGTTACCGAGTGGGGAGTTTTTGTTGCCGTAGTGATGATGTTTGGACTCAAGACGACACCGGCTACCTTTCAGCGGATAATCATGGAAATATTTGGAGAGCTCATCCCAGCGTTTATGCAGGTGTTCCTAGATGACTTCGTGGTGTATAGCCAGCAAGGGGAACACCGAGACCATCTCCGGTTATGTGTGTTCGGGGTGACTAGTGGTACGCTACTTGGCCATATTGTCAGCAAGGACGGGATAGCAGTAGACCCTGACAAAGTCAGGGCAATTCTGGAAGAGATGAACAGAGACGATCGGAAATGATTGGCGGTCCAAAGCTGGCATTTTTATTTATTACAGGACACCCTATACCACAAGGGAGTTGATGGAATATGGCGGAGAGCAGTGCGGAGTGATGAAAAGGACACCATATTACGGGAAGCACATTGTGGAGTCGTCGGAGGACACTATGCTGGTGAAGCTACAACAAGAAAGATATGGCGTATAGGGCTATGGTGGCCAATGAAACTGAAAGATTCGGTCCGATATACGAAGGAATGTGATTTGTGTCAACGAATGGGCCAACCGACAGAACAGGCGTGGATGCCTCACTAGTCGGTACTAACCTTGGAACCATTTCAAAAATGGGGGTTGGACTTCGATGGACCATTCAAGCCGCCAACCATGCGAACCGGCAACAGATATGTCATTGTCGCTACGAATTATTGCACCAAGTGGGTAGAGGCCAAGGCTTTGCGAGACAATACCGCGGCATCAACGGCAAAGTTCCTTTACGAGTACATCTGGTGCCGTTACGGATGTCCAATCGAATTAATTAGCGACCAAGGTGGACACTTCCTCAGTCGGTCAAGTAGTGGAGAGCCTAACAACATTCTAAGCGGTAGTACACAAGCGCAACACTTCGTACTACCCGCAGGCCAATGGACTGGTCGAGTCCACCAACAAGACACTACAGAACATCCTCTAGAAGATCGTCAACGAGAACCAAACCGATTGGGACACGAAGTTGCACAGTGCATTATGGGCTTATTAGACGGCGTATAAAACGAGCATCAGGACGACACCATTCCGGTTAGCGTTCGGACTAGAAGCGGTGATGCCAATTGAATTTCAAGTACCGAGCTTACGGATACAGGTTCGGGAACGACTGAGTGAAAAGGAATCAGAGAAAATCTTATTGGCGGCACTATGTGAGCTTGAAGAGCATCAGATAGCGAGTATCATGCAGTTGGAACTGGAGCAGCGACGAAGGAAGGCATTCGTCGACCGGCACCGGAAGGGCAATGAGAAGTTGTTCGGAATCGGCAAGCCGGTGCTCGTGTTTCAGACCAGGATGGGTAAGATGTGGGCAAGCTAAGATTCCGATGGACCGGACCATACTGGATCATGCGAGAATTCAACGGTTCTTACCAGTTAGGCACACTTGCCGGCGAAGTACTGGACAAATGGGTAAATGGGTTCCGGCTTAAACCCTATTACGGGCCCATGCCACCAAACCCATTTCATCAGGTGGAGACCGACGCGGTAACCGGAAGCAGCAAGCAATTGGCCGGCAACCAAGAGGAGCCGGTGTTACCAGACAACTAGAACTAATGCTTAAAAAACAAAAAAATTCATCATGCATAGGCGGGCACTTTGAAAAGGTATGCAGTTGGTGGCTAATTAAAGCCTATTTAAAAGCACACCACGTGTTAACCGACTGTTATTATAGTACACGACGTGCATGCGTGGGAATCGAGAACAGAGCACTAAGCGCACACAAGCGATTAAGAGTGATCAGACGAACGCAAGAAGAATGCACAGACGAATACCAATTCTACCAAGTCCCACAGACTCAGACGACGATATGGAACACATGGCACTCTCGGAAGCGGCCAAGAAATGGTTCAAGCAACACGGGTTGGAAGGGTTCCTAAGAATTGTCGAGGCAAAGAAATTCGTGCAGGAGATCGATACGGAGGTCATCACAAAAGAGACCATCCGCGCCATGACTAGCTTACCGGAGGGCGGAATATTCTCGATCGACAACCCTTCACCGGAGATGCTTACGAAGTTCTTTGGTGAGTACTCCCTGGCCAACAAGGCGTACTGCACACAAGGCGGCGAGGACGCTCTATTCCGAGAAGTCGCTCGTGTGCTTCATGAGTATGGGCATGTACACCCTCGACCCCCGGCTATGCCAAAGAACAGAGCCTGTTTTATTATAGTGACTTATGAGGGAGTATAGGTGGATTGGCCGGTGATCATCGTTGACGGTCTAAGCGCAGCCATAGACTCAATAAAGGATGGCAAGAAGATGGGGACGGCGGTGGCGCAATGGCTCACTTTTTTACCGCCGCCGGTAGAGCCAATACAGCCGAAGAAGCGGGGGAGACTGACTGAATCAACCCCCAACCAATCTTCAAAAAGGCAGCAACTCCTGGCTAAACAAGCGATCGGATGGAAAGCGGTCGGCTCCTCACAGAATGCGAAGGAGTAGCCTAGTCAGAAGCGTACGACAGAGAAGGAGACATCGGTGGAAACACGGGTGAGACCCTTAAAAATTAAGCTGCGTTAGCCGGAACGGCAATCGAAACAACAGGAGAAAGACCCCTTGGTGGCGTTAATCAATAGCGAAACCCTAGAAGAGGAGCAGGAAGAAGAACTTGTCAGGCACCTATTACGTCACAAACAGAGACGTGACAAGGGCCACAAAGGGGAGGAATCAAGTCCGGTAAAGGACAGTATACCAAAGCCCCGCCCCGAGGAGCCGCAGCCAAGGAGTCAAAACCGGTTCAACTAGATTCCGTGTTAGAAGCACTTGTGCGGCAAGAAATAGCGGAACTAGATGTTCAAAAACCGGTGATTGAATTGCTGGTGTCGCCAATGCATCAGCAACAGCAAGAGCAGGTACTGCCGCTAACTACCTAGAATAGGTTCCCGGCAAGTGAGGAAGCCACACCACGACCAGAACCGGCACGGCAACAAAGCACCGGCAGCCAATGGCTATGGTGGATAGGAGAACAAGTGGCCGGGGTGGTGTGCCACATAGAAGCAGAAGAAAAAGCACACGTGGACCGGTTGCTCGCCACAACCAAAGAACTAGAGAAGGCCCGGTCGAGAATCCGGAGCATGGAACAAGAAATGGAAAAGACCATAGAAGAGGCGGCTAAGTTAGGCAGCGAAGGACCAAAACAATTACAACCAGTGGCACTGATGAGTGTTCAGAATAATAAGACCCCGGTGACTAAAACAGTCCCGGATACGAATAAGGCACAGGAACAAGAACTCACCACGTTGAAAGAAGAATTGGCAGCCCAAGAGGCCTTAAGGGCTAGAGAATGTGAATGGAAGAAGGCGGCGGAGGAAGAACAAAAGAAATTAGCTGAAAGCCTCCGGCGAGCCGAAGAAAGCCTGCGAAAAGGTTATCAAGCATATGACCGACTAAAGGAAGAAAAAGAAAAACTCATGCAGGAAAAGGACAAACTCCGGCACTTAGCAGAAGTAGAGATAGAGTGACTCAAGGAAGAGCTCCGACAACAAAAGGACCGGGAAGATCGTGCTCGCCATCTGATCAATCAAAGGTTGAAACAAAAAACGGACGACTTTGATTGGCTGCACCGGGATCACAAACAATTGGATGCGGAACACAAGAAATTGATCATCGAAAGTGACCGGCAGCAGGAGAAGTTACGGGAACTTCGGGATGAGGTTAACTAGACAACAGCAGCCCTGGCAGAGGAACAGTCAAAGGGGGCTGAAGCAATGAAAAGACTGGCAGAAGCGGCGAAAGAACGGATGGAGCTGACCCGGCAGCACTATGAGGAAACGGAACGCACTACAATGGCTTTGAACAAAGTTCAGACTACCTATCAAACACAACTCATGCACTACAAAAGCCAAGAAGAGGAAACCCCGCACCTTATCAAACAATTGAAAGACGAAAAACAGGCCGCGGAAAATAAGTCGAAGATGGGGCTAGGGTGAGTCTGTGATTTGGTGCTGACATGGAGAAACCGGACGAAGAGACTGGTGGAAGAAATTTTGGTTCAATGGTGGTCTAAACGGGCTAAGCAGGCAGTGGCGTTACAATTGTTGAGAGCGGATGCGGACAACCAGAGGAAGGACGGCGACGATTTCTATAAACTGGACGCAGAGAACATTGTAGCCATAAGGGAGGAATTGTCGGACGACTTCCTATTGTTAGCCGGGGAGCAATTGGTAGCGGTGAGGCGATTGGTGGAACGGTTGGACGACAACCAGCTGGATACACAACTCCAGTTCGAGCAGTATGAACGAGAATGGCAACGGCAAGAGGTGGCCAAAAGAACTACGACGATCAATATCAGTGACGAAGAGCAGTCTTCGAAGCAGGCGTCGAATGAAGCTAGAACTGGGGGAAGCCAACCGAACAAAACTCCAGAGGATCAGCCGAAGAAGGAAAACCTGCACACCGGAAACCATCACCAGGAGGAACCCAAACCAACAGAACTAGAACCGGAAGCCTCAAGACCAGTGGAACTGGAGAAACTAGAGCAGCAACAGCAGCAGCGGGACCAGCAGTAGCAGACGACGATGGAGCAACTACCCGATGAGCATTTAGAACCCTTGGACCAAAGCATTCTGGACATTTTGGAGGAAGATTGAAGGGCGAACCGTGGGATTCGATGTACAAGGTACTGTCCCACGGGCGTGCCATGTGTTGACCGGCAAAGACTTAAAAGCCGGATAAAGTCCAGAATGAGAAAGGGATAATTATTTTAGAACCAGGAGTTGTTATCTAAAATTATTATATTTTGAGAAGTGAACTCGGAATCGGTATGCCGATACGGATCCAGACCGGTTCATGGCCAGTTGCCGGTTGGCACTGGTTTGTAACCCAGAGCCGGTGACTATAAAAGGACCCGGTTAGATTGTAATCAGATAGCAGTTTATTAATGAAAGTGTCGTTGTTCTACATCTTGTTTAATCTTTGAAGCTTTAGTTAATTATCATTCTATGCTTAATAGAATCTATCTTACGCGTGTATTATGATCATTAACCATGCCGGTTAGTAGCCGGTTAGGAATACGCTGGTATCACAATCTACGCCTACCCCACTTGCACCACCCCTTTGGTGAAGTGTCCTAGAGGGACACCCTGTGTTAGGGCTAGTCCTGCCCCAAGGAGTAACATGATTGACCACGGTTCCGAAATCAACTTGATGTCCATGGACTTCTATAGAAAGGGGCAGTGACCGATCAACACCAAGCACGGCTGGAAATACGCACAGCGACATGCGCTATGGAGGAGCCAAGATGGACGACACTCCGTCCAATTCCTGACAGTGCGACTGAACCACGAGCGTAACCGCGAGACCCCCGGCAGCGATGGCCGAGGGGATTTTTAGAGAGGGCTATCAAGGCGTGGGGCCGCGATAGTCTGGACACTCCGGAGAAACCCCACACGTGTACCATAGGTAGGAAATTTTGGTTCTCCGATAGCAGAGGTTGTACGATAATCGGCATCAGCAGCCGGGAAAGGAAGCGGGCGTACGGAGCCCTCAGCCCCGACGAAGAGATTGGCGGTGCCGTGGAGGCAGTCTCTTTCAATGAGACCCTAGGAGAGATAGGGAAGGTGGTCGAAGAAGGCCTCAGCGAAGACCAGGTGATTCCGGTTGGTTCTGTGGAGATGTACAAAGTCATTGCCGACTTCGGGATGAAGGCCGAGTCGGATCGGACAGCCTGCGTAGACACGAGGTACAAGACTGTGGACCAGAAGATGAGGCCAATCCCAGCATCCTTGCCGGAGGACAGCGAAGTACGGATGAAAGGGGTCACGTCGGACCCAAGCTTACGAAATCCGGCCGGTATAGGGCATCGGTTCACCGACAGAACGCTATGGGAGCTCAAGGTTGGTGGGGGTGGCTTTCTACTTCCAGTGGAGGAGGATCGGTTTCGGAGGATGCTCGAGAGGCACGGGAAGGCCTTTGCATTCTCACCATAGGAGATCAGGTGCGTGGACCCGGTGATCGTAGAACCGATGGTTATCTTCACGGTACCACATGTGTCGTGGAATCTCAAACCGATTCTGGTACCCAGAGCTCACATCCCGAAGTTGATGGAACTACTGAAGCAAAAGGTGGAGATGGGCATCCTCGAGCCTCGAGTGCCCCATATTCGAGTCATTGGTTTACCATGCCCAAGAAGAACGGCACGTTGCGCTTCATTCAAGACCTGCAACCGGTCAAGAGGGTGACCATTCGGAACGCAGCTATCGGACCAACCATTGACGAGTTCACGGAAGCCTTCGCCGGAAGGTCGATCTATTCAGTCGGTGATCTGTACTCAGGGTATGACCAATTCCAACTAGCCGTGGAGAGTAGAGACATCACAACAATGCAGACTCCTCTCGGCCTAGTGCGGATGTGCACCCTGCTGCAAGGAGGAACCAACTCGGTGGCACACATGGTGAACACGATGAACAAGGTGCTAAGGGACTGCATCCCGGACATCACCATGCCGTTTCTAGATGACATCCCAATTAAAGGTTATCCGGTGGAAGATAAGGATGAATCGGTTGGGCCGGACGGATGCCGAAGGTTGGTTGCGAACCACATCAGCGACTACGAGAAGGTGGTACAGAAACTTGAGAGTGCGCGGTGACCATTCGGAACGCATGTATCGGACCGACCATTGACGAGTTCGCGGAAGCCTTCCCCGGAAGGTCGATCTATTCGGTCGGTGATCTGTACTCAGGGTATGACCAATTCCAACTAGTCGTGGAGAGCAGAGACATCACGACAATGCAGACTCCTCTCGGCCTAGTGCAGATGTGCACCCTGACGCAAAGAGGAACCAACTCAGTGGCGCACATGGTGAACACGATGAACAAGGTGCTGAGGGACTGCATCCCGAACATCACCATGCCGTTTCTGGATGACATCCCAATTAAAGGTTGTCTGGTGGAAGATAAGGATGAATCCGTTGGGCCGGACGGATGCCGGAGGTTGGTTGTGGACCACATTGGCGACTGCGAGAAGGTGCTACATAAACTTGAGAGCGCGTGGCTCACCTTCTCCGGAGAGAAATCATCTTTCGGGCAATCGGAGATCCTAGTGGTCGGACACTTGTGCAGGCCTTACGGTCGGAAACTGTCTCCGGCAAAGGTAGAGGCCATCTCCATAATGAAGGAAGAATGCAAGTAGGTTATAGAGGTGCAGAGGTTCTTGGGCGCATGCACGTTCTACCACATCTGGATCCCGCACTACACACACATCGCGGAGCCACTTTACTGGTTGCTGAAGAAAGGGCGTAAGTTCGAGTGTGGCGGAGAGCATGTGGAATCGGTCCGGAGGTTGAAGGGGGCACTTACCGCGGCGCTGGCACTCTGGAAAGCGATTTACGGCAAGGAGGTCCCAATATACATGATCGTAGACATGAGCCTGACCAGTATCGGATGGGTGATCAACCAAGAGGACGAGAGCAGGGCGAGGTTCCGCATCCGGTTTGGAGCGAAGGTACTTAGCGAGCGATAGCGAGGATACGCACAGGTAAAATGCGAACTCTGGGGTATCGTTTTGGCAGTCAAGGCTAATAAAGACTACTTGATCGGGACTGAGGTGATAATCGAAATGGACTACCTACCGATCCTCGGTATGGTTTCCGGATGCGCGACGCCGAACCTGGCGATGCTGAGGTGGATCGCGTACATTAAGTTCCTGAATCCGGAGATACGACACATCTCCGGGGAAGACAATGTCATGGCCGACATGCTTTCGAGAGCACAGTTCGACGACGAGGACGGCATCATATCAGAGGACGAGGAAGTCGGCATAGACTTCTTCGAGTCGGCTTACATGACGACAAGGGCAAGGAGCAATCCGGCGCTTAACGAGTTCGACGAAGGCGAGTACAACGGGGAGTGGCTCCAGATCGGTAGGTTCTTGAAGACAATGACACCGGATGCAGCGTGGACGAGAGACAAAGCTAACCAGATCCAAAAGAAGTTGTACCGGTTCTTCCTGCGGGACGGGAACATATGGAAGCACTCGAAAAAACGAGTGTTGTCCGGTCAGAAGAGCAAGGACAAGTGGGAAGGAGGAAACGGATCGGATAATAGGAAGTAATAGTAGAATTATTATTCGGAGGGACGGATTCGGTACAGTTGTACCGATCCGGATCCGAACCGATTCGGATGTCGGTTGCCTAAGCGCACCGATTGTAACCTTGCCGGATGCCTATAAAAGGATCCGATGATTTGTAAAGTGTGGGGGACGAAAGTAATACAATAGTAATTATTGTGTATTTATCTGTATCTCGTATTGTTTGCCGTCCGTGCTTAATTGTAATCATCTTATGCGTGTAACCTAGCATCCAATCCTTACCACCCCTTTGGAGAAGTGTCGGGTAGACACCTGTGTTGAGGCTAGTCCAGCCAGACAGACAACACTATTTTGGCGACCACTAAGGCGACCCCCCTTTGGAGACGGAGTCGAAGAATGATACGCGGCGAAGAATGATGCAACCCTCATCAACGCGAAATCAAATCGACAATGTGTGAGAACTGGTGGAAATGTAAGAAAGAACGATGGCGCGATAACTATTCACTGCAGAATTATGCAAGAAAAGCGGCAAATGATGGCAATGATGTGCGGCAATGCAAGCCATAGCGACTAAGTGCAAGAAATGGCGGAAACATGCAAATGACGATGGCAATGTTCAGCAAAAGTATGTGCGAGTGAAGCGGGAAATGACATGTTCTCTACTGCACGATTTTGCTGCTATCAACGGTATTTTGAGTGTGTTTTGTTGGTTAGGTTGGGTCTATTTGGCTTGAATCTAATCGCAAAAGAAAAGATAAAGATAAGAGCATGATGGCACTGTCTGGAAGAAGTGGACGAAGACGAAGAGACATACAAACACAACAGAAAAGACAAGCGCCATACAGGATAATGATGAACGAAAATCAAGACGGCCAGACAAACAAACCGATAAAGATGGCATTGGAGATGATTGGAGATGATCATGGAGCCGGCAGATAGGCGGGACAATGGCTAGAGTGGCAACTAACGGATAACCGATGAAGCTAGATACCAGAACCACCGAAAGGAGAGGTTGAACACTGACGATGACTGCTAGAGACTAGCCTGAGCAGTGGCCAAACAACAACGAGCAGCAACCGAACAAGGCCATGCGACGAAGACAAAGGACAGAGAAATACACGAAATAGCCAAATAGAGATTATCGAAGGGCTGGAAAGAAAGTGATGGTCGGGCCGAACAGAAAGCCAGACGAGCCGAATGGACAAGTACCAGACAACTGACGACCGGATAGACGACGAGAGGATGACCGGAACGGACGGACACACCGGACAAGGCGACGGACGAGCGGCCAAAAAGCAGCAACACCGGACTATGGCCGTACAGAGATAGCAACGGAGCCGGAGACACAGAGGCGGACTCAAACGGATGGGAACCGACAGAGACGGTGATGGAGTCCGCAACAGAGGCAGCCGGACAACGGCCGAGACAATGATGGAAAAGGCCGGTGAGGCCGAAAGGGCGCGGCCACACCGATTGTCGGACAGTGGACGAGATGGCCGGGACGACTGACCGAACGCACGGTCGAAAGAGGAGGACGACAACCGAACACCGACAGAGACGGAGGAGAGGCCGGAGAGAGACCTAAGAGCGGTCATAGTGGCCGAACGGAGGCGGCTGGACAAGGACGACATCAGTGGTCAGAGATGGCCACGGCAGGAGATGGAGACGGACGAGCGACCAAAGAGTGGCCGAGGAACTACCGAAGCGGCCATAATAGCCGAACAGTGGCCGGAGTGGCCAAATGGGCTGGACAGACGACCAACCATGACAACCAAAACAAAGACAACACAGAGAAGAAAGAGGTAGACATGCAGAAAATAAGAAGAAGAGAGAAGAGAAATGCAAGGAAGAAGAAGAACAGTGAAGGAAGAAGAGAAAGACACCAAAAACCACGGATAGACAAAGAAGCAACCGGGAGAGACAGAGAAGTAGAAATGAAGAAAGAGAAGAGAAGGAGACACAAATGGACCAACAGACAGGAAGAAGAGAAAAAATGAAGAAAGAGAGGAAGACAAAACAGAAAGGAAAAAGGAGAAGACAAAGACAAGGGCAACAAATTTCAAAACCTTGAGGGTACCCATTGCAAATTCAAAAGTTCGAGGGTATATATTAGAGTTTTAATAACCAAAGGGCAACGAGGCAATTTCGAAAACTCATCTACCTAAAAGAAATGGACGTGATCCACACACAACTCACAAGATACAAAGAAGAACACACATACATACAACGTCTTTTTAACGACCCGAATGATGTTACCAAAGTTCGTAAGCTGACAGAACGAGAAGGTTCGTGTCGCGGAAGATTCGTTGACCGACAAAGATGTTCGAGTCAAGCACTCTGATCGAGGGAGTCGATCGTTGAAAGGACCGATGGAAGTTCCGGTCGAAGAAATATCATCATCAAGGCATGTGGGATCGACATGCAAGGCACTTTCCCACGGGCGTGCCATATTGTGTTACCCCGTACGAGATGTACGGGATCAAAGCAGGAGGACTGCAAACAATCGAAAACCCTTCCAGTGAAATCCTGTTCGAATATTTCGGGGAATACTCTATCAGTAGCAAGGCGTACCGAACGCAGGGCGGAGAGAACCTGCTGTTCGGAGAAGTGGCCCGCGCTATGATGGAATACGGATTCGTGAATCCCCGTCCCCCAGCCATAGCCAAGTATCGGGCAGCATTCTTGATAGCAGCGTACGAGGGCTTACAAATAGACTGGCTCCATTTCATAACCGAAGGATTGAAGGAGGCCATCAAAAATCTGGTGGAAGGGAAAAAGCCATGGGCCGGGATAGCACAATGGCTAACGGTGTTAGTCCCACCGGTACTCCCCATCACACAAAAGAAAAGAGGTCGGCAGGAGACGACGCCGAAAAAGGTCACAAAGCGCCGTCAGATCTTGGAGAAACACACCCCCGGATGGACCCCGCAAGAAGCAGAACAGCAGGGGGAAGGACCACCCCGACAGCAACAGGAACCGGCAACAAAGGCAAAACCGGCAGGTAAAGGCAAAGGGAAAGCGGCCGAGGAGGAACCGGTAGCGCGCAAACCAATCCATATAACGCTGCGACGGCTGGAACCGGAACCAGAGGTCTCTAGACAAAAGGTCCGTCTGGTAACCGCACCGGAGGAGGAAACTGAAACAGAAGACTCATCCGAACCACTGGTAAGACTCCCAGCAAGACAAGGTCGGGAGAAACGGGCGAAAGGACCGGCTCCACCAGTGGACAGAACTCAGCAGAGGGCGCAAGGACCATCTCCAGTAGCCGAGGCGGAAACAGCATCGGAACCCATACCCAGGGAAGCAGCACCTACACCGGTTGGGCCGGACTTTAGAAAACCGGTCATCCCAGAGAAGAAGAAGGAACGAGCGCCGGAGCCGGAGCCAAAGAAGAGGCCGGAAAATCAGCCTGGCTTAAGTGAGCAAGGCCACCCCGAAATCGGAAGAACAAAGCCACAATGGCTGAGATGGCTTTCGGAGCAGTTATCGGGAGTAGCGGACCAGTTAGAGAAAGAAGAAACGTGTCGGCAACAGCTGACGCATACAACAACTCAGGAGTTGGTCGCGCTCCGAACACAGATCGAGGAAATGCAAGGGGAGCTGTTGCAGGCAAGGGAAGGAATTCAACAAGCACAAGCTGTCACCGAGCCGGTCGGGACAACAAGGAAGCAACCTGAACCGGAACCGGAACCGGTAGCCTTGCAAACCGGCCCTGAGACCGAAAAAGTAATAGAAACCTTACGAGAGGAGTTACAAGCTCAGGAGGCATTAAGGGAAAGAGAAAGGGAGCAGCGGAAAGCGGTGGAGGATGACAGACGAAAAATGGAAGAAGGCCTCCGGAAAGGTCGAGCCGCTAATGACCGACTACAAGAAGAAAAAGAGAAGCTGCAGAAGGAGAAGGACCAACTACGTCGACATGCCGAACAAGAGATAGAGCGACTGCAGGAAGAACTCTGACAACAGAAGGACCGGGACGATCGGTTAAGAGCTCAGGCAACCCGACGCCTGAAGCAGAAGACGGAGGACTTCGACCGTCTCTACCGAGATCACAAGCAGGCCGAGTCGGACAACAAAAAACGAGCAGCAGACTACGACCGGCAAATAGAGAAGCTGAAAGAGCAGCTCAAAGAGACCCGATTAGACCTGGCTAAGGCGATGGATGAGGTCAGTGCCAACAAGGAAGCATTGTCGGCGGAAATAGCCCAAGCAACGGAGAGAAGGAAGGAATTAGAGGCGCTAAGGCGGGAAAAGCTGGACCTGACCAAGATCAGGAATGAAGAAAAGGAAAAATCGACCTTCACGATCAGCAAACTGCAGAGTACCTATGAAAAGCAGAAAGCAGATTACGAGGCCCAGGCTCAGATAATGGCCGACATTATAAAACGGGCAAGGAAGGAAAAGCAGGAAGCTTATGCGCATGCTAAGGCAGGAGTTGACCGGATCAAGCTCATCATGTCAAGATGGAGTACCCGAGCTCAGGCAAGTATCAACGAAAGTACGGAAAAGCTAGGGAAGGAGTGGTCACAACAAGCAGCCGAGCTGCAGACACTCCGAGCGGATGCCGAGAATCGGAAGAAGACCGGCGACAGGTTCTACAAGATGGATGAAGAAAGTATCGTCGCCATTCGGGAGGAATTGTCAGAGGATTTCTACACTTTAGCAGAAGAACACCTCAAAGAAATCCGAGGGTTGGTAGAGAGGTTGGATGACGGGCAGCTCGCAACTCAGTTGGAGTTGGAGAGATACGAGCAGGACTGGTTACGACAGGAAGCTAAGGGAAGAACGACGCCAACCACTATTGGTGAGGGAACGCGACCGGCTGAAGATGAACCAACTGACACCGAACAACCCCGACGAGGAATACCTGAAGACGAACTTGAAGAAGAGCAGGAGCGGACCGATGCCGGAGAAGAAGAAGAGCTGAGACCGGAAGACACCAGGGCAAAGGAAGGAGGCATATCAAGTCGACCAGTCGAGACCCGAGAAAGCGACACCAGTAACAGAACAGAGCCAGGAACGGAGGGAGAACAGGAAGAACCCGGACGAAGCGGTGAGGAAGCACCGGCACCACGGAATCAAGCAGAGCCGGAGCAGAAAATTTTTACGGAACAGCCTACCCAACAGGAGGTCGGAGACCAGGCAGGCAAGGAACAGGAACAGGAGGAAGAAGCACCACTTGACACTATCGAGCAAAGTGTGCTCAATATTTTGGAGGAAGACTGAGGCCGGGAGTGGATTCGAAGTGCAAGGCACTTTCCCACGGGCGTGCCATGTGTTGGCCGGTCAGAAGAGCAAGGACAAGTGGGAAGGCGGAATCGGATCGGATAATAGGAAGTAATAGTAGAATTATTATTCGGAGGGACGGATTCGGTACAGTTGTACCGATCCGGATCCGAACCGATTCGGATGTCGGTTGCCTAAGCGCACCGATTGTAACCTTGCCGGATGCCTATAAAAGGATCCGATGATTTGTAAAGTGTGGGGGACGAAAGTAATACAATAGTAATTATTGTGTATTTATTTGTATCTCGTATTGTTTGCCGTCCGTGCTTAATTGTAATCATCTTATGCGTGTAACCTAGCATCCAATCCTTACCACCCCTTTGGAGAAGTGTCGGGTAGACAACTGTGTTGAGGCTAGTCCAGCCAGACAGACAACAACGAGGTGGCGCTCCACTCGGCGTAGTGGCAAGAAAGGAAGAGCAGAACGCATTGCTGACGAAGTACCACGAGAGTCCTTGGGCCGGACATTGCAGGATGTGGGCCACATTCGAGAAGCTGAAGGAGAAGTGTTGGTGGTCAGGGCTATACCTGGACGTGCATCAGTTCGTGACGTGTGAGAGTTGCCAGATGCACTCTGCAATCCGACATCGAGACAAGATACACCCGACCTACCCCCCGACCGTCCATTTCAAATGGATGGTAGACTTAGTGATGATGCTGATGGGGGTAGGGCAGATGCAATACCTGGTGCTTGCGCGAGAGGACTTGACGAACCAAGTGGAGGGCCACGCACTACAAAATAAGACGATTGCGGTTGTGTGTCGATTTCTGATAGAGGAAGTGGTATGCCGGTACAGGTGTGTGGGAAAGATCGTGGCTAACCAAGGAGAGCTGAATGCACAGGAAGCCGAAGAGTTGTTCACCCAGTTAGGGGTCAAGTTCTCCCTCACAACGACGTACAATCCGGAGGCTAACGGGAAGATAGAGTGCGGGAACGGGCTGATTGTGAAGGCGTTAGTACGGGAATTGGTTGCGGCTCCTACCTTACGCATTGTGGGCGGACCGAACTATGCATAGTTCGGTAACTGGGTTCATGCCGATGGAGCGAACGATCTCCTCTTGGGCCGCAGTGGACTGGAAGGACGAGATGAGCACACGAATTAGCAACACGAATTCGATAGCTCGAGTGGAGACCGGAGGATGTGGATCAGGCAAGGACAAGGCTGCACGCGACAAGCGTGCAGAACAAAGGCCGGTTTGACTAAACTCACCGGCTATGACCAAAGAAGATCGAGGAAGACGACTGGGTGTTGGTTTACGACACCACCCTCGACAACCAGCACAAGGTGATGTGTAAGTTCGCGAGGAGATGGTTCAGGCCCTACGCTGTAACAAGCACAAATGACAATGGCACTTACCATCTCGCAGAACTCGACGGGACGCGGATAGCGGTGCCGGGAGCCGGGAAGAGGATCAAGGCCATCAAGAAGCGGCATGAAGATGAGCCGGACTCGGGGAGCACGGACAACGAGGATGACCGGTTCAAAGCAGACGATGATTCGGAGGGCGATGGGTGAACACGAGCCAGTTTTCTCTGGTATTTGTGCCTTTCTGGTGCATGCCGATGGATGTGTGGTTGAATGGGGGTGGATGCCGTGAAGAAAACCGGCCTTAAGAGGAGTTGGAGGATAAAGCAGGTGAACTGACCTTTACATGTGGACGCGTAAATTGACAAGTTTGTACATAACTAGGAATAGGTCGAACTGATGTAAATATACTAGGTAGAACGTATTTATTAGCTACAAAATCGATGCGTATCTCTGCCCAAAGGGACAGAGAATAAACACGATGTAAATAGGATGTGACAGCCCCTCCCCGGCGGCTATAAAGGGAAAGGGGAGAAGGCTGAAAGGGGATCGCGTTTTGGCGAGGACGAAGTGTTGTCGGACTGGGAACCGAGCATTCTTCTCCTCATTCCCGTTGATCTCTACAGATTTTGGGTCCGTCGCTTTTGCTCGCGAGAGAAGCCCGAGCGCTTCCAGCAGGGGCTCCACTGCGTGTTTCGAGTGTGTGTGTGTGGGTGTGTGTTTGGTCAGTCACTATCGTGACAATTGTAATATTGGGAGCATTGTAATCAGTTATTAGGTTGAATTGATTCTTTGAGTTGTCGTCTCCCGGTGTATATGTGTGCTCTCGAACTCGTTGTTGTCTCGTGACCGGTTGGGAGCGCGCCCCTGTCTATTCTTTGTTCGTTGTCGTGTTTCCGGTGAGCCGGTGAGAGCTAGTTGTGTTTTCGTTTGGGCCAGTGACCACTGCGTGCCGGTAACGGGACTTGCCAACCCTCGTTCAACTACTCGTCTATAGCCGGTAATCGCCGGCTCATCTCTTCCGCTCTCTTCCTCTCCCTGTTTTGTGCACTCCTCGGTCCAGAGCCCCTGTGGTCCCGCCTTAGTTTCCCACGCACAAGCGTAACGACACGACATAAATTTGGTCCAAATTATGTTGCGAAGTGTCGCGCGTGTGTGTTACTTGGGCGGGACTACGGGGATCTTGGACTAGGGAATAGAGGGGAAATGGGAGTTTATGCCTTACAGCCTTCGAGCTCAAAAGGGGAGGAGAAAGAATAAGAGGTTAGCATGGTAGAAAAAATAGAGACAAGATACATCAACAAACTATATTAAGAATCCACTATAGGATTACAACCATGGCCGTGTAGGCCAAATCAAAACTCTAGAAGAAACCCTAACTAGATAGGTAAAGAAGAAGAAGAATGAAACCCTATGCGAAACCCTAAACCGAAACCCTGAAAATGGCGACTCCCCAAAGAAAACCCAAAAGTGGAAGCCCCTCAAAAATGACCCCTCACTCCCTTTTATAGTAGTAAGGGGTGAGGCACATTACAGAAAGAGGAGTCAAATCCCCCCTCCTTTAATGGGGAATATCTCCCATGATCTTAAATCGGTGGGCCTTTAACTCTCTCCCCTCACGCTTTCAATGTCACTGCCCATCACATTTGTACTCCCCATGTACTCCCCTTTCCTACGTGCCCATGTGCACATAAGTGCACACCATATTAACACTTAACGAACTTTCGTAGAACACCTTACACTTTACATTTGCTTATTTACTCCTAGGTTACTACATGGCCGAAAATCCTCACGACAGCGTGGGATGCATTTGAATCACCAATCGTACTTGATTCAAGAAACCTCGGAAATGCGACCTTGAACCATCAAATTTAGCTGGGAAGCTGATTTTGGGCTCCTTGATAAGTCCTTGACCTTCAACCCTTTGTTGTTGTAACACTACGATTGTCAACTCTAACTGTTGTGAACCCGTAGCGTGAACTCCTCTCATTGTTGTTGCTTCTTTATAATAACCTTTTGTAGATCCCCAAGTAGTTATTGATTCTCTACTTCAAGAGATGCGAACTTGTATTTAAAATTCTCCATTTCTGCAACAAGGGTGAGATATTCTTCTGAGTTAATGGCGCCATGGTTTCGTCATGGTTACAGAGGAGGATGAGAGAGAGAGAGAGACAATTCGAATCAAACTGTCAGAACCAAGAATAAAAAATTGAGTGATGGAAGAAGGATATAATAGAACACGAGAAGAAAGGAACGAAATGCTAAGAGAAGAATGGGTGTATTAAGATAGAGAAAGAAAGAAAGGAACGATATGTAATGAGAGCTAAAGACTAGTGTTGATTCGAATTGATTTGAGAATACATGTATGCCCTTATTTATAGGTTCTTATAGAATAGCTTAGAGATTTCTATAATGTTCTAGAATGTTCTAGGACATTCTAGAATGATCTAGAGTTTTTACAACAATCAATGTAATACAAAAAGTAGCTTTTATCCTCTCATATGACAATAAGCTATCTTAGTGGTTGAGGTTTTCAATTATGGATTACAAGGTTCGAGATTCAAGTCCAGGTGACGCCATAATGGTCATGTGTTCATGACAGCCTACTTACATGTAGCAAAGGACAAGAGAGCAAAATTGGACTGGAGATGCCCTCTAGAGATTTCCGGATACAGAGCAAGTGTTGCTGACCAACGAGGGGGAGCTGGAAAGCTTCAAAGAAGCAAAGAAAGACACCCACATCCGCAAGTGGTTGAGTACCATGCAGGATGAGATGGATTCCCTGCATGAGAACCACACATATGAACTAACAGTGTTGTCGAAGGGAAAGAGAGCACTCCGGAACAAGTGGGTGTACAAGTTGAAACCAGGAGATGCTAGAAATCCACCAAGGTACAAAATCCATCATGGTGAAGGGCTTTGAGCAGAAGAAAGGAGAGGATTTCGATGTGATCTTTGCCCCGATAGTATGACATCCATCCGGATGGTGTTGAGCATAGCGGAATCATGGAACTCAAAGTATAGAGCAATTAGACGTCAAGATGACGTTCCTACATAGTGACCTCGAAGAAGAGATCTACATGCAACATCCGGAAGGATTTGTCAAGAAAAGGAAGGAGAACTTGGTGTGGCGGTTGTAGAAGAGCTTTATACAGATTGAAGCAAGCTCCCCAGCAATGGTACCAGAAGTTCGACTCCTTCATGACCGACCAAGGATACCACAAGACACAAGCCGACAACTGTGTGTTCGTGAAGAAATTTGACGGAGGCGACTTGCTGATACTATTGTTGTACATGGACGACATGTTGATCGTCGGACAGGACCATATCAAAATTGGGATGCTGAAGGAGGCCTTGAGCCGGTCATTCTCAATGAGAGATATGGGTCCTGCAAAGTAGATATTGGGGATGCACATAGTTCGGGACCGGACGAAGAAGCAGTTGTGGCTGTCACAGGAGAAGTACGTGACAAAGGTGCTTCAACGGTTCAACATGACGGATGTTAAGCCGGTTGGGTCGACACTTCCGGCATATTGCAAGTTGTCCGAAAAACAAAGCCCGAAGACAAAGGCAGAGAAGATGAAGATACCATATGCCTCTGTCCTTGGAAGTTTGATGTACGCAATGGTGTGCACATGACCGGATATTGGATATACAGTTGGAGTGGTGAGCCAATTTATGAGCAATCCAGGAAGAGAACATTGGGTCGTTGTGAAGTGGATACTCTGGTACCTGAAAGGCACCTCGAGTATGTGCCTCTGATTCGGCTTCGGAAAACCCCAACCAGAAGGCTTCATTGATTCCGACATGTCGGCTTATGCAGATACCAGTCAGTCTACATCCGAATACGTCATGACATATGCAAGGGGAGCTGTATCATGGCAGTCAAGGCTACAAAATTCCGTTGCCCTGTCAACAACAGAAGCGGAATACATGGCAGCTATAGAAGCCGGCAAGGAAGTAATCTGGATGAAGGACCTCATCGAAGAGCTAGGAATCCAACAAGAGGAATACTGGCTCTACCGCGACAATCAAAGTGCCATCCACCTGGCAAAGAATGTGGCCTACCACTCCCGGACCAAGCACATCCAAAGGAGATATCAATAGCACTAGGAGAAGGTAGAAGATAAAGAGTTTTTGCTAACAAAGATCCATACGGAGGAGAACGGGTCGGACATGTTGACCAAAGTGTTGTCAGCGACAAGTTGGATGTGTGTTGGAGACGGATCGGATTAGCAAGACATCCCATGCCGGAGTGAAGGGGGAGTTTGTTGGGAAACCGATACCTCCGAATGGGATCTGGATGAGAACCAGACAAATCGAAGGAAGGAACCAGATTGGATGGATCCTGAAGATATTCGGATGGTTATATTTGTAAATAGACCCAAAGTTATATATGTATATATATAACTAGGGAAAAGTGAGCTAGATAACGTGTTGTTATCATTATTGTTGTACAGATAGATAGATAGATAGATAGATAGATAGATTTATATTATCGTCTTCAGAGGTCAAATATGACCTATGAGACCAAAAATATTACATTTCACGTGATACGTGTGAAAGTGAGTAGTGACTCTCGATGTTCAAGAACTTTACCAATGAATGTTGCAATCGAGAGTGCACATTGTGGTTGTGAGAGGAATTCATGCAAATATTGGGCTTGGTCGAAGAGATGTGGAAAGCATGGTCGAATATGATCAAAGGCAGAGCATTGTATCAAAGTGTGATACTCAGACTGGCGAACTTGTTTAGGGCAAAGTGTGCATAGCCGACCACTCTCATCAGTTGTGCCCCAACGCCCTATTTCACATCGCAATGCATGTGAGCTAAGTCGCATGGAAGCAATGGTTCGAATGGCGGATAACGGTATGGGCTCTAACATGTATCCATGTGTACGATTTCCCCGTTCCGCAAAGAATATAGTTTTGTAGTTAGGTGCAACATGTGTAGTATAATGTGTGAAGCGCAAGCCTCCACATTTGTCCCATGTTATGATACATTGGCGTTGAAAAAAGGCCTCATTTACATAGGAATCTAATGATGCATCATGAAGCAAGTGTCCCGCATCCCATCTACCAAACCATTTTTCTATATCGTACATCCAACTAGAACACAAAATTTTGCTTTTATGCGTCTTTTGGATCTTTTTGCTTGCTTCCCACGCAATTCTAGGAAGTCAATGTGAGGGACTTTTTTGAACCTTAAGCATGTATTCAACAACCCTTTCCATGGCCATGATCTCAATGGGAAGCGATCCCGTCTCAAGGAGGAGGGTGTAGGGCGTTTGTTTCTTAACTTGTAGAAACTTTGTAAGAAAATGTTTTTGGACATTTTCAAACTCTTTCCACGTAGATTTAGGTACGCTACCGCCCCATACTTCCACCCCATAGAGAAGAACCGGTGTCACCAAAGTGTCGAAAAAATATTTCTTGAGGACCCACCACTTAATATCTCCAAGATTTCATGTGTTCTCAAATGTATAGTATGCTCGCTTACCCACCTCTAAGCGGTGTGTAGCACATTCATTCCATCTATGATTTGAAGGAACTTCAAGGACAAGATATTTGACGTTTTCCACACATTCGAGTGGCTCATTGTTGTACATAATGCATGGTTTTTCTCTTTTTTGGCTCTTCACAAGCATAATCTTTGTTTTAGAGCTATTGACACTTAATTTAGTATGCATGCAAAAAATTTCCAATGCCTTCATAAGATTTTGTGCATCTCCTAAAGTATTTGCAAAAAACACTACATCATCTGCAGAGAGGGAGAGAGACACAGAAAGCTCTTTCTGTTGTAACCGTTGGCTGGCGAAGATACAGAGCTCCATGTCGTTGCCTCTAAGTCTCATTCTGTTTGTACCCTCCTCTGTAGTGATCCTATTCCGAGTTAGAGAACTCCCATGGTTTTCCCCGATTAGGGTTTCCACGTTAATACCGGTGTCGTCACTATTGTTTGTGTAAGTGCATTGTCACTCTCTGTTTATTTCTTCCATCGTGTGTTTGAGACTCGGTTGGGGCCAAGCGTTATAACTACCCTGAGGCACCAATCTAGCCCCCAACACCAACTCCTCCTCATCAACAAGCATAAGACCTCATCAAGTGGTTCCAATAGGAAGCATCTTCTCCAAGTGGTGCTAGGGAACAACTCGTACCCAATTTCCCTGAGAAAAAGAAGTGCATCGATGCAAATCTCCTGTCAATAATCCCCTCGATTGTTGGGGTTAATGTAATCACTCGAGGCAACATATTGCACACAACCTCAAGTGTCATGAACAAGAGCTCCCCACGACCATGCGGAGGAAATGCAAACCATGGAAGACTACGTCAACAAGATCTTCCCAACGACATTCCGAACACGAAGATGAGGCCAAAGAAGTCAATATTAGCCCCAATGCAATATTACCAACACACCTCACCACCTACCCAAACCCTATAATTATGGGGATGGAAATATTACCCTTTATGGTCCACATTTTAGCTAGTCTTTATTTGAGATCACATTCTAATCATCTCTAAAATTGCCAAAATATGCAAATTACATGCAACTTTTTGCATAGCTAATTAGTTATGTCAAGGACACATCTAATTGTTCTCATTCCCATGCTTTCACCCATTTTGATCTCAACCACGCATGCTAATGATCATTTGACTCGTCGCTCCATGCAATTCCTACAAGCCTTTGACTCTAACAAGCTTTCGAATCTAGTGAGCCTTTGAGTCTGACAAGCCTTTGACTCTGAAGAGCCTTTTAATCTAAAGAGCATTTGACTTGAGGAGCCTTCAAGTCTGGGAGCCTTTGAGTTTGAAGATCTTTCGACTCTAACAAGATTTCAACTCCTAGGAGCATTCGAGTTGACTAACATCCACACCTTCCAAGTCATTGTGTCCTCCCTGGTCCAAATCCCCCATGGTCTTGCTCGAGTAGCACACGCACATGCATTTACATGACATTGTCTCCATCCACCAAATCTTTATCTTGCTCTAGACTACCTTCATTGGCTTCACTCTTTATATCCTCATTCATCTTGAAATTATTTTTATCCTTCTCTTTGGTTGTATTATGGCATGGGCCAAAAGGTTTGGTGACGATCTTCTCAACATCAACCACACCATCCCTGCTAGTTGACGCCCAAGTCTTGGGATTTGACGACAACTCAACTCTATTATACCCTTCCACTTGCTCACGTTCAAATATTTTGTTATCAAACTCTTGTACCTCATCATTATTTCCTTTCTCTCTTTTTCCATAGTCTCGAGCATAGTGGCTTCAAGGCTAGTTGGCACTATCCCATCTTTAAGGTCAATATCTTCATATGACTTCATTGTTTAATGTGAGTCCTTGTATGTAGCGAAGCTTGGACATGAAGCTTTATAGATGGTATTTTTCTCATCATTTGTCTGAACCACATCAAGACTTCTCATTATCTTCCCCTATCATGTTTTCCTTAGGGTGTAAAGCTTTGGAGATGAAATTCATCACATCGCCCAGATTGCCCCCAATAACCTTCTTAATTTTTGTCCCAACCAAATTGTGACTTGAGTATGAAGTTTCGTAGATGCTTGTCTCGCATCATCTGGACCATCCTCAAGTTCCTCATTTTTATCTAGACGACCTCCAAACTTCCTCTCGTTCTTCCCCAACATATTGTCGCCTAGGTGCATAACCTCGGAGACTTTTCCCCAACATATTGCCACCTAGGTACATAACTTCAAAGACTTTTCCCCAACATATTGTAGCCTGGATCCCCCAAACTTCCTCATGTTATTCCAGATCGAATGTTGACTGACTCTTCCTTGACAGACTTTTTTCCTCCATGTGAGTTGGAACTAGATTGTCTTGACTCACTGTTGACAACCATCTCCAACAATTTTTATAACCATTGAGCTAGTATCACACTATTGATTATTATTCAACCATTCTAATCCCATAGATTTATTTGAAGCACTTGACGAGACTGTCATTTACTTTCAATCATATTGTTGACATACTTTTTTAACTTCATCCTAATTCTCGATTAATCCATTTGCTCCATTATGATCTTCTAGTTGACTTCCAAGCTTCATTCTTTGCATCAACAAACTTCAAGAACCTCAACACCCTGTTCACCCCCACCAATCTTTCGTATTGTCCTGATATTTGAATGAAGCAATTATTCAAACTCAAGCAATTCCATTGAAGCACTTTTTTGAGTTTTCCTCAATGCAACCAACTTGACAAATCCGTAATGACTTGTACCTAACATGTCTTCATCTTCAAACTCCTCTGGCAATGTCTTCTAAAAGGAACACTATGATGTATGGGCTAGTTGAAGTTTTACAATCCCTTTATGCAATACCCATGCCACACTGAATTGAAACAATTTATTTTACTTGATTCTCTTGTGCCTTCTTAAAGCATCTCATTATTGTATAGATTTAAAAAATTTGAGATATTTTCTCCTTCAAATTGACTAGAAGTATAAGCCAATACTTTCTCTCATCATCTACATCATCATCCTCATCATCATTGATGTGAAGTCCTCATTTTGAGTAGTCATCCTCCCTTGCCTCTCTTTCACATTGGATTCACCAAAGATATCCTAAAGTCCACATATCCGCGCTATCGTGATGTTTTCGACACATAGTGTGAAACCACCCTCAAAAGAGAATAAAATAGTCCAAATAAACTAATGTTGTTAAATCAACTATAGTAATAAATGAAAGGATAAAAAGTTAGAAGCGGTTTTCGAAAGTAGACAAAAATAGAGAAAAAGATAGGAAAAGAAAAGCTAGTCGTGGATATGAGGAGCAAGGTCGAGTAAAAAGCTTGTAATTTCCTCGTCCAATGTCCAAATTAGAAAAGGAAATATGCATAAGAAATATAACAAAAATAGCTTTCTAAGAGTAGTTTGCATGTTAGATTTGACATTACATAACAGAAATAGTGATAAAAAGCAAAGTTGACACATATAGAGAAACTTTTGGGAAAAAGAAAGACAGAAAGCAAGCAAGCAATCCTAAACCTATAAATAAGAGCTTATTTTAAGAAGAATGGGGAGGGGATTTGAAGAAGAAAATATTTATGTTTCCTCTCTCATACTCCTATACCCTAAAAGGGGATAGAAAAAAAAATCATGTAAAAAAATAGATCCATTATAGTGATGATTTAGTAATAAAAAGCTTTCCATGTTTACTCTCTCATGATCTCTTTCTTTAAACTTTTCTTATGTATAAGTAAAATTAAGTGTTATTCATGCTTGCTTACTTTAAGCCTTTTTACTCATAAGAGTAATTAAGTATTATTCAATCTCGCATAATCTCCTACTCGAAGATTTGCTTATGCATAAATATAATTAACTATTATTTAATCTATTATACTACCAATTTACTCTTATTAGAGGGAAATCTCTTGTCTTTAAGCTTAAAGTGCATTAAGCGTTAAGCCCTAAATCCTTCTGGTCCAAAACCCCGGTGGTTCCGCCTCACTATCCGCATTTACTGGCGGATTTTCACAACATAATTAAGTGGTGAACCCGACGTGAATAGGCAGTAGGAAGGATTCAAGTGCTTGAAATAGAAGATTAGAAGATGGTTTCTTCAACAAACATCCAAGTTGACGAAGTGGCGAAGTTGGTAGCTATTGTTGAGCATATGATGAGAGCTCGTGATAATAATGCAAGATTAAACAAGGCCATCGACTGGATCATTGATATAGCGGGCCAATTTGGTGGAAGAAATATTACGGATTTCCTCATTATATACAAGACAGAGATGCTACAACGAGATTTCATCGAAGAGAAACAAATATCAAACTTCAAGCGTGTCGTGGCAAATGGGTTACAAGGCCGTATAAGGGAGATTCAAGCCACACAAACAACATGGGCGGGATTCGAAAGGGCACTTTTGGCTGAATATATGCTTGAAGATGAATCGAGGATGACTTGTCATACGTTGATGAAGTGGATCGAGAAGAAGGGGAAGAAAATAAATGCATTGGGGGTGTACAACGAATTCGAGCAAATGTACAATCATCTCCCAAGCACCGACTAAATGTTTCTCGAAGAAGATAAGGTTCTATACTTCTTAAAGGCGGTGGATGTGAACGATAGACGAGAACTAGGTAGTCTATTAGAGGATGAAACACAACCCAATGGTCTCATAACGGATTGGGTTGAGGTAAGAAAAGCATGTGAATGGCTTGACAAGCGTCGTCGATGGCTAGATGATTCTGACATGGTGTGGTCGATAGTTCAAAGATGGAAGGCTCCAATAGCAACTGAGATCTCAAAGCAAATTGAGCCGACTGAAAGAACAATGGAGGACAACGATGCCATGATGAAGATGGCTATGGATGACGTGGCAAAGGAGGATGGTAAGTGTGTCGAGACTTCCTCCCCACTATTTCAAGAGATTTGGGCAATGATGGATGGGGACATATCAGTCGGTGGAAAAAAGGCCATCACCGAAGAATCATACCCAAACCAAATTAAGAACCAAGAGAAGGAAGGTGGTGGCGAGGAAGCGAAGGTCAAAGCCGATGCATACGATGAAGAGGCAAGCATAATTGAGGCATGCTTGATCGAGAAGGTCAATGGGTATGCGGCCCATGAGTTTGAAGAGATGGCCACGGATAACAACTTAGAGGTAGAGGTTGTTATGGAGAACACAATGAAGGAGGATGACAAGTGTGCTACGACTTCCTCCCCACTATTTCAAGAGATTTGGGCAATGGTGAACAGAGACATATCGGTCGGTGGAGAAAGGGCTATCACCGAAGAGACATACCCAAACCAAATTAAGACCCAAGAGAAGGAAGGTGGCGGCAAGGAAGCAAAGGTCAAAGCTAATGCATATGATGAAGAGGTCAAACAAAGCACAATGGTGCATGACGACGACCGAACGAACGAAATGAATTCGAAAGGTGTTCCTTGGTATTTGATCACAATATCCAACTCAAAAGAGGACACCATTACAAATATCAAACAATCGATGGTCAACTCTCACATGAGAGCATACCATGAAAAAGGAAGAAGGGGAAAAAATGCAATGTGGTCGTCTAAGGGCGTAAATGTGAGCATGTACTTGAAGCATGGGCTACAAGGAGCAGTCAAAGTCAATGTTCGGATGAGGCCTAACAAAGACAACCTTGGATTGACAAAAGAAGGAAGATTGAAATTCCTTGACCATGAAGATGATCAAAACAAAGGCGGCACATGCATGGTGCATGAAGTGTTATGCTTGGGGAAGACGGAAGAGGCCATGACAATCGGTCGTGGCAGTGCAAAGCTCGGATGAAGGATTTGGTGGTTTGGATGGTCTCCATGGCTATGGTGGAAAGAATGGTCGTGGTGGCATTGGAAGAAGAGATATAAGGAGCCAAAGAGTTGGTTCAATGTCAATCTCCATCACAGATACTTAGGTTGTTAGAAAGAAAGGAAAATATTCGGACAAGGATTAAAGATTTCAACTAGGAGGATGAAACCTCACTTGGCACATACCGAAGGATGTGCAGGTTTGGTGGGGGTGGATGTCGTGATGTTTTCGACACATAGTGCGAAACCACCCTCAAAAGAGAATAAAATAGTAGTCCAAATAAACTAATGTTGTTAAATCAACTATAGTAATAAATAAAAGGATAAAAAGTTAGAAGCGGTTTTCAAAAGTAGACAAAAATAGAGAAAAGATAGGAAAAGAAAATCTAGCCGTGGATATGAGGCGCAAGGTCGAGTAAAAAGCTCTTAATTGCCTCGTCCAATGTCCAAATTAGAAAAGGAAAGATGCATAAGAAATATGACAGAAATAGCTTTCTAAGAGTAGCTTGCATGTCAGATTTGACGTTACAGAACAGAAGTAGTGATAAAAAGAAAAGTTGACCCATATAGAGAATAGGGAAGATCAGATGGATGGTGAGATTTTTTAATATAATATTTCCCTTTTATGTCAGTTGTAAGTGGATGTTAGCTCTCTACGATTAGTCAATTGAATATGTGTTGCCTCCTCACCTTAGTGTTCATGTAACAAATGTGTGCAAATGGATGTGATCAAAGTTTATGTATTCTTTCCTATGGGTTTATGCATGCCTAATTATTTGCCTCCATGTATGTGTATCAATATGTGGGGATATATATGGGCAACTACATGTATAAGCATGTATATGATTACTTGTATAATTATGTGTATGTTTATATATGTATGTGAATTCCAATTTCGTAAATGTTTATGTATATGTTTATATGGATGTGCTTGAAGATGTACATATATTTCTGCAAATATGTGAAGACATGTATCAATGTGTGTATATGGTCTTTTATATAAACATGAGTGGGTATATGATGTGGATGTACTTGTGTATGGGGTATGACATGCAGATGAAATGGAGATGTCATCCATCAACGTCAATAGTTGTGGCAACAACAGTGGTGACAACAATTATTGTTGTATCATAGCGGTAGGGTCATGGGAGGTTGAGCAGAAATACGTACTCACCCTAAATCTATTTGTCTATACATTAGTTATCTTTGTTGTTTCTCTCTTTTTTTTCCAAATTCTTATCAACTAATCCCAAGTGAAACCCTATTCATTCAATTTGAATCTCTTGCTTGTCTTTTTTATGTTGCTCAATGAATAGGTTAACGAATTAATTGAATATTTTAGGAGATTAGCAATATGAACCCTCAAGCCAGTACATATGTAACTATCCAACAGATTAACAAATTCAACGTTGTAGACCTCTTGAATTAGTTATCTTTGTTGTTTCCCTCTCTTTTTTGCAAATTCTTATCAACTGATCCCAATGAAACCCTATTCATTCAATTTCAATCTCTTGCTTGTCTTTTTATTGTTGCTCAGTGAATAGGTTAACGAATTAATTGAATATTTTAGGAGATTAGCAATATGAACCCTCAAGTCAGTACATATGTAACTGTCCAACAGATTAGCAAATTCAATGTTTTAGACCTCTTGACTACCTCTCTAACCAAAAACATCTTCTTTGCTCAGTCAATAGGTTAATGAATTAATTGAATATTTTAGGAAAGAGCAATATGAATCCTCAAGTACATATGGAACTGTCCAACAGATTAGCGAACTCAACGGTTTAGACCTCTTGACTCAACCAAAAACATCTTTTTAGGTTTATGTTGGATGGGAGCCGATATTTTGAATGGTAGTTTTATTAAGCTCCATCAATGAAATAATCACCAACTATGCTTTGCTAATCAAGACAAAGGTCCACCTTTCCAACCAAAAGCATCTTTTCAGCTTTAAGATGTTGGGATAGAAGTGGATATTTCGAACGTTAATTTCAACAAACCTCCATCAATGAAATAATTACTAATTATGCTTTACTAATCAAGACACTCATTCAGGCATGATTTCTAGTTTAATGATGCACATGCAAAAAATACTACTGTAGGCCTGACCAAAATTCAACATCAGGCCTCTAGGCAAGGTCTATTTGTCACTAAGATATTAGAACCAAGTGACTCACAATCCAGATCAAAACATCTTGAAATAGAGGAAGGCCCCAAAGCTGTTTGATTATAATTCAATTCATGACAACCATGACCTAATTCCGCAAAAAGATGCAAACTACAAATTAATGCTATAATTCTTCAATTGCTTTTTCGTGACGTCCAACCAACGCGAGCACTTGTGTGTGTTCATGCACGTGTGGGTGTGCATGTGCATGCATGGCATTGCTATAGGGATATAAAGCCAAAGTAGACCTCTCTCGACACACATGCATGTGTATATATACACATATATACATATACAAATATGCACGTGTCGGTGTGCATGCATGACGTCCAACCAACGCGAGCACTTGTGTGTGTTCATGCACGTGTGGGTGTGCATGTGCATGCATGGCATTGCTATAGGGATATAAAGCCAAAGTAGACCTCTCTCGACACACATGCATGTGTATATATACACATATATACATATACAAATATGCACGTGTGAATGTGTAGAGAGAGATCTACTTTGGCTTTTCCCCAAAAAAAGAAAAAGAAGATAACCATTTTGGCTTTATATTCCTATAGCAATGCCATGCACATGCATGTGCGTGCATATGAATGTATTTTGTAAAGAGCAAGAAAGTTCCAATCCTACAATACAAAAAACAGCCTTCATATCATGGAGCTTTAAGAATGGTAAAAATCAATTAAGTTCATTTAAATGTTTTAACACAATATTGCAACCAAGTATTGTGTGTGACCTCTGAAAGCAGAATTTATTTTCTTTTCTATTCTACATGGAACTTACAACTCCTCTCACAGCATCTTTTTTCATCTCAGCAGCCTTCCCAGAACCTCTGAAGTACATATACACTTGCTGCAAAACAACACAAAAAGATATCAGTTTCTTCTAAGCTTTAGCTGCCGTCCATGAGATCAGTGATGAACTCAAACTACATGTTATTAGAAAGTAAAATCTTAGCAATCAGAATTTTTTATATTCATGCAAAATGTGACATACATAAAATATAAACTCAAAAATGTGTTTCATCACCTTCAAAACCCACAAGCTGAGTAGGGCCTCCAAGCAAAAGCATCCAAATCCAACAATGTAGAATATCTGAAGTACAAAATAATATCATTGATATACACTCAATAAAATTTTATTATTTCACATACTCGATTAACTTACACCAATTATGGTGGAACTTGAGAATAAATCAATGGCTGCCAAGATCCCCCTAGAGCCCAAAAAACAAATTGAGGTTCATTATAGCATAACAAATTGTGTAAAGCATAATTGTAGAATTGTGTGATGCTGACTAAAATCTTACGCTAGTGACTCGCCCTTGAAGACAATGGGTGGGGCTACTGCTGCAAAGATTGTGAAAAGTAGATGTAGCTACAAACGCAAAAAAGCAAAAATCACATTATGTCAAAATGACTTTGTCACTAACTATTCGCATACAGCAAATAAAGGCTAACATTTAGAGCTCACCATGTAAAACAAGAAAAACCACCCAAACTTTAAAGCGCTCTCATTCCTGGAACCAATGATATCAAATACTATAAAAAGGAAATACGATGTAGAACTGTGAATAAAAATTATATTTTCCTATTAGTCGTTTCTCTACCTCATTGCTCGATAAAGGGGTTTATACCACAAGGTATAAGAACCAGGAATGCCAGATAGCGCGTAAATGATGGCAAGCAACCAGAGCTTTATTCCTACAATATAGATGCAATAACGAGCAGAACTTAGAGGAGATTTTTGATACGAGACATATACATGAACTGAGATATGCAAGCCCTAATTATATTATGGGAAACAGTAAGACTATGAAGCCATAAAGTATCTCCACTAAGTTTTACTTGGAACAGCAAATAATGTTCACCATTGTGATTCACTACGATCCAGTTGGCAGTAACAGCAACAAAGTTCCATACTAAACAAATTGAAATCCCTGCAAAAGGTAAGATAATGAGGGCAGATCTGTTTATCTCTCTTTAATAACTATCTACAGTTAGATTCACCATTAAAACAAACAAGTCAATTGAATTATCTACCAAATTGCATTTTCCAAACATGCACACTGTCTAAATGCAAAGCAAGCAGTTAATGCAGAGGAAAATACATACCTAACCAGCTTGCAAATGCAAAGTATTGTATTCGCTGGACATGGACTGGAATGTCTCTTGCTATGTCATGATGAATGATGGGAAAAAATGGTGGCCAATTTCTTTCCTCTATAAGAATTCCCGCTGCAGATCACCAGAGAATGATAAATCTTCTATAAGAATTCTTGCTGCAGATCATTGAATCAGATAAAAAGTAAGTGTTCCAGATAACAAAAATACTAGCCTCCTAAGCAAGTATCTCACCTTTAGCAGCAGCTTCCTCTTTTCTCTTCAGCTCCTGAAGAGAAAATAATATTAATTATTTATACTATCTTCCAGCTATTACTAATGAAAATATTTATCTACACAATACCTGCTCTCTCCGTCTAAGTTCAGCTTCTTTACTTTCTAATTCTCTCTCCTTTCTATCTAGATCCTAGAGAAAGAAAATTAATCAGGTGTAAGTAAGGATCACTCTCAATTAAAGATACATTGCACTATTTTATTCACCTTCCTGAGAGGTATATCAAGTTTCACATCACGGTCTGCACTTCCTGCATGCTGTCACATCATTGAATAATTCACTGAGAGACACAGTACTTGCATAGATTCCACACTGAATCCAACTCAGTCAATAAATTTTAAGCAATAATCTCAATATTTCCATAAGAATTACATATTAGACATTACACATTAGACAACCATAAAATTTTAAATTTAGGGTCAAAACTTTAAAAAAAATATGTAATATTCTTTTTCAAACCACCATACCCTCTGTTTTTTCCATATTAGGGCAGTACCGTGGATATGCAGCCCTTAGTGCCCTCAAAAGACAAAGCGCATATTTACAGTTCCAAGGCCTTGAGCTAAATTGTGGTGGTTTGATAAATTTGTAGCATTAACACTTCTCTATGGAATGGATATTTGGGAATCGAGCAAAGAATAGATTGATTTCAGTTCATATCAATAAATTGTTATGAAAGAACATAGATCAATGGCACATTTTTTTATAAGAGAGATGGCCCACCACAAAAGCACTCTTTTTCACATGTTGCTGGATGGATTTATTATCAAACCTTGTATATGGATACATATCTATCTCATGCACTCCGTATTTTTGATAGGGTAACGCAAGCATTGTTGTAGAATACTTAGCATACAATACGCATACAATACGTATGCCAAGTATTCTACAAGTATTCTAACCTTTTTTTTTTAATTTTAGAATACATATTTTACAGACAAAATATGCTAGAATACTTTAAATACGTGTCAAATATAAATACTTCTTAAAATTTAAAGTTTTTTTTTCAAAAAAGTAAATGTTAAACTTTTTAAAACTTTTTGGAAATGTTAAATACTTGTTAAATGCGTAGAATTCGTCAAATTCTTAGAATATATTGAATACGAGACAAATTGAAAAATGGCAATTCCAAAGCGTAGAATATGTGTAGAATACTTCAAAGTATTCTAAATGTTGTATACGCATTTTTTAACAACTATGAGCACAAGACCTCACATCAGAAACTTAGGTAGGCAGATATGCATGCAAACCTATGAGAAAACAAATTCACAAAGTGTGCCATCAGGGGACGGAATCAAAAGAACACTTTGCATACCATGAAGGTGTTTTTTATGAAATAAGAAAGAGATGCCACTGCCTCTTCAAATGAAGCTTTGGTCCACTGCACAAGATTGTGGGGTGCTTCACCTCACTTCGGAGATCTCTCCATCTTTGAGCAGCTCATGTTGGTGATTTTTCAAATACAAGCTTTAGTCTATCTACGTTTATAAACTTAAGGTCTTAGATATCTAGGTTCTTTAGTACCCCATGTTTAGTTATATTATATTATATTATATATACACATATTGGCTGGTTTGTTCTCGAAAACATTGCAATATGTAAAAGCTCTCGTTTAGTCTTATAAGCCAATTAGACCTTAAAGTCTTTGAAGGTGCATGGAACAATTCGGAGTGCCAAGTCAACATATGCATGAAGACTACCAAGATAAGCTTCCTTGACAAACAACTTGGAAAGCTTTAAATACCTTGGCTTTGAAGTTACCTCAAATCAAAGATGGAATGAATGTGCTAACAACCGCATGGACCACGATCTCACCACCCTTGTCATCAATAGATCAAGGCCATTATCTCCTGCCATCAAAAGTGCTTCCCTCGCTTTTGAGACCTCTACATTCTGGATCGACCTATTCTAGAGATCTTTTGAAGACAAAAGTCGTTGTTGGAGGGTGGCAGCTCCAAACCTGCATTCTCTTTCATCTTTACTATCTCTCCTCTATATTCTCTATCTACCTAGATTCTTCTCTCTCTATAATCTGCAACTCTTTAGATGCCTTCTCTCTATTCCACTTTTCCAAGGTATTCCCTCTTATTCCTCATTTATTATACCTGCATGAGTAACTAAACTACCAAACAACCATTTCACCCACGTTCCCCAATTTAGTATAAATAGGCTATGCTTGCTACTTGCAAACAGGCTCTGTTTGCAAAGAGTTGAGACACAGCCAACGAGTAGAGCCTATTTGCAAGTAGCAGCAAAAAACGTTTTTACAAAAGAGGTTGGTATAGTCTATTTATACAAAATTGGGGAACGTGGGTGAAATGGTTGTTTGGTAGTTAAGTTACTCTTGTACTACCAGAAACGGTTGTTTGGTAGTTAAGTTACTCTTATACCAAAACTTGAAAAAGTGGAAGAGAGAACAAAAGAAAGAAAGATATATTAGCGTCTTTTAAGAGGCCAAAATGGCCTATAAGACCAAACAAGAAATTACATCTTAAGTTTTGTCTCGTCTTTGAGAACAGCAAATCAAAATAAAATAAATATTACTCTATAAATATAAAAGTAAATAAGATAAAAGGAGACGAGGGAATCTGGTTTTTGGCAAATGTGAGTTTCTCGAGTGAGATACTGTAACTTTTGTCTTCGAAAGATCTCTAGCATAGGTCAATCCAGAATGGAGAGGTCTCCGAAGAGAGGGAAGCATCTGCGAGGGCGGGAGATAATGGCCTTTATTTGACGATGACAAGGGTGTTGAGGCCTTGGTCCATGGGGCCAAGGTCTATGTCCACGACAAATTGCTATTGTCCAATCTATTGTAAACCCTTTGTTATGTTCTGGTCAGGAGCCCATTTGTGATGACAAGGGTGTTGAGGCCCTGGTTCATGGGGTCAAGGTCTATGTGCACGACAAATTGCTATTGCCCAATCTATTGTAACCCCTTTGCTATGTTCTGGTCGGGAGCCCATTTGTGTATCCCTTGATTGACTTGTAGCTCTAGTAGGAGTGACGGGGATAAAGAAAGTTGTGATTGTTCTTTGTGGATGAGCTTGTGTTGCAGATTCTAGAGAAAGAAGGCACAAGAAGATTATTTTATTATTTCCAAAAGGGAAGTTGGATATTTGGAATTCTCAATCAATTGTTTGCACCTTTTATTGACAATTTCAGGGTAATCCATGTGGGTAGCACACTAACAAATATAGAGCATGCACGTTGACCAAAAAGAAGAGAATACCAAACAGTAGTAAAGATTGAGAGAGCTTGTAAATGAAGATTAATTATGACACCTATGGCCTAACAAGAGAGGGGGAGGGATCTTGTTGAAGACACATGGTAGCCAACTGCTGAGCTTGAGCTACCAGACAACTCATTTGTTTCCACGTTTATTGAGGACTTCAAGGTAATCCATGTGGGCAGCACACTAACTAATATAGAGCATGCAACTCGACCAAAATAGAAGAGAATACCAAACAATGGTAAAGATACACAGAACTTGTCAATGAAGATTAATTATGAAGCATATGGCATAATGAGAGAGAGAGAGAGATCTTGTGGAAGACGCATGGTAGCTAGATGCAGAGCTTGAGGTACAAGACAACTCATTTGTTTGCACCATTTATTCAGAACTTCAAGGTAATCCACGTGGGCAGCACAGTAACTAATATAGAGCATGCATGTCAACCAGAAAAGAAGAGAAAATCAAACACTAATAAAGATTGAGAGAGCTTGTCAATGAAGATTAGCTATGAAGCCTATGGCATAATGAGAGAGAGGGAGAGATCTTGTGGAAGACACATGGTAGCCAGTTGCTGAGCTTGGACTAGCAAACAACCAACTAATTGACTAACAATCATCTTTGACTATTCTTGTTGGTTCCAACTCAGGGGTCAATAGACGGCATTTCACATTTACTCTTCTTGAGATAAAAGTTCAGCGATATCTAAATACACACTTCTTGGGGCCTGTATGCGTTGAAGATCACTGTTTACTCAAGAAAGTTCGATAGACAATATTTCTTATTTTGAGATAACAAGCTCAACCTTGTGCTAACATACTCATTGGGGCACATGCGTATTAAAGTCCACCATTGACTTAATGAATGGAAAATGCCTTTACATTAATGAAATGGATGTTTCAGATATGTCATTCGCGCCCCCATTCATTACTAATTTGATTTAACTTCTATCTGTACTTACATCTATGTCCCATACAGATCAAGCCCCTCTCTTGTATCTATTGTTGGTTATCCTTTAGATAAAATTGAGTTCTATAGTTTATTTGTAACTTTATCTTCTTTGTATAATCATCACCCATTTTGCTTGCTACATTGTCTTTGTTAACCTTCTGCATTGTTTTTCTCTCTCTCGTCCCACACACAATCACAACACAAACATACATAATCTTACTTAATTTATTCCACTGCATTGAACTATATTCTCTAGTTCTTTGCAACTCTTACAAAATTTCTAAGAACACGTACTTGAGAGATGTTCAAATTAGTGTGACCTTTTTATGAGTCCAAGAATCTCAAAAAGTGACTTTTATGCATCCTTCTTTTTTGCATTGAAACATTTTGTATGCCACTTAAGATTACTCTGATTTTGTGGCACAGAATTATTGTCGTGAGCATCCATACAGAATGAAATAGCCTTTTAAGAGATTTGAACCCAAGACCTACCTAATGAGAGCCTTCAACATGACAAAGACATCCACAAATTCACGATACTTGGTCTGTAGTAGAGCCTCCGATTTCCATGGACAAGGAAGTAAAGTTGATAACACCATGAATATTAGCATTTCCTCTTAAGAAGACACTTATGCCGCCATACAATTGGACAAGCCTTGAGAGCAAGTTATGCTCATAGATCAAATGATTCAAGAAAATCTGCAATTTGCATCACATGTTGCCTGTCGCTGTGTTTATCATTGCAAAAGCCAAGATATATGTTGCTAAGCGTCATCTAATGTTTGTGTTTGCAATGTTAAGAACTCCGACTCCCAATCCACAAAACTCACAGGCCTACTATTGACCAAGTATCAAGAATTTGTAAATGTCTTTGACAAGTTCTGTTTGCTAGTCTTGAATGCAATCTTTAAAATTCGTCCTTGTTCATAATAGAAATTCCTTTCTCCTTATTTTCCTTCTTTCTTACTCTTTTCTGATTCAATATATTTCTTGGTTTCACCACCTTACAATTACTTGCAACGTGTGGTTCCATCAATTGAAATGTTGATACAAGAAAGGGTCTACACACAAACACAAATAAAAACAAAATCACAAAACAACATATATTCTTTTATTTCCCAAAATTCCCTTAGTTATCATTATTTACCCGAATACCCTTGGACCACCCCCTCTCAAACAATCTCAATATGTGCTATTTGAGCAATTATATGGTCATTTCATCTATTTTTCCTCTCTTTCAAGGTGATGTCAAGGGAACTCTCTAAAACTATTGCCTTTGTTGAAATTCAAATTTAGGCGCATTTGCAAAAAATAAAAGAAAATCACAAGGGTGCCCTTTAGAGTTTCTCTGATGTGGATCTCCTGTAAATATACATCCTATCCAAGTTGAAATTGTCATCTTATAATCAGTAAGATAACCTTTGATGTTTGATGCAGATCTAAATTCCAATGCCCCTGATATGAACGAAGAAGGTGTGTAGGTTCACCATTACATCTAAAGAGAAGAATTTAAACCCCAAAATACAAAGCCATATAGACGACCTAGACATCTGCCCATCGTGTCTTCTTAAACATTTAGAGACATATGCAAGTTAAATTACAAGGTTTAAATGTCCTTTTCCTCATAATTCTTAGCATATTTTCGTTGAGGCAGCATAGCATAATCTTTAATACAATAGAAAAATCAATACTTGTGCCACTATACTTTCGTATCCTCAGCCTGATGCTGCTTTATTGTTATGGATCATTTTACAAACTCAAGGAGTTCCTTCACCATGAAAGTGTTGTTACTCTATGCCTTCATTATCTTGCGCGGTGAGAAGGCGCATGATGCAATGGAGTGGAAGTTATAGTTTTGGTTTGTATAGAGAATTCATAAATTAAAAGTTCTGTCAACTCTGTTCACTTGAGGATATTAAAAACAAACTAGAAGAAGCCTGAAGGAAATCAATGTGAAACAATTGATTATATGTTTGAGGAATGTACCGGATTGAAGAAACCTCCAGAGTACTGAGGTTGCTGTCTCGAAGCCTGTGTGCGAACTGCAGCATCCTGAACATACCATACATATGAGAGAGGAAATCGCCCACATTAAAACAAGGTTCCAAACAAAGGAAAATCAAAAGCAATGAAGAGCAATACAAGATACAAAAATGTAGGCGGAATGCAACAAGAATTTCAGAAACAAAAGGTTTGACCTAAACAAACACACGAAACAAAAAGATGAGACTATGTTTTAGTGAGGCTAAGCCCGCAACCACACGCATACATATACATATGCATACCTCTGGAAATGACAGAAAATGCAGGTAGAACATATAGAAAAGGGAAAAGACGAAAGAGGAGGGAAGGACAGAACAGGGATAGACTATTATCAGAGAAACGATTACTCGTACGTACATCGAAAGGAAACTACAGCTATGGCACTTCAAAAAGAAAGAAGGAGGCAGAAGGAAGAAATGGGCCTACCGCAAAGGGGTTCACGTCTTCTTCGTCTTGGGCAAAAGGATTGGCATCTTCTTTATAGGAAGCAGCCATGGCAGAAGCGCCTGCTCTCTCTCTCTCTGTCTGTCTGTCTGTCTCGCTGACTCTCCCAGATTAGATCTGTCTTCGCCTTTTCCTTCTGAATTCTGCGGCTTCTTCTGCGACTGAATTGTATCATTTGTAATGACAATAATTTGAGCACGGAGTGGAGTGGAGTGGAGTTGAGTGGTCAAGCAAAACACTTTGACACCACGACAATTGGGGCCCAATTGAAACCCGAATGTTGTGTGTTCTGTGTCTTGTTGTCCTGTGTCCTATGGCCTGTGTCTTGCTTGTTTCCTGATTGCTTCTCTACCGTGTCAGCATCGCCAAAGGTGCGCCCGACATTCACCCACGATTCCCCACCTCCCCCTTTACTCAACAAACATACATCTCTCTCTTCCTTTGATGTCACGTGTAGAACCCTGCTTGATTTGCACCACCACATCCTTTCGCCAAAAGCTACATCATATAATTTCCCTCCCCATTTCGCATAATCAAAACTTTTTGGATGGTTATGTGTGTGTCATCGTGCCAACCACGTCCCTTGTCAAAAGTTTTGCTTCCATGTCTTGCATTACACCCCTTTCCGAGGGGTTGCTTCCATCCTTTCTTGGACCTTACTCAAACATCCTCTTGAGGTCCTCTTATTCACAATTGTTTTGGGCATTCATAAATCACCAAGTTGTCAAGCAATGCTCTATAACTTATTTGGCATGTATAAATGCAAATTTATGAAGAAGCTTCATGAAGTGTGAAAGTAGTAAATAGTACATTGCATTTTAAAGCACATTGTGAAACCATTGCCTTTCTATGCCTCTTTAGAGTTATAGCTACGGATTCAAATTCTAATGCATAGAGCTAATATATTGACTCGTTTATTTTTTCTCACAAGATGCCTATATTGACCTTACTAGTGGAGTTTGCTGGATTGTGATACTTGATGGATAAAAATAAAAAAACTCTTATATACATAGAGTTGGGGAGTTGGTGATACATTCAAAGCAATCACTTTTTCTAGCAAATGTTTGTAATTGTTTCAAAAGGGTTTCTAAAGTGAAACATGATATAAATGGGTAAGTTGCATTGCAATGCTCTAGTAACATGGCTAAAGTTACATATGTATAACACGTATCTTATATACATATACATGTGTGTGTGTGTGTGTGTGTGTGTAACAATAATGAATTAAATGTTGAAATACCAATACATGTGTGTGAGACTCTTATAGTAAACTCTTCATCTTTATAATGGGTAGTTTCCATAATATAAACATGCCATTTTAGTAATTTTAATTGTTGAGAATCAAGTTCAACCTAGGCTAGTGTGTGAATACACCTTTGAGAATCTATGAGCACTCAAACGTCAAAAGTTACCACTACTCTCTACACATTAACTATGTGTCATAGAATCATATTCTATGACACATAACTAATGAGTTTCCACATTCCCCATGACCAATGAGCTTCGGTAGTTAATGAAGAGAGAGGGTGACTATATAAAGCACCCTCCTACTTTGTAATGTGTCGGTTAATCTCTTTTGTAATATACAACTTCTTGAGTATTCTATTTTCCATTCTATCTATCTTGTGTTTCTCTCCTCTCCTCTTCTCAAACACACACAACACACATCTCTAACTTATTCCGCTGCACAAAATCACCATCAATTCTTTACATGGTATCAAAGTGATTTTTTAGCTCAATCTAACCCATCCGCGTGTGTTGTGTTCTACGCTGACATTCAAGAAGAACCGGCTCATTGCTATTGTAGTGTGACTGCATAGCTCGTGTTCGAGAGAGAAGGAAAAGAAGAAAGAAATCTACATCAACAGAATGAATACTCAAATGGGGAGCGCTCTCCCTTGCGAGAAGTTGGATAGAAACAACTTTGCATCTTGGTTGTAAAAGATGCACCAATACATTGTTGGCCAAGGTTTTTGGAGTTACATGATAGGAGCTCAAGAAAATCAACCCAACCCAACAACTCCCGAATGCTCAACATGGGAGCAAGCCGCAAGCCGAATTATGTATTGCTTGGTGACATGTGTCGATGGCCACATGCTTGGCTATATTCGTGAAGCCCTCTTTCTTCGATTTTCAATCAATGTTGTTGGTTGAAGAAAATCACGTTCGAAGGAGGAGCAATGCCTTCGGAAGGCCACATGCTCTACACACACTCGGACGGAGGAAGAGGACGCAATCGAGCAAGAAGAGGCCGATTCGGCCAAGGATGAGCGGACGAGGTCCAACCTATGAAAATAACTCCCAAATTCGACAAGAAAACCGAAACATTTCATAACTCCCAAATTCAACAAGAAAACGGAAACAATAGAGGAACTTTCGGAGGGGGAGCTTCCATGCCGGTGTCATGATATAGCATGGTATGGCTTCAAACATATTTGAACCCAAGACCTTGTGTCACATGGGTTGAAGCCCTACCATTAAGCTATATATTGTAATACAAAGAATATTATTTCCATTAATTATTTCACTTAGGAAATCCATGCATATTCTAGATTTCTATGGAACATTCTAGAAATGTCAAGAGTACTCCTAAGCATACTATAAAAAGAGGCACATGGGATTATTGAGAACCAATTCGGTTCAACGCCAATCTTAACCCTCCTAGTTGTTCTTGTATCTTTCTCCTTATAATATATATCTTCTATTGTTATCTTCTCTCTCTCTCTCTCTCTCTCTCTCTCTCTCTCTCTCTCTCTCATGAGTTCCACACCATCTTTTCCTCTTAAATACTCATCCTCCTCTACCTCTAGTACTAATTATCTCTCCGTCTTTAGTACTATTCCTGATAGTGTGAACCGAATTCCTCTATCTCCTTACTCCTCCCTTCCTTCATATTAATCCTCTTATCCCCCTTTTCTCCAATACTATGACAATTGTTAACGCTCAAGAAACAGGCTTTAAACTCGCTAATAAATTCCTCAAAATTATTTAACAATGGAGATCTTTTTTCTAACAAAGGAGCGAACCATGCCAAAGTTGTGCCACTAAGGAACGTGCCTACTAGTCCCACTCGTGATGTATCAGTGGTGTTACGGGCATGTCCATATAATATCCCGTGGTGAGAATTTACCGTAGTATTCTATACACGTGGATAAGTGTGAGGGTTAAATGAGAGTGTAAAGAAGGGGAGGATTACTTTTAATCCTCGGGATTGAGACAACCCATTAGGACAAGTGTGAACTTGCATGGGGGCCTTGGGTATCATTATAAATATGAGGCCTAACTACCCTCATTTCATCCTCTCTTGACTACGTCGAGACTCTGTTCTTGTGGTGGGTCATCAACTCTTGTAGCGAGTGCGCCAACACCAGGTACGACTCGATGCCACGACGGTGGTATGGGATGCCGATTGAGGCTCGAGTCCATCTCGATCCCTTCGGTCAGGGGTGGTCGGGTGGATCGGCACCCTTCTTTCTCTCTCTCCTTTCTTATTTCATATATCTTATATCCTTATCATATGCTTACATTAGAGCATGGCTCTAATAGTTGGTATCAGAGATTATGTTCTAATGTTTCTTTTGTTGGTTTTTTTCTTCCTGATCGATGGTGATTGCTCGACGTGCGATCAACCTTGATCCAAATAGCGATCAACAAAGGAACTTCGGTAACTCTTTCTTGTTTTTTTTCTTCTTCTCCCAATCTAATCATGTATAGTCAATATGTTTTTTCTTTATTGATTCAATGATATTGTAGTGGTAATTAATTGGTTGTATAAAACGTTTACATATGTGTTTGACATATATTTTATATGTGATTCGTGTTGTATGTGTACGAGGTTAATACCTCAATTGCGTATTACGTTCACATACATATGTTACATATGCGTATAAGGTCAATACCTCGATTTCTAAGTAAATGATATGTGTTTGGTGTCGTATGCGTAAGAGGTCAATACCTCAATTGCGTATTACGATTAACCCTTATTATTGGATGTTTTGTGTGCGTAGAGGCTATATGCCTCAATTACGTGTCTCGATTTCATCATATGTTGGCTATTTGATGTTACGATTTTTTTTTAATATACGCATATGTGGTCACATGTATACGTATTTGATCGTATGTATGTGATAAATATACATATGTGTATGTTAGTTATAAAGTAATTTCTATATTGAATGTTGTCCTTTTCGGGGAAAGGATCTTGGTGGCCGTCCTCACATTTTTGTGAGAATGGCGTAGTCAACATCCTTTTTTCAACAATCTTTTTTATTGACATCCCCGTTGGTCACTTCGATTTTGTTACGTAATGAAATGATCATAGCCACAATGATGGTGAGAACATAGGGCTTGACCCACTTCATGTGAGGTTGCTCCTATGACACATATCCAAAATCCCTCTCTCATTACATGGATACGATGCCACCATGAGATCATTCTTACGAAAGGCATTCGTAATGACGTAACCATTTGATGGGCCACGTGGGCCTACTACAAAAAGAGAGCTCATTTGGCTTGACCATTAGGTTACACTTTGACGTATGTCATCGTAATTATGAGACTTGAGGTTAGGTAACGTACCAACATAGTTTGTGGTAAATGAGAGGGAAATAAGGACTCTTGACATATATGTTTCTTTTAAAAAAAACATATATGGGCAAATGCCTCGCATATCTGTTATATGCATAAAACGTTAAACATTTAACACGAGCAACCTATTTGGTTAGCTCAACTGTTTAGTGTATCTGTTCTCGAGGTCTCGAGTTCAAATATGGCTGAGACTATATAACATTGTTGATACATATGACTATAATACATGTTTAGAATTTAGGTCTAAGTGCACTTCGGGGTCCTCGTAATAGGACTTAAAGAGCCAAAACCACATATGTGGGCATAAAAACATAGTTTATTATTAACATTTTTTTCGTGTATAAACTATTCATGACGCAAACATACATGGTTGAGCCTCGAGGAGCCTCCATGAAAAAAAATCAATATAGAGATCAGGGAAAGACATTTATTTGTCACCCCCATGGTTTTTAAAACACCTTTATGTTACCATAGTAACCTGATCTTGAACCTCATCTCATACGTCTAGAGGGGTATTGACGTGAGATCATGATATCGATTAATGTTTTCCAATGATATGTTTATATCACGACATGATGTTATGACTATTTGTCTGAACTTATCCTATTTCTTTGCCAGAAAAAATCATTCAATGGCTCAGAATAACGATCCGATGTCATCCACTCAAGCAGAAGGAACTCAAGGAAATCCTCCTGGATCAATCTCCATTGAGTTGCATTTCTTACAAATACAAAATTTCCTTAGTTCAACCGCTCATCAGATGTCCAAACTTCAACAATCTCAAAGTGCTCTCGAGGCACATGTCATTAGTTTACAACGGGAGACTAATAGACCCGATGAGCGTTAGGGTGAACCATCATTTGCCATAAAGCCATTTACAGGAGAAAAAAAGGAAAGAACCGAAGAAGCAATTTGCACGTGGTTGGGCCAATGGGAGCCTCATTTTGAGCTCTATCCCATGCCAGATAGTACGAAAATTGCATATGTCAGCCGAGAACTAGGGGGTAAGGCCACCGCTTGGTGGCGCGGACTTCGAACTTTGGGGAAATTGCCCGATACCTGGATAGATTTTGTCATAGTTTTCAAGGGCCAATTTCTACAATCTCCATCTTGAACCAAGGCAACACAAGCTTTAATGAACCTCTCTAGCAGGAAGTTTTCCTCGCTAGAAGACTATGTTCACCATGCTAGAACCCAAATCCAAAAATCGGGTCTAGAAGGGGACAATTGGTTGATAGCTTGTTTTGTCAATGGCATCCCCAATTCAGACTATCACTGGATAGTGCACGATAAGGATCCAAAGTCCTTCGAAGAGGTCGTTGAAATAGTTCTTCGCTATCAATGCACTTCGAAGAAGGACCATAACAAACCCAACGAAGCGCCCGGGACTAAGCAGACTTCACAATTCACTGGGAAACGCAAGACACCCAACAAATTCATGGATCGCGATTGTAAGCGATAACATCCTTTTTGCGTATTCTGCAAAAAGAAGGGTTATACAAAAGAACGATATGTCGAAAGCTCCAATGGAAAGAGCATGACAACAAAGCAAAAGTTGCAGACCATAAAGGTCAAAATCCTAATATCCTTGAGGTCTATACACATCATTTAAGTAATTGTCAATGTTCTTTCCCTCATTATGTATTGGGACCAAATGATTTACTCTGTGCAAAAGGGTATATCAATGGATCTCTCGTACAATTTTTATTTGATTCAGGAAGCTCACACAATTTTGTGAATGATCGTTTGGTTCAGATATGGGGAATCCAACTTACCATAAGTGATCACACCTATAGGGTGCACTTGGCTGATGGAAGAGTACAATAGATCAACGGGGCGATTCATTCATTAGGAATTTCTATTGATACTTATATAGAGGAAGTAGACTTCCATGTAATGAATCTTTATACCACTGATGTAATACTAGGTTATCCCTGGTTTTTTAATAAAAACTCTTCTTTATCTGTTGATTGGGTTCAACATTCAATTACTTTTGTACTGAACAATCGTACTCATTTTATTCAATGTGTTAAAAAACAATCTCTTTCGATTGTTTCCTCTCCATCAATATCCGAGTTGTCTTGTTCTACTTTATTTTATTGTGTACTTGATCCGAACATTCACGTTTACAATATCAATAATGTCTCGGTTCAATTATTATATTTTGAACAATAACAACTCGATGAAATCTTAAATGATTTTCGTGATGTTTTTCCGAGTGAAATACCACATGGGTTACCTCCTAAACGTAATATAAAACATCGTATAGATCTTGTACCTGATGTTACACCAATAAGTATACCTCCTTATCGCTTAAGTCGATCCGAAGAGGATGAGGTATCTAAGCAACTCAAGGAGTATTTACGAATGGGTTATATACGTTATAGTAAATCTCCATGGGGTGCACATGTTCTCTTGGTAAAAAAGAAAGAGGGCACATGGCGTATGTGTATTAATTACCGACGCTTGAATAAAGTGACGATCAAGAATTCATATCCATTGCCCCGGGCTGACGATCTAATTGACCGTCTCCAGGGAGCTCGGTATTTTAAAAAACTTGATCTACGTATGGGTTACCATCAAATACCTATAAGTGAGGACGATGTTCCTAAAACGACATTTTGTACGTGCTATGGCCATTATGAGTTTTTGGTTATGCCTTTCGGTTTGACCAATGTTCCGACCACATTTCAGCAAGAAATGAATGACATTTTCCGAGAACAACTTGGAAAATTTATCGTTATTTTCTTGGATGATATTCTAGTTTATAGCCGTACATTAGAAGAACATGCTAAACATGTCCGCTTTGTTTTACAAACATTGCGCGCCAAGCAATTCTACGAGAAGATCTCAAAATGCGAGTTCTTCAAGAAATCAATTACTTATCTTGGACATCTCATAACCGAAGGAGATGTTGAAATTGATCCTTCTTGAAAAGAATGGCGTGCGGAAGCAATATAGGAAACCGAACAACAGAAAATGCAGGTTTAATGGAAAGCTTAGGTTTGCACAGTACACACGGGAGAGACAGAGAGAGAGAGTAAACACAAAAAATTAATTAAAAAATAATACTCGATCTATACATCGTGTGTGTTCAATGAACACTTTTATACAAGTCCTTTTTGGATTGACAGAAGTACTGACAATACTTCAATACTCATTACGGAGTGTAAACGATTACTTGCGGAAGCGTTAGAAAACAGAGAAAGCAGAGAATACACAGAGTACACGGGAGAGATAGAGACAGCTGAATGTAAAAGCTATATTCAAAAACGATAAAAACACTCTGTATATACAACTGTGCTCAGTAACACTATTTATACAAGTCCTCGTGGGACTGACAGAAGTACCGCATACTTCAATGCTCACACGAGCATCTAACACTTACTACGAGACTATAACTGCATAGTAGTCTAAACTAATACTAGGCTTCCAGTTACCAATTGGATCTGGCTAACCGGCTCCCCAGCTCACTGGCTCTGTTGCTTGCCAGCGCGGTTGCTCACCGGCTTACCGATCCGTCTCGCTTGCCGGCTCAGGCTTATCCAGCCGATCCGGCTCCAGTTGAGCTTACCGCTCAACACTCCCCCTCAAGCTCAACTTGAGGTTGGATCCTAGTGTCAGCCTCTGTGGCAGTCGGTTCTTCCAACCGACTTCTCTTGTCGTCGTTCTGCCTTGCTCGCGCTCCTCGTCCGGTCCAGTTCTGTTTGCCGTGACCCCTCTTGTTCTGCGCACCTCGACCTCCTCGGTCGGCTTGTTTGCTCAACAGGCCCAATTCAACTCCCTTGCTACTGTGACTTCGGCGCGTTTCGGTTCGCCGATCCCTTTGTGTTGGCGTCAACTTTCGCTGCCTTCTCGTCCTCTTGGCCTTGAATTGATCCGGTTCTTCCGAATCTGTCTGTTGAACTGAATCGACTGTCTCCGATTCGTTCCAGCTCTTGTCCGAATCGGTTGCTCCCGATTCGTCTTCTGGTTCCAGACCCTTCACCACATCGGACCATGTCTAGGTCTTGGCCTTCTTACTTCGGTCGGCTCTGTCCTTCTTGACTCTGCCGCCGCTACCGCTTGTTCCGACTTGTTCGGACGTGTCGACTTCCCTTGTCGACTCGACTCCTTTCTTCTTCTTGACTCTCCCTTCGTCGGTTCTTCCCTCACCGGCGCAATTGGCAGTCTCTTTGCCTTTGCCTGTTCCGGTGTCTTTGCCCGTGTCTTTGCCCGTGTCTTTGCCCGTTCTCCCCCTCAAGTGTGGCACGTCGAGATGCTGAACACCAAGCATTTCGGTGAAGTGCTGCAACTTGTCCGATCCGAGCAGTTTGGTGAAGATGTCGGCAACTTGTTGATCCGTGTGAACATACCGAAGTTCGACCTCACCGCTAGGACACGCTCACGCACGAAGTGATAGTGCACTTCTATGTGCTTTGTGCGAGCATGGAATACGGGGTTCTTGGCGAGTTGCATGTTGCTTATGTTGTCGCAGTAGACTAGAATCGGGGTCAGTACCTCGATCCGTAGGTCTTGTAGCAGTCGCCGAAGCCAAATGGCTTCACAGGTGGCAATGGTAGCGCCCCGATACTCAGCCTCAGTGCTCGACAGAGCAATTGTTGGCTGCTTTTTGCTGCTCCACCCAACAACCGCGCTACCTAGGGAAAACATGTAACCGGAGGTTGATCGGCGATCTGATGCATCGCCGGCCCAATCGGCATCAGTGTAACCGACCAGCTCTTCGGGTATACCGCGCTAGTATAATAGGCCTCGGTCCTTCGTGCCGTTTACATATCGTACTATCCGCTCCTCGCACTGAAGGTGCTCCACGGTCGGCTTCTGCATTAATTGACTTATCATTCCGATTGGATAGCTGATGTTGGGTCGCGTGATAGTCAAGTAAATAAGGCTTCCGACAATTTGTCGGAACCGTTGCTCGTTGCAGGCTGGTCCGGAGTTGGGACGAAGCTTCTGGTTCCGGTCCAAGGGTGTGGAGACAAGTCGACATTCTTTCATGCTGAACTTGTACAACATATTCAAGACGTAATGTCGTTGTGAGAGCAATATGCCGTCGGGGGTTCGGATCACCTCGATCCCAAGAAAATAATGAAGGTCCCCCAAGTCCTTCATCTCAAATGCGTTTGACAACAGGGACTTGACGCGGTTGATTTCTAGAAGACCCGGTCTGGTGATGACTATCATCAACATACAACAACATACATACCGGATTGGCTGAGCCTTGCCGGATGAACAACGAAGAGTCGGACTTGGAGGCCGCAAACCCCATCTTACGCAATCGGTGTGTGATATTCACATTCCAAGCATGAGGGGCTTGCTTCAGGCCATACAACGACTTCTTTAGCTGGCATACCGCCGACTTGTTCATCTCCGATTGAAAACCGGGGGGCCGAGTCATAAAGTCTTCTTCTTCAAGATCACCCTGAAGAAACACATTCTTCACATCCATATGGTGAAGATGCCACCCCCTTGCTGCGTAACCATTTGATGGGCCACGTGGGTCTGCGCGTATCCCTTCGCCAATAACTGGGCCTTGTACCGGTTAACTGAACCGTCGGCATTGTACTTTACCTTGTACACCCACTTGCATCCGATCGGTTTACAATGATGGGGAGGGTCAACTAGGTCCCATGTCTCGTTGACATCAAGTGCCCACATTTCTTCCTCCATAGCAGCACGCCAATTGGCGTCCTTTGCTGCTTATGCGTAGCTCTCCGACTCACACACTTCCGCCACCTTAGTCATGTATGCATAGTGATGCGCCATGTACTCATTGTACTCGTACCGTTTGACGGGATCCTTTTGGCGGGTGGACCGGCGTAACTCACCGTTACCCGATTTGAGGCCCTTCTTGGCCGGTTCGGTCTTCGTTGCTGAAGATCCGCCTTTCTCCTTGCCGGAGTCGGATGCACACCGATCTGACCCATTGTTGCCGGTTTCGAATTCCGGCATCTTCTTCTTCCCCTTCTCTTTGCGCGTGAACCGACTCCTCGGTTCCTGGCGCGGGGAGTGCACGGCGGAGTCTCCACTACTCACCGGTTCCTCATCGAACTGGTCAGATTGACTCAGTCTCTCGTTCGGCCCACTCAATCGGAATGATTCCGGACTCTCATCCTGAGTCCACGCTTCATTATCCTCTACCTGGGCCGGTTCAGACTCACTAGCCTCATCCACCGGCATCGGGTCGGAATCGGAAGTCGGAGTTGGTAAGGAATACCATGATGCCGATTCATCGAACTCGACATCTCGACTAACTCTGACCTGCTTTATCCGGGGGTTATAACACTTATAACCCTTTTGCTCTTGAGCATAGCTGATTAGGATGCATTTTTCCAATTTTGCATCCAGCTTCCTCCGCTTCTCATTCGGTACATGCACATATGCAATGCTGCCGAAGATCTTAAGGTGTCTCAAATTCGGTTTGCGCTCGAAATACAGCTCGTGAGCTGACAGCTTGTCACCGATCCGATACTGGATGTAGACAGCCGTTTGGACTGCCTCCGCCCAGTAGAATTTGGGCATGCTCTTTTCCTCCAGCATTGCCCTTGCCACATCAATAAGCGACCGATTCTTCCTCTCGGCAACACCGTTCTGTTGCGGTGTGTATCTACAGCTGAACTCTCGCCGAATTCCCTTTTGCTGCAGATAACTGTTGAATTGGCCGAAAAAATTTTCTTTCCCACCATCCGAACGCATGCATTTGATCTTCCTCTCCGATTCCCGTTCCACCATGCTTTAGAGACTCTGGAAACACTCGAAGGCTTCACTCTTCCGCTCAATGAGGTAGATCCATGTGTGCCGCGTATAGTCGTCGATGAAGGAGACGAAATATCGACACCGCCAAGACTAACATTCTGTGCCGGTCCCCACACATCCGGATGGATAAGGTCGAGCTCGTTACGGCTCCGGGTACGTTCGGTAGGGAATGGAAGCCGGTATTGCTTCCTGAGTTGGCAGGCTTGACATACTTGGGCCTTCCGGCCACTGAACTTCGGCAAACTGAAAACAACTTGTTTCGTTTGCAGGTCTTGAAGCCTCCGGTAATTGATGTGGCCTATCCGCTTGTGCCACAGGTCGATGTCCGATTCGTCCTTCTGTCCTTTTGCAAACAGAGCGGTGTTGACGTCATTGGTGTCGAGGATAAACATCCTCCCGTCTCTGCGCCCTTGCGCAATAATCAGGCCCTCTTCCTCGATGAAGCACCCAAGGTGCGTAAACCGCACCTGCATCCCCTGGTTGACGATCTGTCCGACCGACACTAGGTTTTTTGTAATTGTCGGAACGTGTAATACTTTCATCAGCTTCCCTTTCTATCCGACGTGGCTCAAAGGGACTTCTTCGACGTGCACGATGGGGTGAGGAGTGTTGTCTCCGGTTTTGACTACTCCTGGTTGATCCGGTTTCTCCAAAAAGGAGAACCACTCTTTGTGGCTCGTCATGTGGTTCGACGCACCAGAATCAACATACCACACTTCCTCCGATTTGGAAGTGGTCTTCTTCACCGAGTTCGCCTCGTGCTTCATCACCAAGGCTGGCCCGTTACTGTTCTTGGATCCTCCCGATCCCTTCTCGTAGTGCAAGCTTTGCCGACCATCCTTGCCGGCCTTGCCGGATCCGGATTTGTCCGAATCGGCGCGTTTTCTCTAGCACTCACTTTCTTTGTGGCCCTTTTTGCCACAGTACCAACATTCCGTTGCAGTCTTCTCTTGCCGTCTTCCGGTGTCGCCATGACTCCCCCTGCTCCCGGAGGGTCCGGAACTACTGTCGGCACGTTCTCTGTGCCTTTGTTCCTGGTCTTGGCGGCCGCCTCCATTGCGTGCCGACCCGCCTCGTCCACCACGCCCACGGGTCCGATCCGCTTCCGTGTATAGCATCCGGTGGTGAATGGGTGCGCTAGTTGACGTACCGACGTGGTTCTCCTCTACAAGGAGCATTGATTGTAAGTCGAAAAATGACGTCGTATTCTCCCTTGTACAAACCGCCGTTCAGAACGCTCTGAACTTAGACGCCAAGCCCCCAAGACAGACCTGTACCATCTCGTCTTCCTCTACGGTAACGTTGTTAGAGGCAAGGAGTCGCAGATCTCCTTGATCTGGGCCGTGTAATCCACCACCGACATGTCCTTCTGTCGGACATTGCTCAACTCCTGTCGGAGTTGCAACTTCCGGGCTGTAGTGGTAGCGGCGAAAGCCTTCTTCAGGTTTCCCCAAGCCTCCTTCGGCGTCTTGGCGTCTCGAATGTGGCTCAATAGTTGGTCTCCGACACTAGACGCGAAGTAGTACATCACTCTACGTAAAATTCGTGTTTGTCTAGTATATCATTCGTTTTCCTACATTGGAAAACGAATGCGAATGTTATCCCAACATTCTTGTGTTTTTTTTTGTTTTTTCCCTTTTTTTTAATGTTTTTTTTGTTTTTTTTTTCATTTTAGGCTTATCTACCTCATAATAAATAGTTAATCCAAAAGAATGGTATTTATCATTCTTTGAGGGTATTTTTCTTTCGCGAATGCGAATGCATGTATGGTACGTATGGTTCATACTATGGTTCCCACACTGGGAAATCCTTATGTGTCGCATTAGGTGTTGTTTCGTTGGCTCCTTCGACGAAACTCCAGTAGCCATGCCCAAGCAGGTACTGGTGCATCTTGTACGACCAAGATGCGTAGTTGGATCTGTCGAGTTTCTCCACAGGAAGCGAGCTAGCCATTCCTCTATCCATCACTTCTCTGTTTGCTGTTCTTACGACCTGTTAGGGTTTGCTTTCAAGCGTTTGTTGGCTGCAGAGGTTCTCAACCCTCACGTTCTGCTACCATGTAAACGATTACTTGCGGAAGCGTTAGAAAACAGAGAAAGTAGAGAATACACATAGTACATGGGAGAGGTAGAGAGAGCAGAACGTAAAAGCTATATTAAAAAACGATAAAAACACTATGTATATACAACTGTGCTCAGTAGCACTATTTATACAAGTCCTCGTGGGACTAACAGAAGTACTGCGTACTTCAATGCTCACACGAGCATCTAACACTTACTATGAGACTATAACTGCTTAGTAGTCTAAACTAATACTAGCCTTCCGGTTACCGATTGGATCCGGCTAACCGGCTCCCCAGCTCACCGGCTCTGTTGCTTGCCGGCTCGGTTGCTCACCGGCTTACCGATCCGTCTCGCTTGCCGGCTCAGGCTTATCCAGCCGATCCGGCTCCAGTTGAGCTTGCCGCTCAACACGGAGCCCCTACACTAACTCCCAAATATATTCCTTGCGGAATATCTTTCCGATGGCCTCCCGGTTTCTGCATCGATCCGGCCTTCGTACGCACTGGTCTACGTACTAGTACCGATCTGGCCTAACCAATCTCGTCCCAACCGATCCGGTCCTCGGCTTGCTCAGCTGATCTGGCTGATGTTGAGCTTGTCTCTCAACACTCCCCCTCAAGCTCAACTTGAGGCTCTTCGGGATCTCCCGGATCACCGCTCCGGTTCCTCCTGGCTCCACGCCTCGCTCGCGCTCCTTGGCCTGTTCGACTCCGCGCGCGTCGACCCTTCCGGTCGGCTTGTCTGCTTCCACGACCCTTCACATCTCCCTTGCTGTCGCGGTGTTGGCGCTTCTCCTGGTGCCTTCTTTTCCGCTTGGCCCTCGGTTGATTTAGTGTATCTGAATCAAACATCCGAACTGACTTGGCTACCTCCGATTGGTTTTCGCTCTCGTCCGAGTTGGCTATCTCCAACTCGTCTTCGGTCTTCTCGCCCTTGATGGCGTCATTTCCTCCATCCTTGGTTGGCTTCGGCTCTTTCTTTTGACTGCTCCCCTTATGTTCGCTTTTGGACTCATCCACGGATCCGCCCTCTGCTTCTTTAGCCAATCCGAAGTCGAATTCGTCATTCGACCCGACATCACGGTCTTTTCCGTTCCTTTCCTGCTCCCTTCCGTGGTCATCCGGGACATCTCTCCCCCTCAAGTTCGGTGCGTTGGGGTGACGCAACCCAAGCGCACCCGAGAATTGCCGCAACTTGTCCAGACCAAGAGGTTTGGTGAAAATATCGGCGTGTTGCCGATCCGTCGGAACATACTGAAGTTCGACTTCACCAGAAAGGACACGCTGACGGACAAAATGGTAGTGCACCTCAATGTGCTTGGTCTATGCGTGGAAAATAGGGTTCTTCGCGAGCTGGATGCTGCTAAGGTTGTCGCAGTAGATCGGCGTTGGATCGGACACCTCCTCTTGCAGGTCCCTAAGTAGCCGCTTCAACCATATGGCTTCGTAAGTCGCGACAACCGCTCCTCTATACTCGGCTTCGGTGCTCGACAGTGCAATTGTCGGCTGCTTCTTACTGCTCCACGCGATCACGGCACTACCAAGAGAGAACGTGAAACCGGACGTGGATCGGCGATCGACGACGTTGCCGGCCCAATCGGCATCGGTGTAGCCGACCAACTGCAGGGCTGTATCAGACCGATATAGTAGCCCCTGGTCCTTAGTGCCACTGACATACCAGAGTACGCGTTGTACGCACTAAAGGTGTTCCTCGGTCGGTCACGCCATGAACTGACTAATCACCACGACTCGGTAGCCGAGATCTGGTCGGGTGATGGTCAAGTAAAGGGACTTCTTCAATCGACACATTGCCGACGTGTTCGTTTTGGAGTGAAATCCGGGGGGTTGTACCATGTACACCTGTTCCTCAAGCTCACCTTGCAGGAACGCATTCTTTACATCCATCTGATGTAAGTGCCACCCCTTTGCCACAACTACTGTGAGAAAAACACGAACGATCGTCATCTTCGCGACCGGCGCAAAAGTCTCATCGTAGTCGATGTCGTGTTTTTGCGTGTAGCCTTTTGCCACTAACTAGGCCTTGTATCGGTTGACCGAGCCGTCGGTGTTGTACTTGACTTTGTACACCCACCTACATCCGATCGGCTTCACACCCTTCGGTGCGTCAACCAGTTCCCAGGTCTCGTTTTCCGCCAATGTGTGCATCTCTTCCTCCATCACGGTGTCGGGGTAGTTGTGGTTCGTGCGGCGAAGTCGCGGGGACTAAGGTTAAGGGGAGTTGAAGGAACTTAAATTTTAATAAGGCTTGTATGGTGATGATAGAATGATTAAGGATAGTAAGAAGAAGATTTACGAGTAATGTGTGTGTGTGTGTGTGTGTGAGAGAGAGAGAGAGAGAGAGAGAGAGAGAGGAGCATAGATAAAAGATAGAGACAATGTATGAATCAAGAAAGAAGATTGAGACAAAGTATGATTCTAGAAGAAGATTGAGACAAAGTATGTTTCAAGATGTTGTTCTCTGACCGGACAAGGCCTAACACAAGGTGTCGCGGAGACACTTCACCAAAGGGTGATTACGGCATAGGATTATGACTCAACGATTACACCGACTTACGTAGGTTACACGATTAGAGCGCTTTTGTTAATTACACGCGTAAGATATAACAGTAATTACAGAACGGAAATCAACATAGAAGTATAAACACCATACGCTCTATTAATCATCCGCTGCGATTACAATGGGGTCCGGGCCTTTAAATAGGTTTCCGGCCCGTAGTACAAAACGGTGCCTATCGCACCTATTCGGGATCCGTCCGGATCTGGAACGGCATACCGTTTCCAGTCCGTCCGTCCATACTATGCTTATTTACAACCATACTTAATTAATTCCTTCACTCCGTATTTTGGACTCCTTGCCGGCCGGTAACACATGGCACGCCCGTGGGACAGTACCTTGTACGTCGAACCCTTCTCGGCCCCTTCATTGTTCACCCAAATTGTCCAAAATACTTTGTTCCAGAGTTTCCAATTGTTCTTCCGGTTGTGGTTGTTGCGGCTGTGCTTGCTGCTGCTGCTGTGGTTGCGGTTGGGACTGAGACTGCTCCGGCTGCTCTATAGGCGGCTGCTTCGTTTGTTTCTCTGACTCCGGCATCCCCGTTTGACTGCTTCCGGTCCGGTCTCCTTCCAGTAACGGCTCCTCATCACTGAGGTTGACCGTTACTGGTTCTCGTGCTTTCTCTTCCCGGATCCGGGACCTCTCGTAGCTTTCAAACTGGATCTGCGCCTCCAGCCTGTCGTCGTCCAGCTGAGCTACAAGTTGCCGGATTTGCCCTAGTTGGTCCTCTGCCAAGGCTTGAAAGTCTTCGGCCAGGTCATCTCTTATGCCGGTGAAGTCTTCGGAAGTCAGGATATAGCAATCATCTCCCTCCTTCCGCCGGTTCTCTACGTCGGCCCGGAGCAATTGGAGTTCCGCCGCGTTCGGGGCCCACTTGGTCCACCATTTGACGGAACCGTTGTCAATCAAGCTCTTGGTCTGGTTCAACCAGGCCCGCATGATATCCTGGATGCGACTTGCTCCCATTTGCGCTCTACTTTCCACAACTTGTCGTTCCTCCTTCAACTGCTTGATGAGATTAGCCGTATCCTCCGCCTGCTCTCTGTAGCGCGTCAGCTGCCCTTGATATGTTGTCTACAGCCTCTGCAGTACCTCCGCCGCTCTTTCTTTTTCCGCCTGCTGTTGCCTGAGGAGCTCTGTCCGAACCTTCTCCGCCTCTTCCAACCGTCTTTTGGTTTCCGCTTGTTCATTAGCGTATGCCGTTGCGGTCCGATCAACTGCTTGCCGGAGCTCATCCGTCCGTTCCTTGTGCTCCGTTTGCAACCGTTTATACTCCCGGTGCAAGTGCTCAAATTCCTTCGTTTTTTGTTTGAGCTTGCCGTTGATCTGGCGATGGTTCCGGTCCTCCCGGTCCTTTAGCTGCCGGAGTTCCTCTTTCAGGCGCTCTACCTCTGTTTCGGCGTTTCTCCGGAGCCTGTCCTTCTCTTGCAGCATTTTCTCCTTCTCCTCCTTGAGCCGGTCGTACGCTTGGTGGCCTTTTTCGAGCATGCGCACGTCGTGTACCAATTTAGTATTAAGTAACGTGGCGGCTCTTAAATGCCCACTACGTACCTTTTCGCTTCTTGCTTTCACGTCCGTTCATACCTCGATTTTTAATGATTTCTTTTTCTTTTTCTTTTTCTTTTTTTTCTTTTTAATGACGGTATGTGATCTTACACATCCGTAGGTCCCTTCGGACCCTTACCGTTTTCCTTACGGGTTGCTGTGTCTTCCTTCGCCTCTGCTACGGGTTCCCCGTCGTCTTTTTCTTCCATCCGTACCGTTCCCGGACAGGTTCCCGGTATAGTGCCGGTGGGCTGCATAAACGGGTTACTTGGCATCGGTCCTTTATAGGGCTTTAGTCTAAATCCGTTGACCCACTTGCCTAGCACTTCACCGGCAAGTGTCCCTAACTGATAGGACCCATTGTATTCCCGTGTCAGCCAATACGGGCCTGTCCATCTAAACCGGAGTTTACCTAGCATCTTGCCCATCCTCGTTTGGAATACTAGCACCGGCTTTCCGATTTCGAACATCTTCTCATTACCTTTCCGGTGACGGTCAACGAACGCTTTCCGTCGTCGTTGCTCCAGTTCCATGTGTAGGATGCTGGCCAGCCGTTGCTCCTCCAGTTCGCATAGTGCTGCTAGCCGCATTTCCTCCGACTCCTTTTCATTCAGCCGTTCCCGTAGTTGGATCCGTAAGCTTGGTACCTGAAATTCCACCGGCATGACCGCCTCTAAGCCGAACGCTAACCGGAACGGCGTTGTCCGGATACTTGTTTTGTATGCCGTTCGGTACGCCCATAGCGCGCTATGGAGCTTTGTATCCCAGTCCGTCCGGTTTCCATTGACGATTTTGCGGAGAATGTTCTGGAGCGTTTTGTTGGTTGACTCTGCTAACCCGTTTGCTTGTGGGTAGTACGGTGTGCTCCGTTTATGGACCACGGCATAGAACGTTGTTAAGCTTTCAACTACCTGGCCGAGGAAGTGCCCTCCTTGGTCGCTGATTAATTCAATCGGACATCCATATCGGCACCAAATGTTCTCGTACAGGAATTTTGCTGTGGATGACGCGGTGTTGTCTCTCAAGGCCTTAGCCTCCACCCATTTAGTGCAATAGTCTGTTGCCACGATGACATAACGATTACCCGTTCTCATTGCCGGTGGCTTGAACGGTCTGACAAAATCCAACCCCCACTTCTGGAATGGCTCTAGTGGAAGTACCGGTTGGTGTGGCATCCGTGCTTGCTCCGTAGGCTGGCCCATTCGTTGGCATAGGTCACATTCCTTAGCATACTTGACGGCGTCTTTTAACGTCGTGGGCCACCATAAGCCGCTCTGCCATACTTTCCTTGCCGTCACTTCCCCGGCATAGTGTCCTCCGGCAACCCCACAGTGTGCTTCCCGTAAGATTACTTGTTTCTCGTCACTACGGACTGCCCGTCTCCATATTCCATCTGCTCCCTTGTGGTAGAGAGTGTCCCGTAACAGACAGAAATTGCGGCTCTGCACCGCCAGTCGTTTCCTCTCGTCCCGGTTCATTTCCTCCGGTGGCAGGCCCGTGCTTAGGAACTAGTGCATGTTTGTCAGCCACCTATCTTCTGATGCCACCGTGTCGTCCGCTGCCGTTTCCGGGGTGATACGGAATAACTCTGCGTCCGGGAATTCATCCGATACTCCGTCGCCTGATTCTCCGGACTCTAACCGGCTCAGGTAGTCTGCTACGGCATGCTGGATACCGGGCCGGTGGAAGATCTCGAATTCGAACTCCTGCAACAGCAAGGTCCAACGGGCCAACTTACCGGTCAGGGACGCCTTGGACACTAAGTACAGGAGCGCCGAGTGATCCACATGAAAGGAGAACTTCCTTCCCAATAGGTAATGACGAAACTTTGTTACACTGTAGATCATGCCAAGGGCCTCCCGTTCCGTCGTCGAATAGTTCTTCTCCGCTTGGGACAGCTTCCGGCTGGCGTAATATACCGGCCGGTACCATTTGGGCTCCGTAAGTTGCATTAAGGCGCTGCCGATAGCGATGTCGGAAGCGTCAACGAACACATGAAATTCCTTGCTCCAATCCGGAGGCTGCACGACGGGTGCTTGCGACAAAAGTACCTTCAGGGCATTGTATGCCTTATCCTCCGTATCCGTCCATTGGAACGGTGTCCGATGTACCGCGGTGTGTAATGGTGTAGCCAAGTCAGCCAAGTGACGGAGCATCCGGCTGTGCCACCGGATCTGTCCTAAGAATCGGCTTAGTGCTTTGGCCGTTTTCGGCGCCGGTGCCCCTAGTATCGCGTTTACTTTGTCCGGGTCGACCGCAATGCCCTCCTTACTTACAATGTGTCCCAGTAAGATTCCACTTGAAATCCCAAAGATGCATTTTGCTGGGTTTAAGCTTAGCCGGTATAACCTACACTTTTCAAGGCATAACCGTAGGTGCTGCAAATGGTCTTTTTCCCGGCTATAGACTGCAAAGTCATCCAGGAAAACTTGCATGAAGGCTGGAATGTATTCGCCGAAGATCTCCATGATGATTCGCTGGAAAGTTGCTGGTGCCGTTTTTAGTCCGAACATCATTACTACGGCCACAAACACCCCCCATTCGGTGACGAACGCTGTCTTCTCCTGGTCGTCAGGGTGCATCCGGATTTGATTGTATCCGCTGAACCCGTCTAAAAAGCTATAAACTTCATGGCCAGCGATGGCATCCAGTACTCCATCCGTGAACGGAAGAGGGAATGCATCCGTAATTGTGGCTGCATTTAGTTTCCTGTAATCTACACACACACGGATTTTACCGTTCTTCTTTGGGACGACGACGATGGGGCTCAGCCACGTCGCTTTCTTTACCGGCCGGATGAAGCCCACTCTTAGGAGTTTGTCGATTTCCTCCTTCACTTTGGCGGCGTAGTTGGGGTTCATTCGGTAATGTCTTTGCGCCACTGGTTTCGCGTCCTTGCCTAAGTGGATCTGATGCTGATATAATTGAGGGTCCAGCCCTCGCATGTCTTCGTATGACCAGGCGAATACGTCGCGAAACTCCGTGAGAAGTTTGATCATCGCCGCTTTATCTTCCGGCTTCATTTCTTTGGCGATGTGTACCGGCTTTGATTCGTCCTTGCTTCCTAGGTTCACTTCGTCGAGCTAGGATGTTTTTACCCGTTGGGAAACGGCCATTTTCCGTTCCAACGCTTCCTGTGCTTGCCGTAATTCCCGAATCGAATCTTTGTCTGGTTCGGCTTCGGTTTCGTCCCGCTGCGGCAAGTATGGCGCTACGGCTTCAGCTACGTCAATCTCGAAGAGTGGTACGATCTTCGGGTGTTCCTCCAAGTACTGGGCTTCTTCGTCGTCTGCCAACCCTTCAAGCATGTTCACGCATTCCGCATACAGTGGTGTGCATTCCATACCGTTGCTCGTCCGTGGTTGTGTCGGTACCCGGACCTTGGCTTTTCCGCGCCGGAAGGTAATCATATTTTTCCGCCAATTTTGCTTGATGTGTGCTGTTTTCAACCATGGTCTACCCAGCAACAGTGGGTACGCGCCTTGCGCCTGTAGCTGCAGCACTACAGGCGAGATGTGAAATGTGTGACCTCCTATGGTGACCTTCAATTTCCGTATTAAGCCCGTCGGCCGTACAGAGCTCGTATCCGCCATCCGTAGCCAGAACGGACATGGCTCCCATTCATGTATACCCAAGGCATCACACGTTCGGAGGCTTATTACGTTCACCCTAGAACCTCCATCGATTACTGTGCCGGGAAGTTCGTGCCCTTTGACAATAGCTGTAATCACCGGACTACTAGTGTCCACCACCGTCGGTCCCTCCTCCGGATTCGAGAAGAGGACTGGTGCCGGTGGGGCTATACCGTCTGTCATGACCGTTTTTAGTCCTTCCGTAAATCGCGGCACGAGCTGCAAGAGTCTTCCTAATGGCAACATGATCTGACATTCTTGTAGTGCTTGCCATGTCTCGTTTTCTGCGTGGCTACCGCCGACACTCCCTATGGTATTCGCCTTTTGCCGTTCCGCGTCCGCGACGTTCCTTTCATTGGCTTCCTTCACCCATTTCGTCGCCTGTTTTCGTATGGCCTCTTGTGTTTCCCACTCTTTGGCCATGCCTTTCGACCGTGTGGTTACTTGTTGTACATCCGCCACTTCCGGAACCACCATATTAACTGCTGGTCGTTTATCGTAGCTCTTTGCCGGGCACTGGTTACTGTAGTGGCCTTCCTGCCTGCAGTAGTAGCAGTACTCTTTACGGGTATTGCTGGATTTAGCATTGCTGGTAGCCGGAGTCGGTCCCGTAGTGAGTGGTGCGTTCTGTGCCGGTTGGCTCCTTGGGGTTCCATGTTCCGGGTCCCTAGTGTGACCACCTTTCTTGAAATTACGTTTCTTATTATTCTTATTTTTATTTCGGTAGTCCTGTCGTGGTGGATCATAAAATCGGCCATAGTCCTCCTGGTGCCTTCGGTAACCAGGGGAATGGTCTCTGTCGTATTGCTCGTGTCGTCTGTTGGACTCCCGATAACGGTCCGATCGCTCATACCGGTCGTAGTTATCATGCCGATCCCCGTACCGGCCATCATTCTCTTGTTTGTCTCCGTACCGGACATCCTGTGCCGGTCGGTACCGGTTCATTCTTTGCCAACGATCTTCATCTTCGTCTCGGCTGCTTCTTGGGTCGATCCGTCGGACGGGTGGTGCTTGTCGGTTTAACAGGTTATACTCGCACCGGTCCGTTGTATGACTCTTGGATTGACAAATCACACACTGGGTTCGCATGGTGCACTCCACTGCCGAGTGTCCGGCATTCAAGCAGATTGTGCATTGAATTGCTTGCCGGAACCGGAGATCTTCATCGGTGGGTAACGCCCGTTGCAGTGCTCCCAGTGTAAGCCATGAGCTTGACTTTTCCATTTCTCTGACCCGGTCAATGACCTGGTCAATGGTGCTTCCTCGAAAGTCGATCACCGTACACACCGTGCGTAACGGTTCCCGGAGTGCGTTTAAAAATATCGTCCGTAATTCCTCCTCCGGGGGTGCACGGGCAAGCTGGCTATGCATTCGTTGGAAACGGATGACGAATTGGGGAATGCTTTCCCCTGCCTCCTGTCGGATCGTATAAAACAGGCCCACCATTGTCGTCTGGTCGACCTCCTTGTGGAAAAAATGCAAGAATTTTGCTTTTAATTCTGCAAAGGTTGTGATGGTCGCCGGGTCCTGCGTTCGCCGCCATCGTGCCGCTGGTCCTTCCAACGTGACCCCGAATTCCGCTATCTTCGAGCGTTCTTCTTCCTCCGGTGTCAGTCGCTGGGACGCGTGATTTGCTTCCCATGTCTGCTCGAAGGCATGAACATGCGCTTCCGCGTCCGGATCATCGCGATACTTTGAGTATTGGAACGGCATGTCGTCATCCAGTATTAGGCCGCGGTTTAGTGGCGTTTGTTGATATCTTTCCAGTTTTCTCTCTGGTTCCACTTCCGGTTCTTTTGTCGGTGCTTTTTCCGGTTCCTTCACCGGCTCTTCTTCCGGTACCTTCGCCGGCTCTTGCGTTGGTGTCGGTGGCTTTGCTTCTTCCACTTCCGGTGTTGGTGGGTTGACGGCTTCCGTTTGCGGTTCCAGATAGCCCTGGTCGAACGGTTCCGGTTCTGGAGTCGGCACGGTATCCGACCCGTCGTCCTCCGGGCCGCCGGGGGTATCGTTGCTGCTCCGGTAGTTCGTGTGCACGCTGTATCCCCCTTCGGAATCCGATTCGTAGGCTGAAAAGGCTTCTGCCTCGTTTTCTCCGCTTGCCAGCGCCTCGAGGAGGCGTTCGGTTTCCCGGAGACTACTTAGACCGCTTCCGTCGTCCTGGTCGCGAGTTTGCTGTAACCGAAGAGATTCCTCCGCGACTCTCCGGATCTCGTTGGAGAACGAACGATCCGAGCGAATTTCGTGCGCTGCTTGCTGGAAAGTCTCACGCCGTCTTTGCCGTTCGGCGAGGCGTCGAGCTCGGTCTGTAACCAGGTGTGCGTTGGTCTCGTCATCCATTAAGCCGTCGTTCGCTGCGAGAAAGCAGGAATCGTGGTCGCCAAAACTGTGTTGTTCTCTGACCGGACAAGGCCTAACACAAGGTGTCGCGGAGACACTTCACCAAAGGGTGATTACGGCATAGGATTATGACTCAACGATTACACCGACTTACGTAGGTTACACGATTAGAGCGCTTTTGTTAATTACACGCGTAAGATATAACAGTAATTACAGAACGGAAATCAACACAGAAGTATAAACACCATACGCTCTATTAATTATCCGCTGCGATTACAATGGGGTCCGGGCCTTTAAATAGGTTTCCGGCCCGTAGTACAAAACGGTGCCTATCGCACCTATTCGGGATCCGTCCGGATCTGGAACGGCATACCGTTTCCAGTCCGTCCGTCCATACTATGCTTATTTACAACCATACTTAATTAATTCCTTCACTCCGTATTTTGGACTCCTTGCCGGCCGGTAACACAAGAAGCAAGAGTATATGATATAAACATGATGTATGTTAAAAATATAATATTTTACAATCCTTGATCGCAAACTAAACACATTCTCTATCGACCCTTGATTTGAACCCACGACCTCAACTTCGAAACGAGAGGTTCTCCACCCAATGAGCTAGTCTTCTTTAATTGATTGTATTATTTTCTCACTTTCTCTTGATTGATCCATTACCCTGTTTTCCCTTGATTCATCCCTTAATTCCTTGCCTCTCTTTATAGGTTCTCTCATGCATATGATGATATGGGGGTGCATGGCATGCATGTGATGCATGATCGCCATTTGGCGCACATGCTTTACATGTGATGCATGATAGCCATCATGCTCATCTAAGCTCTAATGTATGAAGATACACATGTCATAAGTATGGTGATAAAAACATAACTATAGAAAATAACTTATCTTAATGGTATATGCTTCATCCTTGGTGTGTGAGGTTACGGGTTCAAGTCTCTCAAATGTTACTTAATACAATATTCAGGTTTATTTTTATATCGTGAAGCAAATCCTTCACGACACCCACCCCCTCTGAACTTGCACACTAGTTGTGCAAAGTTCATCCAAAGTCTTGGAAAAACTCTTCATTCCGTTTCTGAACTGGATGTCCCCTCAAGCATTCTTTGTTTCTTTCATGGTTAGGCGTCATGGTTAAGATATGGCCCCTCTTCCTTCCATCCTGACTCTTGATCCTGGCGAAAGTTGAATCATCATTAATCACAGTTGTTTCCATCCTTACTACGTTGATGTATGGTTCACCATCCTTTGTTTCCATACTCACTACGCTGATGTATGGTTGACCAAGGATGACAGGGTAGGTTGATCCATCTTGCACATAGTAATTTTCATCCACCGACACATCTCCCATTGTTGCTTCTTTCACACTGGGACATGCTCCGAATAGATCCTCCGTCATCTCTGTTGTAACTCTTTTCTTCGACCCATGATTCTTATCGATTGGCCACCTTCCTTGAGCACAACATTCCGACGACATCATGTTAATTTCTGATCCATGATCTATCAAAGCAATACACGGAATTTGCTGCTCCCCAATTTTTGCAGGTGCCTCCGTTGTTGCTCGAGCCCAATGGTCCCTTGTATAGTGACTCCTATCCCCTTCATGGACGCCAACATCATTCTGGTTTTTTACACTTGCAGCATTGATGGTGCCACCATACAAATCTTGGAGTGTTGCTGCACACCCTCCCGTAATTTCCTCCGTCACCTGTCTCTTCCTTCTAATAATATCTATGATAACTTCATGAAATTCTTTCTTTGCTATACCCAACACTTCTCTTAAAGTAAATTCTACCTTACTATTTAATATTCTTGTTTCTAGTACCTTTTTTATATCCGTTGTTGTTTCTATGTCTGAGGCAAGCTTGAAAGATGGGCCTGTCTTTCCTTTTACTTTATCAGCTTTCTTCGGCTCAATAGCACCCTTTTCCATCTCCCTTCTCTTTTGTTCTCGTGTCTCATGTCTCTTTGTCGGATCAGCTTCCTCAGCTCTCTTCCGCTTCTCTTCCACTAGCACATCTTGTGCATTCACTTGGGCGAATGCTGATAGCGCGTCTACTGGATCATTCCATCCAATGAAGTTTCGTATTTCATCTCCCGCTCTTTTTAATTCATCCACTCGAACCTTCCCTTTTCTTGCATAATCCATCACATCTTGCCAAAAGCCAGATCCACCATATGAGTCTTCTACGCGCAATCCTAAGGTTGTCACGGATTGTATCGCTTGAGTCGTTTCTCTCTCGACATCTTCCATTAGCTTTTTCATTCCTCCTCGCCCGAAGTTGAGTTGAAGTGGTTGTCGAGTCTCAATTGAGTGAATCTTGCCATCTTGATAGTAGATTTTATTATGATTAAGAGAATCCCTATGTTCTTGACAGTCTTTCTTTTGGTGGTCGACACTATCACACCACATACACCTTCGGACCATTCCACCTCCCTGCCTTGATGAAGTTGAGCTTTGTCCCGATTCTAGCTTCGTCACTTTGATTGACAAGTCTTTCATGCCTTTCACCAATTCGTGTAAGAGTGATTCTTCTACTTTCTTTTCTCCCGACTCGTTCCCCGTTTCTTCATCATTTTTGTCGGGCAACTCCATAAACCATAACTTTCTTTTGCAGAAATGGGTGCACGCCCTTTTAACCTCCTCCCAGTCTTCGATAAGTTCACTTGGACTATTCTGATCTTCTAAAAGCATTCCCAAGTCCTTCATGTCTTTAATATTAGTAGCTTGTAGAAACAATATTACTTTATTTGGCACTATTATATTTCTATCTCTAACATTTAGTTGCTCAAATCTTTCCGAAAACTCTTTTAATACTTCCAAAACACTTAAATGTTTATTAGACTCTACCCAATCCATGAAAGTTTGCCTTGTCATCCTTGACATATCGTTGAGGTTGTATTCATTTAGCAATGCTCTTTCAAAAGTCGCCCATGTTTGATGTTCCCTCTGTAGCTCCTGGATCCTTTCTTGTAGCCCAATCGCAGCGACTCGACTAAAGCTATTAATTTTTGCAGCTTCGTCGACAATGCGTTTAAGCATTTCTTCATTATAAATCTTCAAAAATCTTGTTAAATTTATACCTTCGAAGATTCCTACTCGTGCGAGAATATTGTCGACGGCTTTGTCGATGCTTGCCATCATCCCTTGTTCCCGCATCACTCGTTCCATCATCGTACACATAAGCCTCATTTGCTCCTCCATTTCTCCTCGTCGCCGCCTTCACGTCGGGTTCACCAAATGTGTCAGGGTAGTTGTGGTTCGTGCAGCGAAGTCGCGGGGACTAAGGTTAAGGGGAGTTGAAGGAACTTAAATTTTAATAAGGCTTGTATGGTGATGATAGAATGATTAAGGATAGTAAGAAGAAGAGTTACGAGTAATGTGTGTGTGTGTGTGTGAGAGAGAGAGAGAGAGAGAGAGAGAGAGAGAGAGAGGAGCATAGATAAAAGATAGAGACAATGTATGAATCAAGAAAGAAGATTGAGACAAAATATGATTCTAGAAGAAGATCGAGACAAAGTATGTTTCAAGAAGCAAGAGTATATGATATAAACATGATGTATGTTAAAAATATAATATTTTACCAACTTTACAATCCTTGATCGCAAACTGAACACATTCTCTATCGACCCTTGATTTGAACCCACGACCTCAACTTCGAAACGAGAGGTTATCCACCCAATGAGCTAGTCTTCTTTACTTGATTGTATTATTTTCTCACTTTCTCTTGATTGATCCATTACCCTATTTTCCCTTGATTCATCCCTTAATTCCTTGCCTCTCTTTATAGGTTCTCTCATGCATATGATGATATGGGGGTGCATGGCATGCATGTGATGCATGATCGCCATTTGGCGCACATGCTTTACATGTGATGCATGATAGCCATCATGCTCATCTAAGCTCTAATGTATGAAGATACACATGTCATAAGTATGCTGATAAAAACATAATTATAGAAAATAACTTATCTTAATGGTATATGCTTCATCCTTGGTGTGTGAAGTTACGGGTTCAAGTCTCTCAAATGTTACATAATACAATATTCAAGTTTATTTTTATATCGTGAAGCAAATCCTTCACGACACCGGCGTGCCAATTCACGTCCTCAGCCACTTCTGCGTACCTCTCCGGCTCACGCATTTCCGCTACACGGGTCATGTACACATAATGATGTGCCATGTACTCGTCGTATCCGAACCGCACAACTGGGTTCTTCTGGCGGGTAGATCAGCGTAATCGGTCATTAGCCGATGTCGAGGTCTTCTCGGCCGACGCGGACTTCGCTCTTGAAGACCCGTCACCGCTTCCCTCGGAGTCTAACTCCCGTCGGTCTGACTCGTTCCTATCCGTGCCGGAATCCGACACCTTCTTCTTCCCTTTCTCTTTGCGCGTAAGCCGTCGCCTCGGCTTCCTGTGCGGGGAATGCACGACAAAGTCTCCACTACTCGTCGGCTCTTCGTCGGACTAGTCGAACCGACTCAGTCGTCCATTCGGTCCACTTAACCGAAACGAAATCGGACTCTCTTCGCGGGTCCCGATTTCAGGCTCATCTGGAGGCATCTCAACCTCGCTGACCTCATCATCAGAACTCGGATGGAGGCGAGGTCCGGAGTCGGAGGCAAGTATCAGGACGCGAACTCGTCAAACACAACGTCGCAGCTCACGCGCGCTTGTTTGGTGCGCGGGTTATAACACTTATAACCCTTCTACTTGTCCGAGTAACCGACCAAGATACATTGCTCGGCCTTTGCATCCAGCTTCCTCCGTTTCTCCTTCGGCACATGCACATACACAATGCTACTGAAAACTCGTAAGTGTCGCAAGTTGGGCTTCCTTCCGAAATACAGCTCGTGCGTTGACACTTTGTCTCCGATCCGGTTCTGGATGTATACCGTGGTCCTTACCGCCTCGGCCTAGTAGAACTTGGGCAAGCTCTTTTCTTCTAGCATTGCTCGTGCCACTTCCACAACCGACCTATTTTTCCTCTCGGCCACACCGTTTTGCTCCGGCGTGTATCTACAACTGAATTCACGCCGAATTCCCATATGTTGTAGATAACCGTAGAATTGACCGGAAAAGTATTCTTTTCCGCCATCCGACCGCAGGCACTTGATCTTTCTTCCTGTTTCCGTTTCCACGAACCCTTTGAGGTCCCGAAAACAGTCGAAGACTTTGCTCTTCCTCTCAATGAGGTAGATCCATGTGTGCCGCGTGTAGTCGTCGATGAAGGAGACAAAATATCGGCTCCCGCCAAGACTAACGTTTTGTGTTGGCCCCCACACATTGGAGTGTATCAAGTCGAGCTTGTTCTGGCTCCGGTTACGCTCGTTGGGGAAGGGAAGTCGGTGTTGCTTCCCAAGTTGGCAGGCTTCACAAATTTGTGCCTTCCAGCCATTAAATTTGGGCAATCCGAACACCACTTGTTTCAATTGCAGGTCTTGAAGCCGCTGGTAGTTGACGTGGCCTATCTGCTTGTGCCATAAGTCGATGTCCGACTCGACTTTTTGTCCCTTTGCGAACATTGCGGAACCACCGTCAGTAGAGTCGAGGATGAACATCCTCCCATCTCTACGCCCTTGCGCAATAACACGGCCTTCTTCCTCAATGAAGCACCCGAGCTGTGTAAACAGAACCTGCATCCCCTGGTCGACGATCTGCCCGACCGACACCAGATTCTTCGTGATTGTTGGGACGTTTAACACGTTCATAAGTTTCCCTTTCTGGCCGACATGGCTCAAGGGACCTGTTGAGCGGCAAGCTCAATTGAAGCCAGATTGGCTGGATAAGCCTGAGCCAGCAAGCGAGATGGATCGGTAAGCCGATGAGCAACCGAGCCGGCAAGCAACAGAGTCGGTGAGCTGGGGAGCCGGTTAGCCGGATCCAATCGGTAATCGGAAGCCTAGTATTAGTTTAGACTACTAGGCAGTTATAGTCTTGTAGTAAGTGTTAGATGCTCGTGTGAGCATTGAAGTACGCGGCACTTCTGTCAGTCCCATGAGGACTTGTATAAATAGTGCTACTGCGCACAATTGTATACACAAAGTGTTTTTATCATTTTTGAATATAGCTTTTACGTTCTGCTGTCTCTGTCTCTCCCGTGTAGTCTGTGTATTCTCTGCTTTCTCTGTTTTCTAACGCTTCCGCAAGTAATCGTTTACAGGAACTTCACCGACATTCGTGATCGGATGCGGAGTGTCTTCTTCGGTTGCGACTACTCCTGGTTGCGTAGGTTTCTCAAGGTATGAGAACCACTCCTCGTGGCACGTCATGTGGTTTGACGCGCCGGAGTCGATGTACCACACCTCCTCCGACTTCAAGGTGAGCTTCTTCATTGAGTTTGCTTCGTGTTTCGTCACGAAGACTAACCCTTTTCCAGCTTCTCCGGATCCTTCGGCGTAGTGCGATCGTTGCCGATTTCCTTTGTTGGTTTGTCCGGAACCTGTTCCAGACCCGGTTCTCTCTAAATTAGTGCGCTTTTTCCAGCACTCGCTCTCCCTATGGCCTTTCTTGCCACAGTACCAGCATTTTGCGGCAGATTTCCTTTGCCGGTTCTTGTCGCCTCGACTCCCCCTGTTTCCGGAGGGTCTGGAATTGCTGTCGACATCACTTCGGTGCCTTATTCATTGATCCCGTCGGCCGCCTCCATTGCGTACCGACTCGCCTCGTCCGCCATGACCACGGGACCTATCTCCCTCTGTGTACAACATCTTGCTGTCGGCATGTGTGCTTGTCGACGCACCCGCATGGTTCTCCTCTATAAGGAGCATCAACTATAAGTCAAAAAACGATGATGTATTCTCCCGTGTACACACAACAGTTCGGAACGCTCTGAACTTTGACGCCAAACCTCCGAGATAGACATGGACCATCTCGCTTTCCTCGATGTTCACATCGATGGAAGGTAAGGAGTCGCATATGTCCTTGATCTTCGAGGTATAGTCAGCCACCGACAAATCGCGTTGTTGTAGGTTGCTCAACTCCTGTCGAAGCTGAAGCTTCCTGGCTGTGGTGCTCGTGGCGAAGATCTTCTTTAGATTTTCCCACGCACCCTTCGGCGTTTTTGCATCCTAAACGTAGCTTAATAGCTGTTCGCCCACACAAGACGCAAAACAGTACAACACTCTGCTCGCCGATTGTTCCCACGCCGGGAAGTCTTTGTGTGTCGAATCGGGTGCTGTGTCATTTGCTCCATCGACATAGCTCCAATAACCGTGCCCAAGTAGGAACTGGTGCAGCTTGTACGACCAAGATGCGTAGTTGGTTCTGTCGAGCTTCTCCGTCGGAAGCGAGCTAGTCATTCCTCTGTCCATCGGTTTTCTTGTTCTTCTTTGTTGGTTTTTCCTTCAAACAAAGTCGACTGCAGAGGTTCTCAACCCTTGCGCTCTGATACCATGAAAAGAATGGTGTGCAGAAGCAATATAGGAAACCGAACAACAGAAAACGCAGGTTTAATGGAAAGCTTAGGTTTGCACAGTACGCACGAGAGAGAGAGAGAGAGAGAGAGAGAGAGAGAGAGAGAGAGAGAGAGAGAGAGAGAGAGAGAGTAAACACAAGAACTTAATTAAAAAATAATACTCGATCGGTACATCGTGTGTGTTCAATGAACACTTTTATACAAGTCCTTTTCGCACTGACAGAAGTACTGACAGTACTTCAATGCTCATTACGGAACCCCTACACTAACTCCCAGATATATTCCTTGCGGAATATCTTTCCGATGGCCTCCCGGTTTCTGCACCGATCCGACCTTCCTACGCACCGGTCTGCGTACCGGTACCGATCCGGCCTAACCAATCAGTCCCAACCGATCCGGTCCTCGGCTTGCTCAGCCGATCCGGCCGATGTTGAGCTTGTCTCTCAACACTTCTTGCATCGAGAAAATCAAACTTTAGCCCACTCTTCGGAATATTCGAGAAGTTCGATCATTCCTTGGTTTTGTTGGGTTTTTGCGAAAATTCCTTCGTAATTACTCCCAATTAATGACGTCGTTTACCGATCTTCTAAAAGTTCAAATGCATAAGTCTACAATTCTCATCTCGTTCTCATCTCCACTCAATTCTATTGGCCTAAGACGTGTCCTGACATACATAACTATGTGACTAAATGTCAGGAGTGTCAGGTTAACAAAGTCGAGTGACTTAAAGCTGCAAGACTTTTACATCGCTTGGACATTCCCAATAATAAGTGGGAAAGTATATCCATGGATTTTATTGTTGGCCTTCCTCTCACCCAAAAAGGCCATGATGCCATTTGGGTTGTGGTTGATAGACTAACTAAAATGGCTAGATTTATTGCTACTAAAACCACGGAAACAGCTCTTGAATTGGCTTACCAATTTGTTGACAAGTTATTTCATTTTTACGGGTTATCGATGGATATCGTGAGTGATCGAGATCCAAAGTTTACTAGTGACTTCTGGACGCAAGTCTTTAAGAAGTTAGAAACTACGTTGTCTTGCCTTTCGGCACCAGATCGTTTGCGTGAGTCGGGTGGGAACCGCTGGGGTTTTGGACTAGGAGAAAGAAGAATATGAGATAATGTTAGTTAGGAAGATATTGTAAGAAGAAGATATGAAACTCGTGAATCCCACGCGTATAATGTATTAATGGGTAATTAGATTGTAAGAGAGAATTAGATTTTAAAATCGTGAATCCCACGAATATTTTGTATTAATGAATCCTTCTAAAAAAAATCAACCCCCCCAAAATTATACATCCTTATCTCTTCCTTATATAGTGTTGGAAGAGTCTAAGGTTATCACATGCAAGAATCATGTTTTTCCTAACTTTAGTTTTCATGCACAGTGCATGTGCATGATTAGCTTTCTATCCCATCTTTTCTTTTAACTTGAGTGTGTATGCATGAATAACTTTTTGTACCATGCATATCGAGAATATTTACATGGGATAAAGTTTAGTATAACTTTAAAATTCATAATATGCTAGTGTAGTGGTAAAGCTTAAAAATCATTTACATGGAGGTACAGGGTTCGAATCCTGCCCTATGCATGTAACAATCTTTTCTTCTATTTACAAATTTGTCTCTTCATCTGGTGAGAGATTCTCACCGGCCTTCTTTATCCGACTCTTGCCGGTTTTGCTTGATCCGGTTCTTACCGGTTCTCCTTACCGATTCCATCCGGAGGGACAAAAAATGCAATTTTCATGTAATGTGCGAATTACACTACGACACTAGCCCCCTTCAAACCCGCACATCCTCCGGTATGTGCCGAAGTTCCCGATGCTCGTTGTTCCTCTTCATCCGTAGCATTCTCGGATTCTTCCCGTATGTCGATTATCAATTGAAGACCACTTTCTTCACTTTCCGCATCACCGCGATGTTTGTCCGATTGCTCCTCATTGTCGGTCTTGTCTAAGCTTACATAAGGTTCTTTGTCAGTTCGCTTCTTGAAAATCTTCACCCGTTTCCCCGCTATAGGCACTTGTAGTATCGTCCCATCCAACTCGCATAGTCGGTAAGTTTTCGACAACTGTGGCATATGTCTATGACATTATCCTCCCTCTAAGGCCACCTCCTAACACCCACAACCAATAAATGTGTAACTGGTTCCCATGTGGCGTCCGAAAGAGGGCAACCTTTCCATAAGACCAAGTATTGAAGTCTTCATCGACGGAAGCAGGTGTTGGGATTACGGTCCCTCCGGATGGGATGGTCAGATGTCCGGGAGCCGGATGATGAAGACCCCGGCTACGGAGCCGGATGACGAAGACCCCGGTTACGGAGCCGGATGACGAAGACCCCGGCTACGGAGCCGGATGAGGAAGACCCCGGCTACGGAGCCGGATGACGAAGACCCCGGCTATGGAGCCGGATGACGAATGTACCCGGAGAGAGATCCAGATGCTGGGACATATTTGTGAATATGTTTGCCAAGGGCCCTTGAGGCTATATTTGTAAATAGCCCGAAAGTCATATGTGTATAAATATGACTTAGGGCAAACAGTTTGTCGTTGTTGCTCATCTTTCTGTTTTCCACTTAGAGGGAGCTAAGTGAGCAGCCGAGAGAGAGAGAGAGAGAGAGAGACGAAGAGGTCGTTGCCTCTGTGTATTACCGCCGCCTGTGGCGAAGACAGTGAGCTCAGGGTTGTTTCCTTGTAGCTTCACCATTGTACATCTCTGTTTATAGTGATAGTTGGAGTTTGAGGACTCCCGTGGTTTTTCCCACTTAGGGTTTTCCACGTAAAACATCCTGTGTACTCTTTTCTCTATTGTCTTCGTGCATTTTGTATTTCCTGTTTTCTGTAAGTTGATCCTATTCCTCGGTGGCGGCCGAGCACTGTGTTCAACAAAGTGGTATCAGAGCGACGGTAACACAGAAAATGGAAGGCGGCAGCAGCGGGCAGCCGGGGATGATGGTGTTGAATGCGCAGAACTACGCCGACTGGAAGATAAAGATGGAGGATCTGCTCATTGTTCTGGACCTGTATGAACCGATCGACAGGTCGGAAATACCCAAGGGGGTACTTGAGACGGAATGGAGGCTTCTGAACCGGAAAGCCGTTGCAACCATTCGGCAATACGTCGACGTGAGCGTTCTACAACACGTGGCGAACGACACCAACGCATATGAGATGTGGCGGAAGCTGTCGGGCCTCTACGAGAGGAAGAATGCGTTGAACCGGACCTCCCTGATGAGGAAGATAGTGAACCTCAAGTACCGGGACAGCGAGAGTATGGTGGAACACGTAAGCACGTTCATGGGATTCGTGAACCAGCTTGCGGCGATCAAGTTCCCGTTGGAGGATGCAATGCAAGCCATCATCCTGATGTGTACATTGCCGGAAAGCTGGGAGAACTTGGTGGTGACTCTCAGCACCTCCTGCACCGAAGATAACTTGTCTCTACAAACGGTAAAGACAAGCATTTTGAACGAAGAAGCGCGTCGGAGAGATAAAGAACCGGCCTCCGATCCGAAGATGCTGCTTGCCGAATCGGATCGGGGAAGACAACGGAACCAGAGTCCACAAAGACGGGAGAAGTCGAGGACCCGGTCGCAGTCAAGAGGAAGGCCCACATGCTTCCACTGTGGGAAGCCGGGGCACTTCCGAAAGAATTGTCGGCATTACCGGAAAGACAACGGAATCGACGGTACCGATTCGAAGAAGTCACCGGAGCGAAACGGTGCATACCGGGGAGCCACGGACCGGAGAGGTCCGGATCGGCGAGGGCAGGACCGGAAAGGAACGACGGCACTCGCGGCAAGTGAAGAAGAGATAATGCTCATTACCGAAGAGAGGGAGCTGAACCTTGCCGGTGAAGAGATGACCTGGGTGGTCGATTCCAGAGCGTCGTTCCACCTGACCCCGGAGAAGAAATACTTCTCATCCTACACAGCCGGTGAGCACGGCTGTGTCCGGATGGGAAATGAAGGTACATGCCGGATTGCCGGCATAGGAGACGTGTGGCTGATGACATCAACCGGATGCAAGATGCTGTTGAAGGATGTTCGACACGTTCCAGAGGTTCGATTGAACCTGATTTCGGCCGGGAGGCTAGACGATGAAGGCTACACAGGTAGCATCCGGAACGGCGTAATGAAGTTCAGCAAAGGGAGCCTGATAGTGGCTCGGGCCCGGAAGATCAACACACTGTACCTGATGAATTCCCGGCTATGTCCGGAGGAGCTGAACGTGGCAGCTGACACTGCCGGTGAGCTATGGCACAAGAGACTGTGCCACATGAGCGAGAAGGGGATGAAGAGGCTTGCAGAAGACAACCTTATTCCAGTGAAGCATGTGCACCTGGAGAAGTGCACCGATTGCCTGGCCGGTAAGCAGAACCGAACCTCCTTCCACTCAAGGCCACCGACGAGACGTAGCGCACCATTGGAGTTGGTGCACACTGACGTGTGTCAAGTAGAAATGAAGTCACATGGCGGAGCCCAGTACTTCGTGACATTCATTGATGATCACAGCCGGAAGCTGTGGACGGCACCGTTGAAGACAAAGGACCAAGTGTTGTGCGTCTTCAAAGAACTCCACGCGAGAGTGGAAAGGGAATCCGGCAAGAAGCTGAAAGCGATACGAGCGGATAACGGAGGGGAATACCGGGGGCAGTTCGCGGAGTACTGTCGCTTGAAGGGAATCCGGCTCGAGTTTACTGTGCCGAAGACGCCGGAACTGAACGGGCTGGCCGAGAGGATGAACCGGACCATAATGGAGAGGGTCCGGAGTATGCTGGCACATGCGAAATTACCCAAGGGGTTTTGGGCTGAGGCAATGTCGACGGCGACATACGTGATAAACAGATCACCCTCAGTACCTTTGGACGGAGACACGCCGCAGAGAGTGTGGACCGGTAGGGAAGTATCCTACCGGCATCTGAAGGTGTTCGGGTGTCTCGCATATGTGCATGTGGCAAAGGACCGGAGAGGAAAGCTAGATCCAAAGACCCGGCCATGCATATTCCTCGGTTACGGCGACGACGAGTTTGGCTACCGAGTATGGGACCCGGTTGACAAGAAGATATTCAGGAGTCGAGATATCATCTTCATGGAGGACAAGACACTCGCCGACTGGGAGTCGGAGAAGAAGATGAAGAGCTCCAAGTCGACCGGTGAGGATCAACTCTACGAGGAGCAGTCCCGACCGGAAAGGGACCGGTTAGCACTCGAGGATCCGGCCGAAGACGGTGAAGAAACAAAACCGGCCGAGGAAGATGAAACTGATACCGGAACCGGCCCCGATCCCGAAATGGATTCGGATGAAGAGGAAACGGAGGAGCCGGTTACCGAAGCTCCGGAATGGAGATATCCTCTAAGAGAGAGAAGGGCCCCCCGGAGATTTCCGGAACCAGAGCACGTGCTGCTAACTGACGAGGGTGAGCCGGAGAGTTTTGAAGAAGCAAAGCATGACACCCATAGCCGCAGGTGGTTAAGTGCCATGCAGGAGGAGATGGATTCCCTGCATGAGAACCACACATATGAACTTGTGGAGTTGCCGAAAGGAAAGCGGGCACTTCGAAACAAGTGGGTGTTCAAGCTGAAACCGGGAGATGCCGGAAACCCCCCGAGATACAAAGCCAGGATCGTGGTGAAGGGGTTCCAGCAGAAGAAGGGCGTCGACTTCGACGAGATATTTGCCCCGGTAGTGAAGATGACCTCCATCCGGACAGTGCTGAGCATAGCGGCAAGCATGGACCTCGAGGTAGAACAGATGGACGTGAAGACGGCATTCCTTCACGGTGACCTCGAAGAAGAGATCTACATGCAGCAACCGGAAGGATTCGAGAAGAAAGGGAAGGAGCACCTGGTATGCCGGTTGAAGAAGAGCCTTTACGGACTGAAGCAGGCTCCCCGGCAATGGTACCGGAAGTTCGACTCTTTCATGATCGACGAAGGGTACCACAAAACGCAGTCCGATCACTGCGTGTTTGTGAAGAAGTTCGAAGGAGGAGACTTTCTAATACTCCTCCTGTACGTGGACGACATGTTGATCGTCGGACGGGACCAGGCCAAGATACGGATGCTGAAGAAGGCTCTTCACCGAACCTTCTCAATGAAGGACTTGGGTCTGGCGAGGCAAATGTTAGGGATGCACATCATCCGGGACCGGAAGAAGAAGCAGTTGTGGCTGTCACAGGAGAAGTACGTGACAAAGGTGCTTCACCGGTTCAACATGTCGGAAGCAAGACCGGTCGGGTCAACCCTCCCGGCAAACTGCAAGTTGTCCAGCAAGCAAAGCCCCAAGACAAAGGCTGAGAAGGAGGACATGATGAAAGTACCATATTCCTCTGCCATCGGAAGCTTGATGTACGCAATGGTGTGTACAAGACCGGACATAGGATATGCAGTCGGAGTGGTGAGCCGGTACATGAGCAATCCCGGCAAAGAGCACTGGAACGCGGTCAAGTGGATACTCCGATACCTGAAGGGCACGGCAAACGTGTGCCTCCGATTTGGCTCCGGTAAGCCCGAACTCGACGGTTTTACCGATTCGGATATGTCGGCTGATGCAGATACCAGCCGGTCCACATCAGGGTATGTGATGACGTATGCAGGGGGAGCGATTTCGTGGCAGTCGAGGCTGCAGAAGACGGTTGCGTTGTCAACCACGGAGGCGGAGTACATGGCGGCTGTTGAAGCCGGCAAGGAAATAATATGGATGAAGGACTTCATTAGAGAGCTCGGTATCCGGCAGGAGGAGTACCGACTCTACTGCGACAGTCAGAGTGCCATCCACCTTGCGAAGAACGCGGCCTATCACTCCCGGACGAAGCACATCCAGCGAAGATATCACTAGATCCGGGAAAGGATAGAAGACCAGGAGTTCGTGCTGACAAAGATCCACACGGACGAGAACGGGTCAGATATGCTGACCAAAGTGCTCACACCCGACAAGCTGGAAGCATGCCGGAAGAGGGTCGGACTGGAAAGACATCCAATGCCGAAGTGAAGGGGGAGTTTGTTGGGATTACGGTCCCTCCGGATGGGATGGTCAGATGTCCGAGAGCCGGATGACGAAGACCCCGGCGGTTACGGAGCCGGATGACGAAGACCCCGGCTACGGAGCCGGATGACGAATGTACCCGGAGAGAGATCCGGATGCTGGGACATATTTGTGAATATGTTTGCCAAGGGCCCTTGAGGCTATATTTGTAAATAGCCCGAAAGTCATATGTGTATAAATATGACTTAGGGCAAACAGTTTGTCGTTGTTGCTCATCTTTCTGTTTTCCACTTAGAGGGAGCTAAGTGAGCAGCCGAGAGAGAGAGAAAGAGAGAGAGAGACGAAGAGGTCGTTGCCTCTGTGTATTACCGCCGCCTGTGGCGAAGACAGTGAGCTCAGGGTTGTTGCCTTGTAGCTTCACCATTGTACATCTCTGTTTATAGTGATAGTTGGAGTTTGAGGACTCCCGTGGTTTTTCCCACTTAGGGTTTTCCACGTAAAACATCCTGTGTACTCTTTTCTCTATTGTCTTCGTGCATTTTGTATTTCCTGTTTTCTGTAAGTTGATCCTATTCCTCGGTGGCGGCCGAGCACTGTGTTCAACAGCAGGAGTTGAGGATTCGGTCAACCTCCGGTATGTGCCGAAGTTCCCCATGCTCGTTGTTCCTTTTCATCCGTAGCATTCTCCAATTCTTCCCGTATGTCGATTATCAATTGAAGACCACTTTCTTCACTTTCCGCATCACCGCGATCTTTGTCCAATTTCTCCTCGTTGTCGGTCTTGTCTAAGCTTACATAAGGTTCTTTGTCAGTTTGCTTCTTGAAAATCTTCACCTGTTTCCCCGCTATAGGCACCCGTAGTATCTTCCCATCCAACTCGCATAGTCGGTAAGTTCCGTTGTCGAAAACATTCCGAACCTCGTATGGCCCAAACCACCTTTTCGCGAACTTCCGTATCGTTGTATGTTGATGATCCAGACTACTGTCATAGACAATCACCCAATCTCCTTCTTCAATCTTCCGCGGTCGTAGTCGATGCTTTGTGTCGAATCGGCTTTTGTTCCGGAATCGCGCTTCTTGTTGTTGGCGTGTTGCTTCCGCTATGTCTTCCGGTATTCCCTCTAGTTGTCATATCCGGACCGCTAGTAGTTCTTCCCGGCTCATCTCTTCCTTCCACGGCAACAATGTCCATGTCGCGATTGCAGTTTCCGTTGGCATTACCGGTGCTTATCCGGTCATGAGTTCTGCCGGCATGTAACCGGTTATGGAGCTATGCGTCGTTCGATCCGCCCATAGTTCATACGGAAGCATCTGTGGCCAATCCTTCACCCTTCCATCGCATGCCTTCGCAAGTGCTTTGACAATCGGACTATGTTCTCATTCGATCTTCCCATTGTCTTCTGGATTGTATGCCGTTGTCAGTGTTAACCGAACTCCATGTTTGGCGAAGAATCCCCTAGCTTTGTTAGAGTCAAGTTCTACGCAATCCGCAATCACTTGTCCTACGCACCCCTACCTGCAAAACACCTCCTCCAAAAGAAATTGGCATACCGCAGAACACGTTTTCCTTCGTAGTGCTCGACCTTCTACTTGGTTTGTGAGATCTTCTCGAGCTAACACCAAGTACTTCTTTTGTCCGATCCCGGTTGGCATGGCTACAATGTCGACCATCCACTTGAAGTTGATTGTCGGTGAAAACGTCGGATGTAATTCATCTCGGTGTCGAACCCCGGAGTAGACTTGACACTTCTCGCAGCTTCCTGTGAACTCTGCTACATCTTTGTACATATTCTTCCACCAATATTTTTGTTTGATTTTCATAAAAGTTTCCCATGTTCCTCGATGTCCAGCCCAATCAGATTCATGAAAGTTGGATATTATCCGGTTTCGTTGCTCTTTCGTCCCGACTACCCGAAGTGGTATGCCATCTAGTCTTTTCGGCTCCCTCCATATTAATCCATTTTTCAAGAAGAACTTTCAGACTTGTCGCTTCTTACTTCAGATCTCGGCTCTCTTTTCTTTATCGTTCGTTGACACCTCGATCGCTTGTAGCATCTTCCCGATTGTCAAGCTTTCTCCCTCGTATTCTTCTTCTCGGAATTCTCGGATTATGTTTACTCAGCATATGTGCTCCGAAGCAAAGTAGTCTTTAGAAACTTCTTCATTATAGGATTCGGCTATGTCGTCTCCGAACCGACCCCTTGATAGCATATCCGCTACCGCATTGTCTTTTCTGGAGATGTGTCGTATGTCCGGGTTAAGTGACTTAACATATGCAATCCACCTTAGAATAGCCACATCCGGTATCGTGCAACACCGCATCATCCCGAGTATCGGAAGACAATCCGTTTCGATCACTACTTCCGCTCTGATCAAATAATCTTGATCCAATTTGATTGCCAACACGACTCCCATAATTCTCTTTTGACTTGTGCATATCCGTGTTGCCTTTCGTTGAGAACCTTTGCTCCGAATCGGATCGGATATCGCAACCCATCCGAGTCGGCTTGATTGATGACCCATCCTATCCCGGTTGGACTTGTATCAACCGTTACTATGATTGGTCGGTCATAGTTCGGCTTCTTTAGCGCTTTTGCCCTTCGTAGTGATTTCTTGAGCTGCTTCACGGGTTTGGTATGCTCCGGTTTTCCTTCAAACTTCTTACCCTTCCGCAACAAGTGATAGAGTGGGTTTGCAATATGTGCATAGTGCGGAATCCATATGTGGTAGAATGCACATGCTCCGAGAAACCTTCGGACTTCAGATTGTGACTCGCTTATTTCTTTCATAGCTTGAATCGCATCGATCTTGGTCGGTGATGGTCTTCGGCCGTAGGGCCCACATAGATGTCCGACTACAAATATCTCTTCTTGCCCGAATGCCGATTTCTCCCCGGAAAGTGTTAGGTGCACATCTTCTAACTTTCGAAGCACTTTCTTGCAATCGCGAATATGGTCGACTACGAACTTTCGGCATCCTCGATCATCCATAGTTTCATCTTTTTCTTCTACCGCGCATCCTTTCATCGGAATGTCATCTAGGAACGGCATCGTTATCTTTGGGATGCAATCTCGAAGCACCTTGTTCATTGCGTTCATCATATGTGCAACCAAGTTTGTCGCTCCTTGTGGTAGTATACACATTCGGACTAACCCTATCGGTGTCCGCATGGTGGTGATGTCTCGGCTCTCCACGGCTAGTTGGAATTGGTCATAGCCGGAGTATAGGTCTCCGATGGAGTATATCACGCGTCCGGCAAAAGCTTTCTGCAAATTCGTCCACTATCGGACTGACTCCCAAGTTCCGGATTGTGACCTTGTTCACCGGTTGCAAGTCTTGGATAAATCGGAGTGATCCATTCTTCTTCGGAACCGTAAACCATCGATTCGAGTATGGAGTGTTTGATGGCTCTAGAATCCCCATCGCCACCTTCTCCTTGAGCAAGTCGACAACTTTCAGAATATGCGCCCATGACACCGGAATCGGCTTCAAGTTCCACGACACATGGTCAATCGTGAAGATCACCATCGACTCCACTATCTTCGGATCAACGCACCCTATCTCCTACGATGTGAATGCAAATGCTTTCCCATGTTGTTCCAACATCCCACGGAATCATTCTTCTTCATTTTGTAAAAGGAAACCACTTCCATCGATCCAAAGTTTCTTTCGGTTCTCATCCGTGAAGGCATGTCCGATATCCACGAACTTCCGAAGTGTCGGATCTCCCGAGACTTCTTTCCTCTTTTGTTTGCTATCGGCGGGTAGTGGTCCCACGACCGGTTTCACCTTCTTCTCCACGGTCTTGTATTTTGTACTTACCATTTCTTCTTCTTTGCGGAGCAAAACCGGCCCCATTTTCGCAATGATCTCGTACATCTCGACCAATTCCACCGGAATTACCCGGTTTCCCTGGCTTGTATCTTCTGCGAGCTCTTCAAGCCGTTGTAGCATGCTCCCATAGAACACTTCTTCGACTATTCCCACGATTTCTTCGTCTTTTATTATTATTGATGCCGATCGTAACTTATCCTCCACTTTTCGGTATTCTTTCTTCATTCCTCCGGTTACGGCTATGTACGTGGATGCCCCATCCAGACCGGTTTGTACTTGTTTTGCTCTGAGAGGTTTCTTCCTGTGTGGGGTATCAGGGCTTCTCGGACTATCACTTCCCCACTCTGCAACAATCCGCTCTACAAATCCATCCTTGTTTGGGAAAAGAGCTCTCTCTTGTTCCTTTCATGATTTGCCGGCACAGTTAGGAATTGGACGGACTTCCCTCCGCTTTGGCTCCGAATTCGTGCGAAAGCCGCACCGCTATCGAGCACCTTCGTCTCCATCCATGATGCCGTGATAAATGGTTGCCCGAGGATCGCGGAATGTGAGACCTCGTCTTGTACGAAGAAATTGTGGTCGATCTCGACATCCCCGATCTTCACCGTCACATCCGGACAAGCCGCAAATAGATCTTCCGTTGCTTTAGTAGCTGCCCGGATCTTCCATCCATGGTTAGTGTTTATAGGCCACTTCCCCTTCCGGTAGAACTCCTTGGACATCAAATTGATCTCTGATCCGTGATCAATCAATGCTAGCACGGGTTCTTTGATGTTGCTGATTCAGACCGGAATCTCTGTAGTTGCACGTGCCTAGTGTGGCCTTGTGTAGTGGGAGTTCGGTATTTCGTCCTCCACTTCGGTGTCATTCATTAAGACGGTATTTGCATTCACCCTTGGAGCATTTTCCTTCGTACTTTGTCTTTTTCTCTTCACGAGATCCACAAGAAGATCGTGGAACTCCTTCTTCGCTATTCCGAGTAATTCCCGAAGTGAAAATTCTACCCGACTATCGAGGATTCTATCTTCGAACATCTTTTTTAAGTACGTTTGTTGTTTGATGTCCGAGGCAAGCTTGAATGCCGGAATTGTCTTTTCTTTTCCCTTCCCTCCAGAGTTCCAACTTTCCGGTGTCTTTGATGATCCGGCCGCATCATCCGTGTGCCATCGTTTTTTATCCACATACACTTCATGCAATTGACATAGTGCATGGACGCTATTCTTATCTACGGGGCACTCCCATCCCATAGCTTCCCGGATACATTCCGCGGCGCTTCGGATTTCATCATGGTCAGCTTTCTTCGAAATTTCTAACACTTCCGGCCAAAAAGACGCCTTTGTTGTAGATGACTCCCCCACATGTATTCCCGCGGTTGTGGCATAATTATCTTTCGCCGCGATCTCTTCCTCTAGGACCTTCTTCATGCCGCCTTTCCGGAAGTTCGGTCGTAGTGGCTTCCGAGAATCCATCGAATGAATCCGATTTCCCTCGTAGTAGATAAAATCCCGTCGTAACACCTGCTTGTGCTCATCGCAATCTCTCCGATCATGTTCGGTGCTATCACACCATATGCATCGACGGTCCATGTACTTGGTACTTGTGGGACGGTCTTCCGTCTTCTTCACCATCGCGATTCTCCATCTCCTTCAGCAATTGTTCCATTGTGGTTGCGTCGATTCCCTTCTCGGTCGTAGTCTCCCGAGCCTGCGGTTGATGGTCTTCCGAAACCCTCGTTTCTTCGTTGGCAAGCCATTGCCCCCTCTTTGTGTATCACGCGACGATATCCCGCACGCTTTCCCATGTTTCGGTGAGGCCACTCTTGATAGTCGTGTCCTCTAGAAGCAGTCCAAGATCCTTCCGATCCCGGACGTCTACGGCTCGGCTCGTAAGAACATGATAACTTTGTCCGGTGTGAGGATAGCTTGAACTCTCACACACAACCTCCCGAACCGACTTTCGAAAGCCGAAAACACATCGAGGACCTTCATCCCCTTGTCCGCCGTTTCCACCCAATCCTCAAATCCTCTCCGTGTTGCCTTGGAGGAATCCTCGATAGCGAACATGGTCTTTAGCGCCTCTTCAAACGCTTCCCACGTCGGATTTTGTTGTCGTAGCCTGTGGATACTTGCTTGAAGCCCGTCGGTAGCTACCTGGTTGAAGGATGTCACTTGCAGTCCTTCCGAAATCCCACACTGTATCATTTCCGCTTTGTAGTCCCGAAGATAGCGTGATATGTCCTTTCCGTTGAATTGCCCGATCTGTTGCACGAGCTGCTCTACTACCGCCGCTATCTCCGACATCGCACGTTGTTCTTGAGGCATCCACTCGAACATTATAATCATGTTGTTAGCCTTCGGTTGATTTTCCATCTCCTTGCCACCCGTGTTCACGTCGGGTTCATCACTTGTGTCATGCCTTTCGGCGCCGGATCGTTTGCGTGAGTCAGGTGGGAACCGCTTGGGTTTTGGACTTGGAGAAAGAAGATTATGAGATAATGTTAGTTAGGAAGACATTGTAAGAAGAAGATATGAAACTCGTGAATCCCACGAGTATAATGTATTAATAGGTAATTAGATTGTAAGAGAGAATTAGATGGTAAAATCGTGAATCCCACGAATATTTTGTATTAATCAATCCTTCTAAAAAACATCAACCCCCCCAATATTATACATCTTTCTCTCTTCCTTATATAGTGTTGGAAGAGTCTAAGGTTATCACATGCAAGCATCATGCTTTTCTTAACTTTAGTTTTCATGCACAATGCATGTGCATGATTAGTTTTCTATCCCATCTTTTCTTTTAACTCGAGTGTGTATGCATGAATAACTTTTTGTACCATGCTATTAATGGGTAGAGGGTAAAGTCTAAAATGGCTCCACCCATTCGCCATGGCAACTGTTCTCGACTGGAACTCCATCGGTCGTCTCAACAGTTGGAAACTCCCTCGACCGGATTACTACTCTACGATCGATAACTTCGATCAGAGCCTTGCTTGACTTGAACCTTCTCGTTCGATCAGCACTACGCGCGATTGGATCATACACCAATCAGCTAGTTCATTGCGGCATGGGTCGTGAAATCATGTTGTGTGTTTGTGTATTCTTTCTTTTATCATGTGAGTTGTGTTTTCGGCATTCTATGATTTGTACCTCTTGGTTTTAGAAATTTTCATTTTTTACCCTCAAAGTTTTGAAATTTTAATGGATACCCTTGAGCTTGTGAAATTCTCCTCTCTACCCCTCTTCTCTTATTTCTTTTTCTTCTTCGTACACTTACTTCTTCGTCTTCTCTTTGGCTGTCTTCATGGCCGTCACTCGGCCCTACTCTCAGTCGCGCATCTGGGCCGTACTCTCGGGCGCGTGTCTCGACCGTACTCTTGGCCATGTGTCTCAGTCATACTCTCGACTACGCATCTTGACCGTCCTCTCGGTCGCGCGTCCCAACCATCTTCCGTCTCAGTGGTATTCTGGAACGTGCTCTTGATCTTACCTCTCGGCCATCCTTTCAGCCGCACGTCTTGACCGTGTGGTTGTCCGCCCCGGGATGAGCTTTACTATGGCCACCCACTTGTTGCCCATCTTCTGTCCATCACTTCACGCTTGATGTGAGACATCAAATGGTTTTGGCTAGGTTCTCTGCATCGAATTGATATGATAGAGAGACGAGTGTAGAGAATTTGCTAAAGGAACTGATTTCGTGGTGACATCAATGATTTCCCTCTTGTATACCCTTTCGTTTTCTAAAATTTTGTCGAATGCCCTTCCATTTCTTGACATTCTGATGATACCCTCAAGATGCCCTATGGCCCTCTCTCTCTCTTTGCCTTTCCCTCTTCTTCTTCTTCTTTTTTTTTTTTTTTCTTCAGCTTGCTTTCTGTCTGCATCTTTTTATTCTTTTTCTTCGTTTTCTCTTTCTTCTTTTTCTTTCTGCCGCTGCTTGTTGCTTACTCCCGCCTCTGCCTTCTTTTCGTTCCTATCTTCTCTTGTTTCAAAGGGGCGATTTTCCCTCCCTTTCTGTCCAGCCGGCTCTTGGCCCTCGTGTCTCTGTCCGCCAGTCGGCTCTCTGTCCATCCGACTATTCGTCTCTGGTTGTCCATGGCTGTCTAGTCGGTTCTGTCCGCCGGCCGTGTCTATCCTGCCGCCGCCGTCTGTCGGTTGTCAAACCGTCGGACCGGCTCAGTCCCTGGCTGTCACTCGCGTTTGGCTGGCCGTCGCTATTGCCATCACCGCCCGTTTGTCGCCTACCGGGCCGCCTATCCGGCCGGTTATCCAATGTGGACCACCGGCTATTGGATCATCTGTCCAGCTAGTCGTTGCCGTCCGTCGGTCTCGGCTACCTCGTCAGCTTTGCGCTGGAGGTCCTCCTGCCACACGTCGCTTGGCGTTTCCTGATCAGCTTATGCGTGACAGAATGACTTGTAGCTCACAAACAACCACACCTTCTGGTTCATAAACAACCTCATCCTCATCCTCAGCTTCTAGAGCGGAAAATACACCAGATTTTGATTTGGTCTCCTTGAAACTTTTGCTTCTTGAATCCAATTGGACTATTGCCTCTCAACATTAACACTATAATCTGATGTCTCCCAATCATGGGATTTCTTTTCTTCCTCATGTGAACCTATTTTCTTCATTTCTTCTGCATCGTCAATATTCTGATCTCGCATGACTTCTTTGAGCTCGCCAAGCTCTGATCCTTTTATTTTCACATCATCATCATTACTAGTTGTAGTCCGAAGCTCTGAAATAGGCAGAGAAATGAACGAATCAAGAAGAGGCTATGGCGCAAACCTTCTACTGTGGAATGTGAAAAGAGAGATTAATCAGGTCGAGTAGACAAAGATTAGGGTTAGGTGTATGCCCAGAGAAGGCCTAGAGAAGGCACATGATGGTATGCGTGCAGTGAGGGAAGAGTAGAATCGAAGCAGCAGAGGCAGTGCAGAAGTGGTCGAATAAACGGTGAATCAAAGGATGATCTTGTGAAGCATTGCCATACCCATGGTCCACGACAGGGAAGGAAGAAGGTAACGTCGAACAAAGATCATGATTAACTGAGTGGGTGAGACAGAGAGGCAAACAAACAGATATAGGCTCAGACTGGCTAATTGACTAGTGGTACAATGATTTTTACCAATACAT